>NC_142874.1:110877772-111188939 GCF_051225735.1 Oryctolagus cuniculus
ATTCTGTCCCGGTTGCCCCTCTTCCAGGCCAGCTCTTTGCTATAGCCCGGGAGTGCAGTGGAAGATGGCCCAAGTGCTTGGGCCCTGCACCTGCATGGGAGACCAGGAGAAGCACCTGGCTCCTGGCTTCGGATCAGCGCCGTGCGCCGGCCGCGGCGGCAAGAGGAAGACCTTTCTCTCTGTCTCTCTCTCTCACTATCCACTCTGCCTGTCAAAAAAAAAAAAAAAAACAGGGAAAATACTTCAAGACATTGTCATAGTCAGTTTTGGATAAGACCTCAGCAAAAGCAAAAACAGACAAAAGGGATTATAGCAAACTAAGAAGTTTTTAAACAGCAAAAAGGGGCCGGTGACACGGCTCACTAGGCTAATCCTCTGCCTGCGGCGCTGGCACCCTGGGGTTCTACTCTGGATTCTGTCCTGGCTGCTCCTCTTCCAGTCCAGCTCTCTGCTGTGGCCCGGGAGTGCAGTGGAGGATGGCCCAAGTCCTTGGGCCCTGCACCTGCATGGGAGACCAGGAGGAAGCACCTGGCTCCTGGCTTCAGATCACCACAGTGCGCTGGCCGCAGTGCGCTGGCCGCAGAGGCCATTGGAGTGTGAACCAATGGAAAAGGAAGACCTTTCTCTCTGTCTCTCTCTCTCTCACTGTCCACTCTGCCTGTCAAAATAAAATAAAATAAAATAAACAGCAAAAAAAAAAATCAATTGTGGGGAATGACTGATAGAATGGGAGAAAACATTTGTAAACTTTCCATCTGACAAAGGGCTATTCACCAGATTATATAAGGAACATAAAAAACTCAGTAAGAGAAAAAACAAATCCAGTGAAGAAATAGGGGAAAGATCTGAATAGATTTCTCAGGATCTGAACAGATTTCTCAGAAGACAGATATAAAAAAATTTTTAAATGTTCAATATCACTGACTATGAGAGAAATGTAAATCAAAACCACAATGAAGTATGATCTCACTCCAGTTAGAATGGCCATTATGAAATAGGCAAAAAAATTATAACCAATGTTGGTAAGGATGTGGAGAAAAGGGAACTTTTATTCACTGTTAATGGGCATGCCAATTAGTATAGCCATTATGGGGAACACAATGGAAAGTCCTCAAAAAACTAAAAATAGAAAAAGTAAACTAAAAACAGATGTATCATATGACCCAGATACCCCACCCCTTGGTATTTATCTGAATAAAATGACATAGCCATATGAAATAGATATTTGCACTCCCATGTTCATTGCAGCACTATTGATAATAGCCAGTATATACAATCAGTGTAGTTGTCCATTGGTGGATGAATGGGTAAGGAAAATGTGAGATATATATATATGTATATATATATATATGTATCATACATATATGTATACATGTGCACAATGGAATATTATTCAGTCATAAAAAAGAAAGGAATTCTGACATTTTCCATAAAATGAATAAAACTAGATCATTATGTTAATGAAGTAAATGAGATAAGAAAGATGAATACTATATGGTCTCTCATGTGAAAGTGTAAAAACATAGTCAGTCTGAACTTAGAACTGTAATCACTGTAGGTTCAGAAGGGCAAAGGGGAGGGCAATAGAGGGAGACTGGACAACAGCTATCAAAACATAGAATTAACAAGTTCTAGCATTCCATGGCAAATGGGGGCAACTATAGTTCATAACAACCTATTATATACTGTATACAGAACTGGAAGAGAGGGACTGATAGGCTCCAAGAAGAAAGAAAATACATGAAAATGGAAAGTCTAGTCGCTGGGTTAGATTGGTTTACATTGTATACTTATGTGTTGATATATTGCACTATAGCACATAGAATGCATAACTATTATATGTTAACAAAAATTTAAATAAAATAACCTAAGGGAAAAAAGGAAATACTCATCTGCCAATACTATTGATGTAGTACTTGTGATTTCTTGGCAAGGAATTCAAAGAAATTTGAAGTGATGAAGTAGTTATCAGAGCTAATGCTTGCTTCACTACTGAGGAAGGGCCTTGAATCCTTCTAACCTCAGTTTTCTCCTTTTCACAGTAAGTTGCCCAGTTTCTGGTCACTTTGCCTTTACCTAGGGATTTCTGAGCCACGACGCGTAAGTCCAGCCCTCAGCATGTTTGTCCCTGGGACTCTCCTCACGTCCTATGTCTGCTCTGTATCTCAGGATGTTCACTCCTTTCAGCTGCGTTTCCCGGGCCCATCTGTCAACCTGCTGTCCCAGCTAACCGGAAGGAGACACTGCTGGGAAACAGAGGGAAGAATCTAGCCATTCCTCCCCATCCTCTCTCCAGGAGCAGCTGGATCTCTTCTGCCTGTGACTCCAGCTCCCCCAACGAGACAGGCCAGCACTGCCCATCCCTGACCTTCAATAAACTGAGTTTGGCAGTAGCTTCCTGTTGTTGCAAATTTCTGAATCAGTGCACAAGTTACTGCTCTTGATTCAGACAGTGTTTAAATGTCCTCCAGGGTTGGATCCACTAGACCTCTTAGACCACATGGCTCTCCTGACTGCCCAGCTGGTCCTAAGTGCCTGAATTATATTGCTCAGATACATATCTGCATCTGTTCAAATTGTTTGGCTAAGACAAGGCTCTAGAACCTGCTCGACTCTGACCCTTCTGATTCCCTTCACTAAGCTTTCTGATCTTACGCTAGCTCCATTCATCTCTCATCATTCATTCTTGTCCTGTGTGTCCATTTAGCTACTCACAAAAATTATGGAGTCGATATTCTGACTGTTGACACTTGCTGAACCACAGCACAAAACTACTCTGTGATGATCTCTAAGCTCTCATTTAAGATTTTTCTTTGAACAGATTTTCAGATATAGGCATCATTAAAATTTACATTTTTATGTTGCAAGAAGATGGAAAATAATGCATATTTCCTGCATGGTTGGTCATCCCTTCCCTGTATTCTCTTTGGTAATATCCAATGAGATGCAATGACAGAAAAGAAAATGCTTAAAATAGTTACAAATAGTAACTGCTTGAAGGGCATGAAATCTATGATGACCTTGTAATAAAATACCTTAATATAGTCAAGCTAACTTGTTTCTACAAATTCTTCCATTGTAGGCAAAAGTGGCATAATCCCTAAAGCAGTGGAATGGTAAATAATAATATCAATACAGCATTTAAGAACCTATTAATTACTTTATGCTATTAAAAAACAGTAAATATATATTATTGCTGACTATTCCAGGCTTACATTTTCTGAGTATTGTTTTTTTTTTCAAGATTTATTAAATTATTTTGAAAGTTAAAGTTATCAGGGGCTGTGAGGGGCGGGGGGGACAAAGAGAGTGAAAAATGTTCCATTTGTTGGTTCACTCCCCAGATGGCCTCAATGGCCGGTGTTGGGCCAGTCTGAAGCCAGGAGCTTCAACTGGGTCTCCCAACTGAGTGGCAGGAGCCCAAGCACCTGGGCCATCTTCCACTGCCTTGCCAGGATACCAGCAGGGAGCCAGAACAGAAGTGGAATGGCAGGGACATGAACTGGAACCCACATGGATACCAGTAATGCAAGCAGCAGCTTTACGTACTATGCCACATTCCGGCACTCTGAGTATTAGTTTTAATTGAACCTCAGCACTGATTCACATGTTATTCTCTTTCCCAGCTTACACTGAATTGGCTTAATTCAGGATCTTTATTGGCAGATTTAATTTCCACTCAGCCCTATCCCAATTCACAAATTGCTCTTAAATTAGATAAGAAACAATAAGCAAGCTAAGCACTGGCATTCTTCCTGTAATCACCTACCACCCAAACTGTTGTATTCGTCACACATTTTCCCATGGTCTATTCAAGGATGTCATGTGTCCTTATATTCCCTATCAGTGAGTGTTCCATCTCCCTCCTCAGTCTACATTATGGCAGTCGGTCCATTTCCAGGGTATTTAGAAAGCATAGCTGACTGCTGCTTCTAGCATCGTCAGGATCTTTCTCATCTTCATCATGACCTCAATAATATATTTCACAGAGTAAATTCTCATTCTACAATCAATCTTTCAACCTATTCACTGCAATATATCTACATGTAAGACATGTTAATCCTTGTACAATCAAGGATCCGAGTCTAGATATCAAATACGTACTTGCTTGTTCTTCTATGTATTAACTGGTCCTTCTCCTAAGTCTTCAGGATCTATGAGATTCTTCCTCTAAAATTCACATATCCTGTCTTGTTGCTATCAATGCCCAGAATAGCAATATTGAGAGAACAGGGCATGAGCCAATTTAGCATCTTACATTTTATCTTCTTATCCTACAAAAGATTTTTTTCTAAGAAAGTTAAAAAATTTAAAAACTCATTGATATTATTCTAATATATTGTTATAGATTCTAAGCAACTGTCTCTTTTATAGACAACATAATTACAAGTGAATCACAATGAGACTTTATGATTCCAGATAAAACTCTGTGCCAGTCATTAAAAATTGATTATACACATTAGACATAAGAAAAAATAAATATGCTACATGATTTGAACCATCAAAATAAATGAGGAGCAACAATTTCAAATAATTTATGTTTATCTAAAATTATCATAAAACCTAAAACATTTTCTAAAAATTCATCATGGGAAAAATTCTTACCCTTATTTTTCATATACACATAGGTCATTCTTTCTCTAATTTCATTACTTCATTCTACTCCATAACCTTTTGAAGGTATTTTGCAAGCATGAGAGATGGCAATGGGTTCCATGTTTTAGTTGACTAAATATTAGTCTTAAAACATGATAATTAAGCTCAAAAATATTTAATTGTAGAGTTTTGATTTTTAAAGAATCCAATCAAGTGACTATAAATTTATTTGAAGCAAATTGAAATATCAACATCATTGTAAGCCTGCCCAAGCGAGCAGATCTTAAGAAAATGTCATGCAAGACTGCTACATCTTCTTCTCCACACTTGGGAGACCCATTTGCTGCTGAGGGTTTTATCTGAGGTTTTGGAATGCTGAAGGATTGGGTTACATTACAAAAAGGAGCTTGTTGAATGCATGTCTATGAGGGTCCATTCTTTCTGGTCTTGGCTGCCATTCAGATCTTATTCTCTAGTGAAGAGTGAAGGGGCAGAATCATGAAAGTTGGAATCCTGCACTTCCATGGGCAAGCACATGAAGAAGCAGAGGAAATGAAATGAAAGGAATAAAATTGTTCTTGCGCAAGAACACCCTGGAGAACAGGGAAGAAAGGATCCCAGCAAGCAAACAAATAGCATTTCAAATAGGAAATAAGCAAAAACTCAAAAACGTAAGGTATTATGTGAGAGAAAATGATATAATTTAGCACAGTACCCTAAGAATTTGAATTTGGTATTTACGGGAGAAGGTAAGCACAGAAAAGAAATCGTTACCAGGCAGCCTACAGATCATCCAGGGGCACCAGCAAAACCCTTTGCCCTCTTCAGCCCTGGCACACCGCACAGAGAAAAGGACAGAGGTAAACCATTAAGGTATACTGTATATAAGACTTACACTTCCACGAAGATTCTCACACTGTTTCTGGATTTGAGACATGGAGATAATGTCCCACTATGATTTTCATTTTAGAATCAACCTGAAATAATGTCGTCATTGAAATATCCACTTTTGCTCATCAACTTCATACAAAATCTCACAAAGTTATCAGTGGCCTGCCCAAAGCTTCCTAACCGCAAAGTTCCCAGTGCTCTAACAAAGTAACGCACATTATTAAAGGCAGATACGATATCAAGGAAACAGAGAAGCACAGCACCACGACCTCTATTCTCTCTTCCACCTTGAAATATACATCAAGAAAGACTGATGGTTGAACACTCTGGAGGACATATTAAGTGTTCACTACTTAAGGAATGGCCTCTATGGTAAGGGTTTTTGCACTAAATCATCCCCTCGCATAGGAAGTCCTGAAAAAGAATGCATGGGAAGCATAGGTTGAAGGAGACATCTCTTAGTGGGACAAATGCTAGCCTCTGACTTAGGAGTTCTATAGAAGCCCTTTGGGTTTTCTTTCTGGTCTAGTCCTATTCAGCTTGCAACCAAAGCTAGGAGGTGGCTGTGGAAGTAAAGGCAAACCTGGCTGTGCTTACCGCTTCCACTTCGGCGGGGTCATACCAGACGTTGATGTAAGGATGCTGTAAGGCGTCATCCACCGATATCCTCTTTGCTGGGTCAATCACTAGCATCTTTGACAACAAGTCCCTGGCTTGGCTGGCTGGAACAATGAATGAGAAAAAATTAATGAGTAGCGTTTTTATTACTGTGAGGAAGGTTGTTGGACAGAGAGGAAAGTAAGAATACAAAGAAACAAATATTGTAGTCCTTAACCCGCTGTGCCAGTGTTGATCCCTCTTCTCTTTCTGCCTCTCTTCTCTCTCTGTAACTCTGCCTTTCAAATAAATAAAATCTTTACACACACACACACACACACACACACACTGTAGTGTTCTATCTCATGAATACATATGTATGATAAGCTTTAATTTATCCATCAGGCACAATAAGGGAAACTCACTAATGGCTTCTTTCTGAAGTTTTCCATTTACTTTTGTGGTACCATCTAAAACCATGGAAAAGAGAAGCTCCAGATAAGGGACAACCACTGTAGTGCTTTCCTTTCAAACGTTAAGTCAATTTCTTGATGTTCTGGGAAAGGAAATTCATTTTGCATGTCTCCCTGCATGTGTCTAAGCCTTGGGCTTCATGTGGGGCTCTTTGATGGTTATAATGCTGTGTATATGGAATAATTTATTCAAATTTCTAAGTAAATTTTATCAGCACCAGAAGTTTGTATAAGCAGAGTAATCTTGTGTAACCTGTATGAATGCAGGATAACAGGATAAAGCGCATGAGCAATGCAAATGCATGATGTCTGACAAATGCATGGATGACTGTTTGCAGCTAGCCATCATTCATACAATGGAATGAACTGAATTTGAGTATCCAAATTGACTTAAGAAATCATACAGTCCAAATTTCTTATATGATCAAAAACAATCTGAGGAATAGATGTGGTAGAAATATATCACCCAATGACTGAATTTTATTATAATATTCTGTAATCATCAGACATTTTTAAATCACTGAAATAATGATTTGATTAATGGCAAAAGCCATCCCAATGCCATGCCAGATAGAGATAAAAAACTATTTTGTACCCATTGTCATTATTAAATTTATAGTTGTGGGCGATGTCAGTTATAAATTTATATATGATAATCAGTAAGTATATCTAATAACACCTTTAAAATCATTAATTTTTGATCTCTAACATTATATGTAGTTTTATAAAATATAATTTTAATAGGTAAAATAAATATATTAAACCGACATTATTATCCAATTGAGTTAAAAGTTTAAGTGAAAACACTTAGTTTGTTCCAAACACATTGTAAAACTTCAAAGTAAATATAAGATCTAAACTGATTTAAGAAAGTCAATATGTTTACATCCATTGACATATAACAATATTTATTTTTTTCCAAATTAAGGAAAAATGAGTAAATTGTACAAATATGAAAATTACATAAAACACAAAGAAATATTAATTATTTCCCTAGCTAAACAATCCATGTATATTGGCATATATTTTTCTAATGCTGTTCACATATTTTTCACATAATTTTAACTATTTTATTATTTTAATCTATTATTCACCTATTCTTTAATATATTTTCTGATAATTTTATATTTTAACAAATATAATTCTCAATATTATATTCTAATATGGAAAATCACTAGCTAAATTAGATGTAAAGAAATTTCATTTCTACTAACCATTATTGTTGGCAATAATCTTGGGATCTGATTATCATTACAGTCACTAAAACTGTGAGGCTCACAGAATGACCAAAATATAGAAATACTTGTATGTTAATTTTCAATATTTAATCTTCCTGATTGTCAATAACCCATCAAGGATTTATTTCTTTCATTGATTCATAGATCTCTGATTTCTAACTGATTTTCTCTACAGTCTTATGTATCCTACTCCCACAGATTCTCCCATAAAACCCATCAATGTTCCTGCTCTTAGAAAGGGGAGGGGCCAGAAAGAACTCCTCCTCAGTAGGGGCACGAAGTATCCCAATAGCAAGTCATCTCACTCAGAAATAGTGCCCAACACCATTCAGAGGAAACAAATGACAGAAATGTTTCAATGCCTCTCATTCTTTTGTTGGCAAGCATTTTCCAAATATAATTGAACAAATCATTCCCTTTAATTATTTGTATATTCTTTATAACTTGTTACTTTTATATTAAAAATAAAACTAAATAGTCATAAAAATGTAAAATAGTTTAGTATATAAAACACTAGTTTACAAAACTAAAATAACTGTAGAGGTTCAAACTGAGTTGAAAATAAACTATAGAAACTTGGAATTACATTATGAAGCATGATATTTGAGTTAAGAGTTTTTCTATAAGTGTTGGCATAACTATGTTATAATTAAATGAGGAGTTTGCTGGATCCATATTGTTTTTTGTTTTTCTTTTTTTTGACAGGCAGAGTGGACAGTGAGAGAGAGAGACAGAGAGAAAGGTCTTCCTTTGCCGTTGGATCACTCTCCAATGGCCGCTGCGGCCAGCACACCGCGCTGATCCGATGGCAGGAGCCAGGTACTTATCCTGGTCTCCCATGGGGTGCAGGGCCCAAGGACTTGGGCCATCCTCCACTGCACTCCCTGGCCACAGCAGAGAGCTGGCCTGAAGAGGGGCAACCGGGACAGAATCCGGCGCCCCGACCGGGACTAGAACCTGGTGTGCTGGCGCCGCAAGGTGGAGGATTAGCCTATTGAGCCGCCGCACCGGCCTTGAATCCCTATTGTTATTGCAAGTGTTTTTATAAGAAAGGATAACTTTTGGATAATATCTCAGTATTGTGAAGCCATAAATTCTAAAAGATCTCTATTTGAAGTATTAGGTCTTTTTCAAGCTGCATATAGGAAAAAGTTTATCTTAAAAAAAAAAAAAAAAACAGATGTGGTAATAATTTAGTTCATTGCCATTAAGAGACCGTAGTGTCAACTGTAGTAGAAAATTCAATTATGTAATTTAAGCTACAAGAAAATAGAAACAAAGTTGCATATTTAAAACCCAGCAGGTAAAAGTTTAGAGGAGACAAAAAGATCCTAGAAAATAGTAGTACCACATTTTAGCTTTTCTGTCTTATTTTAGCCTAACGTAGCTATTTATTTAAATTTGTAAGTTAAATCTGTAGATAATTACACACTGAACATTTGCTTTTAAATTTCAAAGTATATATCCTCTTATTTTTAATAATTTGTAGATATATTGTTAAAATATTATATTACATATTATATTTAATAGGGATTGAGCGTTTGCCATCATCTAGGTATTATTCTAAGTGTTTGACAAGCTATTATGTCAATCAATCCTGTGAACAACCCTATATGGTAGGAACTGCATACCTTCATTTGTTAAAAGAAGTGAGGATCAGGAAACTTGCCCAGAGTCCCACATATTTTAAGGAATAAAGGCATAATTTAAACCAGGCAGGGGAATAAAATATGATTCTTTCAAAATCATATTCTCAGGAGTATCTAAAGTATAAGAATTAGAATATTTCTGTATTATACTCCAGCTGCTGTTAAATTTATTCCTGGTCTGCAAATGAAACTGCAACATTCTTAGATCCATTTTGTGTGTGAAGGTGTGGATCAAGATTTGTTGTCCAATTAGATAACTGCTGACACAGTAGGAAAAAAATCACTAATAAAACTGTTTATATTGAATAAAAATGTACAGTTGAAATCTCAATTACTACTCTAAACTGAAAAAAATAGAGGGTAAGCACTATACAAAACACAACAAAAGAAAATCAGACATCTGCCTCTAAGGTTTCATAACTAATAACTATTTTGAAAATCTTTCCCAGATAATAAAAGGTAAGAACATTGATTTCAATATATATTGATCACATAGAGTTACACTTGAGATACTAAATTTAAGATTTTAAATACACCAGGAAATAGTTAACACACAGCACTGGGACATATTTTATTCTTATTTTTCCCTCTGAATATCCCAACAATTCTAAAGTTCTTGGCTACAACCCAACCCTTTGTAAGAAGATATTTTAGGAAATGACTCTCCCTAATGTGAGCATAGTTCTAGCTGAAGAAAAGTCTTCATATCAACAGGCTTGCTTAGCTGGTCACTCCCACAGCGGCCCTCTGCCACCCAGACCGGCATACCTTTGAGCTTATTGTGCTCGGAGTCTGCTGGGAAGAGGGAATCTGGAAAGAGCTTGGGGAAGGTGAGTCCCGCATACTTGGGCCGGTTCTCCACATAGTTTCTTACTGTAGGCTGCAATTTCTTCATGAATTCTGGACACGGCGTTCCTAGTTGCTCAATGACTTTGTTCCACTGGTCGATATCTGAGAATTGAATAGTTAAGGGAAAACAGAAGTGCAGACCACTAGCTCATGCTTTCCAATAATAAGAGGCTAACTCTTCAGAATCCTGGGCAGCCATCAGTACAATTGGGATTTTAATAAAGCAAAAAGAGACAAAACTGTGAAACAGAATTGTCAGGGCAATGCATCCTCCCTAGATTTCAAATTCTGTTTTCGAACTCAGAAGTTTTCAGGGAGCTAATATTATTTAACAAAACAGGATACCATGAAACAATCTTTGATTGGTAAAGCTAACATGTTATTTAAATAACACAAGAAGAATCTCTTACAAAAGGATAAACACCAATATAATCATGTGATTTAGAAAAAATATATAATCCCATGATAGTGACATTTTATCTCCTGAAGATACTTCAGTCACTTATACATTTAAAATGGCAAGTACACATCTATTAAAAATGATAATCATTTATTGTCTTCCTAGATTATTTTTGAGAATATTTTCTCTTCTCCAAAACCCAAGAAATTTATCATCTGTTAATGAGTTCTGCTCATATGCCTTACACATGGGGTCAATAAAATTTTTTTATAGTAAAAGAACTCATTAATTCTTCATCAAAGATTTAGAAATTTATACTATTCATACAAGGAAGTCACCATTGCATACCTACTGTTCTTACTTCTGAATATGTTTCCAATCACATATGAGGGTAGACAGAGAGGTGCTTCATTTAAGAGAGCGAATTCCACCCAAAGACATCCAAATTCAGAGAGTATGGTAACTATGAGGAATTCTATATGAAACATGCCAGCTCTCTATGAAAAATTATACCCTCAAAAATTAGAGGGTAAATGTTGACAGACATACCCACTGATTGAGATTCTATTTTTTACGCCTCATTAATAGTTCATGTATCAGAGCATCGAAAATAAGAAACACTGCCCCTGAATACTTTGAAGGACCAGCTGGAAGCTATTGATTTTAGACAGATTACCTTGTCATGTATCATGAATGACAGAGACCTTGGAAATTCTTTTTAAATCAATATCACAAGGAGTGTTCTCTACTACATTTTTATTCTTTATGCTTTAACATTAAGCTGATTAATTTAATGCAATATATGATAGCTTCAGGACCCTTACCCTAAGATTACTAATTGTGGTTTGTAAAGTCTTTACTCATAGCTATTCGAGTGAGTTAGACTATAAAAGATTAGCAACCTTATTGAAAAGACAAAATTAACTACATTCAACAAAAACTAATATATAATGCACAGACAGTATGTAGGAGATTGAGCAAACATAAAATCAAGTTAATTTGCAAATCCTCTTCTACCTCCATTATATGGGCTGAATAAAATTTATATTACTACATATCCTCTCAGTTTCTGGCTTGAAAAATACCTTTGACTATGGACTATCAAAAAATAAAATGGGGGAGGTAAAAACTGAAGAACAGTCCTTTATAAAAAAGTAGAGATAAGGAAACCAGAATATCCTTCAATAAAAGTTTATCTAAATTACTATGTGATTAGAAAATAGGAGTAGATCAGAATCAATACAGATAAAGAAACTAAAACATTATGTAGAGTTAGAGTTACAGTTACCCTTGAACAAAAAACTCATATTGATACTATGGATACAGGTAAGTTATAACTACTTAGATATATTTAAATAGAATGCATTAGTGTAGTTAAATAAAACTCAAGTGCCTGCCATTCAAATTATGAAAAGAGAGCTCTTCTCTATTACTGTTAGGTTACCATGCCCTACCAAACCATTGTCTAACCACTGGTCAAACTTCCTCAGAATTCTAAAGACTTGATGACAAATTTAGATTGGAGAAAAGGAGTTGTCAGGTTTTCTATGAGGAAGTTGTTGAACAAAGTTGGCAAAATAGTACCAAATATTCTAGTTTAATTTAGCTGGAATTACAAAGTTGTTCAATAAAGAATTAGCTGATTTGACATAGTATTCCCAAAACACTTGTATGATATTTTTACATTAAAGTTTAAGAAAATCAGAGATTTTGTTAAGGAAGAACAGTTAAAATATTTCTTGTTATCAGTCATAATTAGGGTCTTGGGAAGCACTAGATTACCGTAAATTGTTTTTAAATGAACATTATTGTGGTGTCAGATGAAATGCTTTACCAGAGGGAGGTGAGGCTCTTCATTATTGACAGTGAAATAGTAATATGCCCACCCTACAGATGGGAGGTATAACCATCTTTAAAGGTATGTTCCTGGGGCTGGTGCGTGGCACAGTGGGTTAGGCCATGTGAGCATAGGTTCAAGGCCTGGCTGCTCCACTTCCAATCCAACTGGCTGCTAAAATGCCTGGAAAACCAGCAGAAGATGGCCCAAGTGTTTGAGCCCCTGCCCCAACATGTGGGACCTGGATGGAGCTCCTGGCTCCTGGCGTTGTCTTGGCCAGGTCTTGGCCATTGCAGCTATTTGGAAAGCGAACTGCAGATGGAAGACCTCCCCTTCTCTGTCTCTGCCTCTCTCTCTCTAACTCTGCCTTTCAGATAAACAAATCATTTTTTAAAAGTTGTAAAAACTTTATTTTAATCATTTGATCCTTTTTAAAAATCAGCCATTTCAAGCTCTTTCTTCCCATAAACATGGATCTGTTCAAGGGGTTAAGTACTTGCTTTCCAGATGTTTATAGGATCTTAACACGAGCTCAGCTGGGCACATGAATTTGATTGTTAAATATAATTAACCAAATGTAAGCCAAAACTGGATGCCATATCTTCTGAATCTAGTCCAGTGCTTGTTCCAAATATAACACTTTTTAAGGAAAGGAACAATTTGGGAATTGATGTGGTAAAAAAAAAAGTGCTTTAATAAGGTCATAAAATTGATGGTATGCTTTGTTCTACCAAGGAAATTCCCTTTAAGAATGTCTCTGAAGTGCCATCTCTGTTCTTTCAGGTCAGCATAGTCAAGTAAAATAATTAATTTTATTAATATTTAAGTAAAAAAAAGCAGATACATTTTAAATGACAGATTGTCAGATTTCTACTTTTTAAAATTCTTAAAATGCTAACTAGGTTTTATGCTTCTCTGTCAAATGTTACCATGGTAAATATACTTTTAAAAGAATGGCCAAAATTATTTTTTCAAAAGGATTTATCTGTTTTAGAACACTCATTAGTCATCACTTCTATACTGAATAAAGTAAGGGTCTGAATATTTACAGATTCCAGACCTGTGCAGTTATTGAAAAAGCAATAGATACCTTTTTATGTACTGCTTCAGAAAGTATCATCCTTAGCATAAATAACTAAAAGCATTGAATACAAATGGAAAAATGACATTTAATAAAAAATAATTTCACAATAAATATCCTGATCCAATTCTAAATTTACTGCAATTAAACCAGAATTAGTTTGTAAAATATTTGATGAGTATGGCAATATTCAAATGTGATTATCAGTACCTCTCCACTGAGGTAACAAACTACAGTCCCAAATATTTATTTCTGGTTTACGACAATAGTTGTAACAGAAGAATAAAACAAAGTACGTATGGATAGTAAAAATAAGTGTCAGATATCCTAAGGCTGAAAATTATTCCACTTAGTATTATCAATTAGCTAAGAACTTGCATTTGTAACTCTTCTGTTACATTAGCTGAGGAACTTTTTAAAATATATCAAACAATGCCTTGAACATAATGTGTGAGAAATATATTTTCTTCTGGGTGTTTTGGTTATAATTATGAATATAATGTATATTATACACATTTAAACCTTCAGACACTACTAAGAGGAATTATAAAGAGCTATTTAATGAGCTTACTCTTTGTATCTTTTGAATAATGGTATCTTCTCTTTATGTTTTCTTCCTTCATTGACAGTTTCTCATTACTATGAATCTGGGTTCAAGAGCTGACACTCTTATGGTTTCTGATTTGCCTTCTACTATTCTCTAGGCCTTACATGCAATCTTTTTGCAAATTCAAAGAAAGTCAAGGAAATACCAGAAATAAATATTTGGGACTGTAGTTAGTTACCTCAGTGGAGAGAAGGGAAGATGTGGCTAGGGTTAAGCACAGAAAAAAGACTTGAAGATATTGATTGGTAATAGTGTATTTTTAACCTATGTGGTAATATATAGGCTTTCATTTTATTAATCATCTCTAACAGCTACATATGTAGTGTTAACCCTCCTGTATGATAAATGTTTCATAATTTTAAAAATAAAAATGGCAGCTATAATGAAATTCATTACAGTTGAATTATAATTCAATTGTAGACAGTTAAAAACATATTTGGTTGGGTAAATTCTATAGATGTATATTTAAAAGTATATCTACTCTTACAGAACATGTAAATATATAAAATTGTTAGCACTGTATTTCTATATAAATTATTTACTTTATACTATATATGTACATATGAAACATATTAAAAATTATAACAGTAAGTAAAATTCTTTAGGCATAAAGGTAAAGAATATAAGATCAATTAATACTTTAAACTTCACTGTTTAGTTAGTTTATATATTAGGAAAATATGAATATTTTATACCTGTAAGGACTTTTATAGATGATTTACATTGATAATGTCTTCATATAAATGAGGATGCCTATTAAAATAATATATAACAATATATTATATAGATGTATATTATGCACATTGTATATCTCTAGCTCTATTTTTAAAAATCAATTTTTTATTGACTTGAAAGGCAGAGTTATATGAAAGGGGGAGAGACACAGAGAGAGATCTTCCATCCACTGACTGACTCCCCAATGGCCATAATGGCTGGAACCTGGACCAGTCCAAAGCCAGGAGGCTGGTACCCCATCTGGGTTTCCCGCATGCGTGGAAGGAACTAAACTCCTGGGACATTTTCTGCTGCCTTAACAGGTGCGTTAGCAGGGAGGTGGATCACAAGCAAGCAGCCGACACTCAAACCAGCGCTCACATGTGATGCCACAGTGTTGGCTCCCTTCAGCCCTATTTTTAAAGTTTCTATTTAACCCATAGATTTAGATATAATATTATTGGCTTCAGACAAGTCACTTTTAATAACAGAGAATTTGTATTTATTTAGTCATTTTTAAATTTACTAACATAATTATTATACAAATTGATGGGATACAATGTCCTACTTTGGTGGAAATTTTTTTTAAGTTAGCAATCTGTCTTGTATTTTAAGAGGTTAACTTTATGATACTCACTGTTCATAATTTGTTTTCTTAAAAAGGACTGGCTTGAAGTTTATTCAACATGTTTGAGATAGTTTTTTTTTTTTTTTTAAAGTCTACGCTCAGAAGATATACGTTGGAAATTTCTTCCCATTTGCTGTCTAAGAATTTTACAAACGCGTCTCCACAGTAGAGCTTCAGAAAAAACTCAGTATCCACACACCAAGGCTTCTATTGCATGATCCTGTGACATCACCCACAGCCTCAGACACCACTCACAAGGAATTCTGAAATCCAAGTTAAAACATGACGCGCAACCAACTTCTCCTGAGATAATTCTAAAAATTATTCTGTTTTGATTTTCTTTAATAGACCATATGGAAAGTAATGAAAATCATCTTTTAATTTACAGGTAGCCAATGTTCATCTCAGTCATCAGTTATTCAACCCTAGGAAGTTCTGGAAAAGCAGAGTACAAAGTTAACAGATTGATCGTATTTTCATAAAATTATCTAAAATTGGCCAAAATCTAGAGGCCATTTCATATTTGTGCCCAAAGACCAAACACAAGTTTATAAATCACAGGGAATAAAAGAGATCCTGTAGTCTTAGAAATGTGAAGGGATTTAATTTTATCAGGCTGACATACCTTCAAATAACATGAATTTGGTAAGTTTACAGATGTGATTTAATAAAATTGTATACATAGAAGACAAAAGAGCAATACAGAAAGATTAAAACTAAGATTTAATTTAATTTAATTTAAAGCTAAGACCTTGGAATAGTAGTGGAATTTTGCCCAGGTACATGGGTCCCTGCACTCACGTGGGAGACCTGGAAGAAGCTCTTGGATCCTGGCTTCAGTCTGCCATAGCCCTAGCCATTGCAGCCATTTGGGGATCGAACCAGCATTGGAAGATTTCTTTCTCTCTCTCTCTCTCTCTCTCTCTCTCTCTCTCTCATTTCGTGTGTGTGTGTGTGTGTGTGTGTGTGTGTGTAACTCTGCCTTTCAAATAAATTTAAAAACAAAAAAACTTAGAAAAAAAAACTTAGTTCCTTGTGCAGTCATTTCCCAAACTGTTCCTTTTAATGTATACAGAGAATACATGTAGGAAACTATATAGATGAATATTTCAAACAGTTCATGAAAAATAGAATTGAAAGATAGCCTATTTTAGCAGAAAAAAATGTTTAACCCCTGCATAATTTTTTAAAGATTTATTTATTAATTTTGAAAGACAGAGTTACAGAGAGAGAGAGAAAGATCTTGCATCCATTAGTTCGCTGCTCAGATGGATTTAGTGTCCAGGGTTGAGCCAGGCTGGAGCCAGGAGTCAGGAGCTTTAGGGTTTCGCACGTGGGTAGGCAGGGTCCCAAGCACTGAGGCCATCCTCCACTGCCTTCTGGGAGCATCAGCAGATGGATCGGAAGAGGAGCAGCCGGCACACAAATTAGTGCCCATATGGGCTGTCACAGGTGGCAGCTTAACCTGATATGCCACAACTGCATATGCTGCACCCCCTGCATAGCCTTTTTAATACACGCATTTTCCATGAATTTTTAAGACCTCCGGAATATAATAATTTATATACTAATCCTCAAATTTAAAAATTACATTATAGACACTTGATAAGAACTATAGTATATGTATCAGAGACTTAAAGCAAATGGCTAATCATACTACTGTATAGATAAATTAGTAATTGGTTTTCCTCTAGTTATTAAAACCTCATTGTTAAAGGCTCAATCTTATTTTTGAATTATTATCACTTGGGCAGAGATTTTATCTTCAATATGATCAAGATATGATATTTTCTTAAATGAACATAGAGGGGCACTTCACTAACTTGAGAGAGTAAATTCCTTTTAAGAATGATGGTGGGACACATTCACACACCCATAGATAATCACACAACATCCTTATCTATTTATTACTGCATTGTTCTGAAATCTTTACTTCTTCATTATTGGCTGTGTCAGAGAGCATCAATTTTATTTCTCCAAATGATTTCAATGTATTTCTTCAGACATTTTATATAATGAGGTTTTAACTATTATACTTGTTAATAATACAGAGAAAGAGCAGGAATTGAGGCTATTGCTCATATAAATGAAGTGAAAAAGTGAAAAGTTTAAGAGAGGTTGATCAATATTAAAATGAAATTCTTTTGCATGCTTTCTATGCCAAGTGAATTTTTAATGTATAAATCTTTAGTCTTAAAACTGAAAGATTTTGTCATTTGTTACTCAGCTGTGAATATTATCAGCTTGAAACATATACAACAACAACAAAAAAAAAACAGAAAAGACACTGCCTTACTGTTATTAGTTTGTTAAGACTGAATTAAGGCAGATCTTTCAATATCATGTAGCATTTTTCATATTTGCTACTGTATTGTCCTCAGAAGGTCTTGCTAGGAGACGAGGTTACTCTACCATGATGGCAGCTTGTAAATGTTTGACATTGGAGTCTCATAGAAACCCTCTAAGGACCATGAATGTACACTGGCTGCTGTATTGCATTTGAGACAAAAGGGAATTAATGGAGACTGACACGCGTAGAGACCACTGGCTGCTAAGAAGGATACGATCAGTGCCAGGAAACAGCACTGCACCTTTTATCATTTCTCCCATGATGCACCCTACTGACCACATGTCAACTGAAAACAAAAATGAAATGAATATAAACAAGAACACAGGAATAGAACAACAAATAAATGAAAACACTGGGTTGCCGTGCCACAGAGCAATATTCTGACCTTTCTCTGACTTGCTAAGAGGCCAGTCTTATGATTATTAGTATTCTAAAACAGTGAAGAGGGGAAAACAGAATGTGAGCGCCTTTGTATGCCGTATAACTCAACTAACAGTTCTACCCAATACCACCTAATGTATGATAATGTTACTTTGCAATTATAATTCAATGATTGATTTAGTTTCTGATTTAGAAGATCTAATTTGCATTCATCCAGTAGAGTCCTACTGATTTGTATTATAAATTATTCTAGATTGTGTTAATATGAGAAATATGTAAATTGGTTTCTTTTTTTATTCTTTTGTATGCCGTATTTGGAAAAAGAAAAAAGAGAAGTTGGGCTGCCAGCAACCTCAAAAGAGCTTCTTTTGTAAGACACATTTATTTTTATTTATAAATATGAATAACTTTTCAGAAGCAAAATGCCAATTCAATTCAAGAATGAATATTTTGGAATATACTAGCTCAGTTTCAGAGACTCCCATCAAAGAACATGTTTCTAAGCAGGAAGCTTTTTCTGGTTCTTATAAACAAGCTTGCTTTATAATGGTAAGAAACGCTGGCTTTCAAAATGGGATGCTTCCACTTGAAATAAACAACATGTTTGAAGGCTGACACTCCTGAGACTGTGAATCAAAACAAGCCTGGAATTCAAGGTGAAATTACCATGATTTGTCTGCTATTGCCAGTTATCATCCAGAACTTAAAACCAGGAAGTCAGGGTAGGGGGCACAGGGTAAGAAATAATATGGGGAAGGGCGAAGCAACAAAGTAAAATCTCTCTCTTGAACTATACTTGCCCGTTCTTCCTGAAAAGTCGGAGAGAGAGACAGGTCCTTTTAATGGGGGCCAAAAAAAGAAAAAGAAAAAAAAAATGGGGAAAAAAGGGATATTGGTGGGGAGCCAATAGGGGAGGGTATTAAGATAGCAGCACAATATATTTTGCTCCACTTACTTTACAAATTACATCTTGTAATTTGGCAGTGACCTTAGAGAATTCCTCATGAGAGTCTTTCTGGTCTGAAAATCTTACCCAGGTTAAACCCAAAGTTTCCACTGTTAGATTGAACACATAAACAGAATGATCACTGCAAAGGAATGGTTACAGCTATGAAGGTGATATGCATACCCAGAGAAGCAAATTTGTTTTGCTTCCATTTTAAGAAAGCAAGTGACATGCAAAAAAAAAAAAAAAAAATCTCAGGAAAAGATAGAGCAAACAGTTGTGCATCTCTTTTTTTGTTCAAGCACTTGTAATTTCAACAGAAACTGTCTCACAAGAGGTTGGTATTGTGAGACTCTGATTAAAAAAAAATAATGCCTGAAATCTGTTTAATTTTAAATTGTAAGTATTCTTATTATACTGTCCAAAATGACCAGTCTAAGTTGCTATTGACGGTGTATCTATTTTGTTTATATTGTAAAAGACTTAAACAAACAAAAAAATACAGATAGCTAAAAACTTAAAGAAAAGTTATTTTCTCTTGCCTGTCTCCATTCAAACAATTTTTAAAAAGATTATTTCTTCCATGAGCCTGTTTGGGACTTAGGGAACATCTATTTCTATTTCTTATTAGTAACAACAAAAAAATATTTTCTACAACACCTCTGGAAGATATTCCCCCCACACTTTTTTTTCTACTGCAGAATCAACTTACTAGCTGTGTAATCTTTGCCAAACTACTTCACTTCTCTAAACCATTTTTGTCCTCTAAAATATCAATAATAAAAAGTATTGTGTAGAATCTTTGAAAAGACTTGGAAGGATTAAGCCTGGTAAAGCCTCTTCCACATTCATTGCCTGGTATATAGTAAGTTCTCGATAAATATTAACTAAGTATCACGATATCCTAAATTTATACACTGGGACTTTATGTAGCAATTAAACATATGTGAATGTTTATTTTATATTTATGTTATATTATGTAAACAAATATTCGTAATTCTGAAATCTTTCCTATGAGGGGGAATTACCACCCACAAGGTAATCCATTTCCATTTCATGGTTGACTCCACTTAGAATACCTTCCTATCTGTTGAGCCATGGTTGAGCCATGGTTGGCTCTATAGGACTCTCCCCTTTCTCCACAAGAATTACCCTATTTCCCCAGTAATAACCTCACAATATATGATAATGATCTGCAGTTCCTAACCACTCCTCTCCTACAAACTGTCCAGTTTTATCTGTCAGACTAAAAGCCCTCAGTTTTTTGTATTGTTTCCTTTTGTTTTTAGTGTTCCTCAGATGTGCCCTTAGATAACCTGACTAGGATCCTAGTCCCCATGTTGCTTTCATCTCAGCTGGTTGATAGACAGTTGATAGCTTCATTTCTGGTACTCTTAGTGGTACATCTCCCAATTGTCTTTTGTGAGTTTCTGCAGGATACTCATATTCCAAAGTAAAAGGAGAACTTTTCAAAGAACTTCTCTTCAGGGTCAGAACTCATGAGTAAAAGTAACACACAGATATACACTCCAGTTCTGACCCTCTTGTAATTATTTTCATGCTTCTTTCTGCACAATAATACCCTGGGAACCTTTCCAATTCCCATTTTAACTTTGCTCACCATTCACTATTCCTAGACATTATCTAAGCTTGCATCAGCTGAGTGCTAAGCTTTGTGCCTGGAGATGATAAGTTCTGTTAGTATGAATTATAAAAGTGGAATAAATGCACATAAGTTTATGATGGACTTTTATGTGCTTAAGATAGGATTATTGCCCAAGATAAATCCATTATAACAACCAACAGGAAGTAGTTACTAAAAAAAATTGATTCTGCGTCTTAATAGGCAGGGTGGTGGAGGTCATGGTAAGCGTTCCCTTATACCAAGGTGCACATGTGGTAAATCTTCAACGAGTTCATGAAAGTGCATTTCATGAAAAAATGAAGCACAGATTTCAATTCTTTGCACCAGAATGCCTAACTTTTAATTCTATCTCTCATGAATTTGTTGAAGCACATACATATGTTAGACCAAACTACTTAAAGAAATTTTTAAGGTTTTAAAATGAATGCTGACTGTTCATGGATCTTAAGTAATTAGGGGCCAGTACTGTGGCCTAGTGGCTAAAGCTACTGCCTGCAGTGCCAGCATCCCATATGGGTGCTAGTTTGAGTCCCAGCTGCTCCACTTCAAACCAAGCTCTCTGCTATGGCCTGGGAAAGCAGAGAGGCGGGGGGTGGGGGGGAACCCCGATGGTTCTCTTCCAGATGGCTGCAACAGCCGGAGCTGTGCCGATTTGAAGCCAAGAGACAGGAAGTTCATCCAGGTCTCCCACGTGGGTACAGGGGCCCAAGCACTTGGGCCATCTTCTACTGCTTTCCCAGGCCATAGCAGAGAGCTGGATCGGAAGTGGAGCAGCCAGGACTCCAAGTGGCACCCATATGGGATGCCGGCACTGCAGGTGGCAGTTTTATCCACTACGCCACAGCATCAGCCCTGGAAACTGTATTTTTAAACTTCAGGAGATGATCTGTACAATATTTGGGCCTCCAAAAGTGTCCCATACACAAACATCTTGGCCTCTTTATGGTTCTGACTCATCACATTCTCCCTCCATCATTCGAGTCCCCAGGCAGAGTGGATGCCTTTGCAATTTTACCACTGATACTGAGTCACTAAGTATCAGAGTTACTAGAATGTGATTACTTATTTTATGAATTACAAGTTGAAAGTTGAAGTTTCCTATTTGTCATAAATTAGCTTCCTCTAAATTATGCCCCTTTTAGAGATAGACCAAATACAATCTAGGTCTGGCAGTTCTATCTAAAGAAAGTCCTGTATTGCTACTCTCACACCACTGACTGGCGTGGATCATGATCCATGATTAAAATCATGTATGGGCTACCACAGTATCTATCCAAGAACCTGGGAAATGTTTTCTGTCTAGGGGACTGTGTGGCTCATGTTACACAAGTTTTGAGACCACTCTGCTTTTCTCCTTAACATACCTAATTATATACTCATTTTGCAAAGAATCAGACAATATGCCTTTATGAATTTTCTTTCAACAATTACCTCAAAGTATAAGAGCAAGAGGCTTAACATAGTTTTCTAAAATCAGAATATTCCTTTGGAAATTTTATTTTGTATCTCAAAAGTTATAAATTTCCTTAGATATCTTATAAAAGTACATTCTTTTAAACTGTATTTCCCAGCTAGAATTAAATAAGACTTCTGATATGTGTCAGTAAATAAATAAATTTAAGAAAGATTAATAATAGTTCATGGAACAACAAAGCTAAATATTCTTATACCAGGAAATCAGAGGGAGATTTTTTTCCTTAAATCTACCATTAAATTTGCTTTTCTGTCTTTCTGAGAATCTCCAGTCCCCATGCTAGTGAGCACAGTCTCACTCATATTTTCACACAGTAGTTTTAAGAGAAGAGTAATAAGCAAACTAATGGGGAAAACATTTCCTTTTAAGCAAATTAAATGAATTCTTTTATTTTTAAACATATGTTCATGTTTATCTGAATTTTCTTCTGGATGTGATTGAATGACTACTGAATTTTTACATTCCACTTGATTTAAAAAATATTTCATATAATTTGACACAATCCTAAAGAACAGATTTAGGCCTTAGATTTAAAAGTTTATTAGGAGTAGACCCAAATCTAGTAGGAGAAGAAAAATAATTAAAATCAGAGAAGAAATCAACAGGATTGAATAAAAAAAAATTACAAAAAATCAGCCAAACAAAGAGCTGGTTTTTGGAAAAAATGAATAGTTGTACTTTGGAAATTTATATTCATTAAATAAAAGTTAAAAAATGATGAAAAAAAGTTTATTAGGAGGTAAGCACTGGTATTTCCAAGAGGTAAGAAACAATTAAGAAATATCTCCACACCAGACTGTTAGGACAACCCACAGCCTATAATTTTTACTTGCCATTCCTAATTTTCATATTCAAAGTTTTAAAATATGGCATTCAATTAATTTGAAGATATTCATTTTATGAAACTTATCTTTGGCAAACCATTTACCTATTCTAATGTTTTGTGTCCTCAGCAAGCTTACATGTGTATCTTTTTCATTCTAATTGAATTTCTTGTGTCTGCAGAGGGAAAGGCAGAGAGTCCCTCAACAATCCAACCCTCAGATTGAACTGGAGATCATGTACCTGAGGTCTAGCATTTCCAAACGACGGACTACTATATCAGCATCTAGACCCAGAGAACTCAGACCGCTAGCTCTAGATAACGGAATCTCACAGGGCATGCTCAAAGAAGGGCTGCCACTTGAAGTAGGGTGGAAAAATAAAGTAGAAAGAATTTCTCTAAAAGAAGCAGGCTCTAAGAAAGAGCTTATGGAAACACCATTGCAGGTGGTTTTCGGCCCAGCACTTACGCTGCCAGTGGAGATACCTATGTGCCTCATCTGAGTGCCTCAGTTAATTCCCAGCCCTGGTTCCTGACTCCAGGTCCTGCTGATGCAGTGACTGTTCCAGTGGTTGGGTTCCTGCCACTCCCCCCAGGGCCCCAACTGTTGTGGGCATTTGGGAAGTGCATCAGTCGAGGGAAGCTTACTCTCTGCCTCTCACAGGTTGTCCTGCTCTCGCCATCTCTTCAAATACATACATGCATACATACAGAAATAAATAAGTTTAAAGTACACTGGTATTAAATGACTTTTGCTACTCTGGAAGATGGCATGTGCCAACTGGGTTTAGGGGAAAGTGGAAGGCGTATGTGATTGCATAGTCCCTAGAGAAACTTTTAAGAAAGCATTGTAAAGTTGCTTAACCATAAATAATCGAAAGGAACAAAATCTTAGTGAAAGGTAAAGTCATTGCTACCTCCTATCTGTTTTATACAAAATAATTTGCCAAGTATATTCACTCCTCTCTAATATGAAGTTCACCATGGATCTAAGAATCTTAGTAATACTGTGTACCATTTTATGTCAACTTTTATGCTATGAAAAATGTTTAAGTCATACACTTTAGTGAAAATTGAGTATAGGATTGTGTATGTATAATGAAGAAACCCTTCACAGAGTGAAGATAAGGATTTTAGAAATGTTCCCTTGGATATTAAAATAATTAGCAAATTAATGGATTGTAAAACAAATATGCATTCTTTATTTTTAATTGTGTTTATTTTGCAAACATTCTCCATGGCGGTATCATCTGTGTTATATCAGTCCTCAAAAACTCCCACAATGTTGCTCTGAAGGTAAAGATAGCTTTAATGTAGGAAAGCAGCTAAAACTTAAGTCATTGACAACAATCTCATAAGACTCCCTGATTTGTCGAAATGTTTTACTATTTTTGTATGGGGTTCAAATTAAAATGTTCTGTGAAGAAAGACGAATAGTGTTGATTAGAATGATAATGTATTACCATTTTTTAGCATCAGAGTAATATATCGTAAATTATACCGAATAATTCTAACTGAAAGTTAAGGGAATATGGTTATTTTTTTAAGTCTCTGGAGAATTTTGGAAGTAGTCTAGGTGTCAATTAACAGAAACAAACCTTTGTTATTTCTTCTACTAAACGCTAGAATCATTTCAACATTGCTATAATTCTTTTCCACGTAAGTAATCCCATCTTTGTGTCTGATTATTATGGTTTAAAGGAGTTAAATTGTCTTTTCTCTCTATTTTTGGTCAGAAGTCCTACTAATAAAATAATACTTTCATTTAAAGAATAATTAAACAATTTCACTCAAAACCCACAACACACAGAGCCCATTCTTCAATAGATATTTCAAGAGTTTAGTGCATTTTTGAAATGTCACCATGCCCTAAAACATTGAGTAGTAACTATATATTAGAATACAGATTTAATTATTAAATGTAATTAAGTTACAATTTTAATGACAGATAAAAATCCACATGTAAGTATTTTCAAAGAAATAGTACTCTTTATTGCAAAAATATTTTTCTTCATAAATGTCTTTATGAAATCTCTCCCTTTTACTTCCAGCTTTAAATGTAGGTTTATTATCCCATGTGGAATGAGGCTATCGAAGTGATATTCTGCATAACTGCTGCTCAGGAGAAAGGAATACGGAAGACAAACTCTTGTGAACTATGGGTTTTGCATTAGAGACGATTAATGTTCTAGGATCATACTTATCAAGCATATAAATTTTATGTATTGATTTTTGCACAATTTAATTTGTTTCAAACATTTCTCTAAAATAAAAGGAAAAAAGGGACCTTCTAGAGAACAACTGTTGGAAAAATGCAAAATTATCAATACGGTGCTCTTTTCTTTGTTTCCAGACAAGTTATTTTGGATTAAAAATGTTTTGATTTTTCCTCCTGTCATTGAGTTTTAAATTTACTACCGACAAAATAGGAGCAAAACACCACTGATAAATTCCTGGACAACTAAATTAAACCTCAGAAAAGAATCTGGCCATGTGAGAATCAAATGACCTGGAACAACAGTGTCACATGGAAATGAGCAAGCCTGTGGCTCTTCGTCTTCCACTAACCAGTGCAGCGTACAGATACGGCTGTACAACTTGATTCTGAATTTCCATTGAGATATTCCCTGACTATCTAAAATGTATTATACCCCAAAAGCAAAATCACAAAGAAAATAATTCTTACTTTTGAATGAGATCAATTTATGTAAGTATGAATGTGGATTATTGTATTGTTCAAATTAACTACATTAGGTGCATAATCTTTATATTACAAATAAATCAAAGTAAAACACATTTTCTTGGATAGTCATAAGGCATTTGATGGTGTAAATGATACACCACACTATAAGTAACAAAGGAACATGGAGTAATTGATGATTTCAGGGGCCAGCATCGTGGTGTAGTGGGTAAAGCTGTCACCCACGATGCTGGCATCCCATATGTGTGCTGGTTCAAGTCCTGGCTACTCCACTTATGATCCAGCTCTCTGCTAATATGAACTGGAAGAGCAGCAGAAGATGGCCCAAGTGCTTGGGCCTCTGCACCTACATGGGAGACTAGGAAAAAGCTCCTGGCTCCTGGCTCCTGGCTCCTGGCTCCTGGCTTCAGCCTGGCCCTGCCATGGCTATTGTGACCATTTGGGGAGTGAACCAACAGATGGAAGATTCTTTCTCTCTCTCTCTCTTTCTATTACTCTGACCTTCAATAAATAAATAAATCTTTTTTTAGAAATTGGTGATTTCAGATTTTACAATAGATTATATTTAAAAGCCTGCCATCCGGTCATCTCATGTTCTAGACCAGCACTGTCCAATGGAAAAACCAGCAGTAAAAAATGCAAACTAGGCTGGCACTGTGGCTCACTAGGCTAATCCTCCACCTGCGGAGCTGGCACCCCAGGTTCTAGTCCCAGTTGGGGCGCCGGGTACTAGTCCCGGTCACTTCTCTTCCAGTCCAGCTATTTGCTGTGGCCCGGGAGTGCAGTGGAGGATGGCCCAGGCCCTTGGGCCCTGCACCCGCATGGGAGACCAGGAGAAGCACCTGGCTCCTGGTTTCGGATCGGCGCAACGCACCAGCTGCAACACGCCGGCTGTAGCAGCCACTTGGGGGGGTGAACCAACGGAAAAGGAAGACCTTTCTCTCTGTCTCTCTCTCTCTGTCCACTCTGCCTGTCAAAAAAATAAATATAAAATAAAAATAAAAAAATGCAAACTACATATGTAGTTCTAAGTTTACTGCTACCCCACATTAAAAATAATATGAAACACAGACGGCGCCACGGCTCACTAGGCTAATCCTTCGCCTGCGGTGCTGGTACCCCGGGGTTCAGGTCCCTTTTGGGGAGCCAGTTCTGTCCCGGTGCTCCTCTTCCAGGCCAGCTCTCTGCTGTGGCCCAGGAAGGCAGTGGAGGATGGCCCAAGTGCTTGGGTCCTGCACCCGCATGGGAGACCAGGAGGAAGCACCTGGCTCCTGGCTTTGGATCGGCACAGCGCGCTGGCCGTAGTGGCCATTTGAGGGGTGAACCAATGGAAGGAAGACCTTTCTCTCTTTCTCTCTCTCACTGTCTATAACTCTCTCTCTGTCTTTCTCTCTCACTGTCTAACTCTGCCTGGCAAAAAATAATTAATAATTTCATGTTGACTATGTGCTAGATAGTATATTGCAAATACTGGCTAAATACCATGGATTGTTAAAATTAACACCTGTTTAATACTATTTTTTTTTCATGCAGAGTTAGTGAGAGAAAGGGCTGCCAGCGCTGCAGGTGAATGATTAGCCAAGTGAGCCACGGTGCCGGCCGAAATTATTAATGTTTATATTTTACTTTTTTATCTTCAAAATCTGGGGGTCTGGTGCCATGGCACACTAGGTTAATCTTCCACCCGCAGCGCCAGCATCCCATATGGGCGCCGGTTCTAGTCCCGATTGCTCCTCTTCCAATCCAGCTCTCTACTGTGACCCAGGAGGGCAGTGGAGGATGGCCCAAGTCCTTGGGCCCTGCACCTGCATGGGAGACCAGGAGAAAGCACCTGGCTCCTGGCTTTGGATTGGCATAGCTCCAGCCTTTGCAGCCATCTGGGGAGTGAACCAATGGAAGGAAGACCTTTCTCTCTTTCTCTCTCTCACTATAACTCTACCTGTCAAATAAATAAAAATCTAAAAAAATTTTTTTGAAATTTCATATATTTTTTACATATGCAGCACATCTCCATTCGGACTAGCTACAATTTCAAGTACTCTATAAGCAGTTAGTACAGTGCTAGAAGATGCCATTGCTGTTACATTACTAGTGGAATTTAGAAAATATCTCATAACATCCAGGAGGATGAATAAATGCCTACCTAAATGCACACCCATTATGGTATCAACTTCTTATTGAGTCTGGTTGAATTTTTCTGTTTTAGTACTATTAGCCTTTTTGCTACTTAAACAAAAAACATAACCTTTCTTATACAATAAAGAGTTCTTCAGTACAGCTTATTTACTGATCAAATAAAAAAATAGAGTGGTAGGCCATTTCTTTTGTGTTGATTTCCAAAAAGTTCATATGTAATCAATATACTGAACTTACCCTGCATTGTCATTGATAAAGCTATCAAGTATACTAGATTTGTACTAGTTCTCGGTAGAAAGCTATTTCTGTATTTATAAAAATATAGTCTAAAGGGGCTGGCATTGTGTAGAGCTGCTGCCTGCAGTGCCAGCATCCCATGTGGCACTGGTTCACGTCCCAGCTGCTTCATTTTCAGTCCTGCTCCTTGTTAATGCACGTGGGAAAGCAGCTGAGAATGGCCCAAGTACTTGGGCCCCTGCACCCACGTGGGAGACATGGATGAAACTCTTAGCTCCTGGTTTCGGCCTGACTCAGGTCTGACTCAGCTCTGGCAGTTGAGGCCATTGAGGAGTAAACCAGAGAATGGAAGATCTTTTTCTCTCTCATTCTCTCTCTTTCTTTCCCTCTCCTTCTCTCTCTGTAACTCTACCTTTCAAATAAATAAGTACATCTTTAACAACAACAACAAAAACAAGGCCCAAATCCTTGGGCCCCTGCACCCAAATGGAAGACCCAGATGGAGTTCCCGGCTCCTAGGTTCAGCCTGGCCCAGTTCTGGCCATTTTGGCCATCTAGGGAGTGTGTCTCCCTCTATCTCTGTGTAACTCTATCTTTCAAATAAATAAATCTTTTTAAAAATTTAAAAGTATAGTCCCTTTATATGGGAACTATTATCTCTATATTACAAATACCTATATGTACCCTTTATAGAGAATGAAATTTTGGTCATTTAAGAAATATACCACCTCATTTAATAATTCTAATTTACACATAGCTCTAACATTTCTCATGGACTCTATTGAAGGACTCAGTAGTAGAATTCAAATCAATACTGCTTCGTAAAATTCTAAGTTTAGTTGGCAAAGCACGTTTCTATTTCTCTGTCACATCTCCATGTAAATTTAGGAAACTCACCTGTCCGCTGGCAACTTGACTAATAATTATGATTTTAAATGTAGAAGTTCATGTTTTGAGATGGATATGCTCTATTGACCTATTTAAGACTGGATATGCTGTCAAGAGTCATTGCAGTTGGTGAAGCCATAGGCAGAGGCTTAGAATGCCAGTTATAAGAGAAATTACTGCACTTAAAGTTTTATACACATAAAATAGTTTTAGGAAGATGACAGAAATGACTTCCAAACAGTTATTTTGCTAGGTATAAAGATGAATTTGTTTTAATCATTTGGGGTCAGTGGGCCTCTATTATTTATAAAAAAAAAATAGCATTGCTATTTTGAGTTACAGGCAAGAAAGTTAGAAGAATAAAGACTATGAAAAATTAATTAAAAGAAATCATTGTGGTAGGTAATCTTCAGTACTGGTCAGATTACAGAAATTATCACTTTTTATTACAATTATACAACTTACCCAACTTTTTGCTTCTATCTTTACTCTCCTGGCAAAATCATTATGTGTTTAAAGGGAGAGAGAACAAAACAGGTAAAGCTGCAGCAAAAAGGTACAAGGATACAGTCCCTTCCTGGAAAGAGGATTTTGTGGCGAACCATTTCTCCCATAATGCATCCCACAGACCATATATCCACTAGAACAGGAAAGAGAGGGAAGTGAAGAAAAGGGAGGAAAGCAAGGTTAACTAAGATCATCGACCTCGGGAAGGAGGAGGAAAAAGAACAGTTTGATTAGAAGGTACAATTTTTGCCTCCCATCAAAAGTTGGCCAAAATTCAACTAAAACAAGTACTGTGCTAGTATGTAAACAGTGCCTAGGAAAACAACTCAAATTACTATTAAAAACAAAACAAAACTGTTTTATGGGTGCCTTGGAGTACCTCCTTAGGGCCACAAAATGGTGACATGGAAAAGCAGTAGATAAGCCAAAAGTATCTGTATGGTAGACAGTGGCTAAAAACTACTGAGGGGTTTCCACTATCATTTGCTGGATGTAGAGAAAATAACTTCTAATCAACCTGTAGAGATAATTGTTTCCATTTTCTATTCTATTCAGTTCCATGGAATAGGACAATAAGAACCCTATTCGGTCCAAAATAAGGTGTGTTCTATGAAATCCAAGAAACTGGGAAATGGTTGAAACCACAATTCACACGAGGAAGAACTGGAATTCCTGGTATTTGGAACTCAGTATTTCCTTCAGAAATTATCCTTAGAAAAAAGTGTCAGTTTTAGTTTCTACATGAAATAGTTCAAGGAAAAAGATATGTGGTACGTAAGCATATGCATAAAGGAGCCATCTGAATGTAAAGTGGAAAAAAAAAGTATGGGAAGTGTTAACACTTGTTAAGTACATACATTTATGTCCCAGTCGTCATGCTTACTAAGCCAACATGGGTCACCTTTGCTTACTAACCTTTTTTGCCCTTCAACCCACTTTTTATTAAGGACAAAGGAGAATCTGGGGCAGAAATATTAGGCTGATTGCTTCATGGGGAAGGCAGGCAGGGTTGGGTGCAGAGGACAGCAGGGCATGCCTGATGTGGGAGCAAGCGGGCTTCTGCATGATAACCCACCTGTCGGTGGGAAGGCAGCACGAGCGTGCAAGGCACACCTTCTCCACGGACCTAGAGAAGCAAAAAACCTAAGGCAACAACTTGCAAGCTTTCCTAGTGAGGGAGCCAAAAGGAGTTTGACTGCCAGCCCTCTGCTTGGCAAATATCTTAAAAGCCAGACTAGGCTAACTCAGACACTGCCCCCCAGTATAGTATAGTTGTATAGTTGCAATTCTTGAGCTTTCTTTCATTAATTTCCCTTTGATTTAAAAAAAAAAAAAAGTAGCTGGTGAAGAATGTGTGCAACAGAGTTCCGTGCTTGGAGGATAAGATTCACCTTTCCCAATCAAAAGGTACCAGAACTCTGACACTGGCCACCAAGGTGAACCTGAACTTCTTAAGAGCTGGCTTTATGCCTTCCTCTGTGCGAATGACCATCTTCTAACCTGAAGACTCACAAAGAAAAGTTTTTTTTTTTTAATTTCTAGTGTCATGGAATTTTCACAAAAGTACTGTGTATGCTTATACATTAAGATATATTAATAATCATCCATATAGCACTTAGTAAAACAGACGGCTAAGAATGAAATAGAATATAAAAATAAGTATTAAAAGTACATTGAGTATATACATACAATTGTAATTTAAAACAATTTTAATGTATAAGTATATTGGATATGTTTTAATATACAGCATTACTTATAAGAGATAGTCTAATCAAAATAGCATATTGTAATGCTTTCTGTCAGGTATTTTATAAATCCTTCATTTTAATCAATAAGATCCAATTGGAATATGTTGAAGATGCTTTCTGTATCTTTTAAACAGCTTATGAATACTAGACTTTCTTTATGAAAGTAACATGGTAAGTTTTAATATTTTTCCTTCCTACAGTCTCTGGAACTCACTAAGGTTTACTAGGCAACTGCCATCTTACTTACTACTTAGAAAAGTGTGAAGTATTCAACTCTCATCCAACATGAATAATTTGGATTATTCTATCTAGTTTTACAATTTATTTAGTGTTTGCTTAGATTCTTATTCCAAGGGTTTGTGATCTTTTCATCTTTCCCTTGGACTAGAGCCATCCTTCTAAGATAGGACATAAAAGCCAAATGGCTCAATGAAATAGTGTTTTTCTGATTTTCACACCCACCATGAGCTGAGCTACAATCTAAATAACAATTTTTCTCACTATCTAAGGTGTGCATGCTGATCTGTATCCACCTGGCTGTTCAGACTCCAGTTGCGATTCTTTCTTGTGATAACATTTTCGTGCTCTTCTAGCAAAGCTTACTTCTCAGTAACATCCTTTACATTTTAAATGAGTGTTTCTTCCTAGGGGTGTTTAAAAAAATACTCTGAACATGAAAGCTGGCAGCCCTGTTTTTTTTTTTTTTTTTTTTAAATTCATAGACTGGAAAAAGAAGCTTGCTCCAAGCTATCTAAAGCATGAATCCATATTTTTCACCAGTTTTGAGGCTAGAGCATCCATACCATTCTCCTTGTAGCCCATTCCCAGGATGACCTCTGGGGCTCTGTAATAACGTGTCACCACATACGGAGTCATCATGAAGCTGGAGCATGCTGTCCTGGCCAGTCCAAAGTCGAGGATTTTCAACGTGCAATCGGATTTGACTACAATGTTACTGGGTTTTAAATCCTGGAAAGAGGAACATAGGAGGAAATGAAAAGCCAGCCTCCTGGGAACATGCGAACTCCATGTATGCAATCAACGTGGTGGCCTCTAGTAGGTTGGATGGGGGGCTTTTGCCTGCAAAGCCCTTTAGGAGCTACAAGATTCCTGCTCAGAGAAGTGTACAATTTGTTTTGGAATCTTAAACATATCCTCAGGAAATTTTCAAACCCAGAAGAGAGCTGTGGTATCCTTTTTTACAATATAGGCTCATCTTGGAAAGATATTTCAGGGGGAAAAAAAGTGTCATTTATTGTCATCTCTAAGGTTCCTCCCCCAGAGCAACATAAGCCTTTCAGTTTATATTTCATTTCTGGGCCTGACAGCGGAGCACACTGGGGCAGCTGTCTTTATGGTGCCAGAGATGAACTATGGAAATGAACTGTCTTATTTCAGCGCACATATGACCTCTGCCCATCAAGGAGCGAGGAAGCATGAGGGCTCTCAGAAGTTGCCTCTCAATGAGCTGCAAGATCACATCAAACAAAACCTCCTGCAGTAAAGCTAGACATTCCTAATGCACCTCCGGGAACCATGCGCTAATGCTATTATCAGGAAAAAAAAATGAGGACGTATCTCAATTTGACCAACTGCTCCTGCATAAAGAAAGTAAACTATAGTTGCTCTCTCTCTTCTCCAAAAGTGTCTTAACTAAATTCTGGAGTAGATGTTCTTACCCTGTGGATAATTCCAGCAGAGTGGAGGTGCTTAATGCCACACAACATCTGATAGAGCAGGTAAGACATTCGCTCATGGTCTAATTCCATCTGAATCACCTGACACAAGTTGGCGTCCATCAGTTCCATGACCAGGTAGCTGGAAGGCAAAATGACGATGTTAGCTCTGGATCACAAGATCTAGGGAGTCCTTCAACGAAGTCTCAATCTGCTCCCACTCTCAGTCAATAAAGTCTGAATCTGTAAGTCTCCTGAACGTCCCAGCTCTGGATTTGAACCAAGAACGTGTAAAAGTTCCAAGAACTGTGTGTGGATTAGCTGTGGTAGCTCTACTACAGTCGTTAATGAAAGGAACATTTGTTGATGCCTGGTTCATGCTCACATATTTTCTACCTTCATCTTGTTCTTACTGTTCCCTGTATTCCCTCAACTTTTTTCTGAGTAGTGTGATTACAAATAAGAAAAAAATGCAGAACAGCACTTCAGCTGAATACAATGCATCTATGTTGAAGGACAATGTGCTGAGAATCACTCCCTCTCTGCTGCTTCTTGAGGTTATATTTTTAGTACAGTTCTTTTGGCAAAAAATGTCATACAAACACAAAAATAGAAACAATAATTTTATCATGTTCCTTTTATGAATAGCTTTCAAAGTGAATTGACTTATTCTAAATAGCTTTCAGAATTAATTAGTAAGAAATAAATTAGGGAGGCCTGGCGCTGTGGCACAGTGGGTTAACGCCCTGGCCTGAAGCGCCGGCATCCCATATGGGCGCCAGTTTGAGTCCTGGCTGCTCCACTTCCAATCCAGCTCTCTGCTGTGGCCTGGGAAAGCAGCAGAAGATGGCCCAAGTCCTTGGGACCCTGCACCCGCATGGGGGACCCAGAGAAGACTCCTGGATCCTGGCTTTGGATCAGAGCAGCTCCAACTGTTGCAGCCATCTGGAGAGAACCATTGGATGGAAGACCTCTCTCTCTCTGCCTCTCCTCTCTCTGTGTAACTCTGACTTTCAAATAAATAAATCTTAAAAAAAGAAAGAAATTAGGGGGGCCAACACTGTGGCATAGCAGGTAAAGCTGTCAACTGCAGTGCCAGCATCCCATTTGGGTGCTGGTTCGAGTCCTAGCTACTCCACTTTAGCTCCAACTCCCTGCTAATGTGCCAGGAAAAGCAGTGGAAGATGGCCCAAGTGCTTGGGCCCCCACCCCCAACCTGGGAGACCCAGAAGCTCCTGACTCCTGGCTTCGGCCTAGTCCAGTCCTGGCTGTTGTGGCCTTTTGGGGAGTGAACCAGCGGATGGAAGAGTGCTCGCTCACTCTCTCTGTCTCTCTGTCTCTCTGTCTCTCTCCCTCTCTTTATGTAATTCTGACTTTCAAATAAAAAATAAATCTTTTAAAAAAAGAAAAGAGTAAATTAACCTTCCCTGATTGAACTAAGAACATGGAACAACAAAGCAGAGAGAGCCGACGGCCAGAGCCACGGAAGCAGCTTTCCAGTACGGAACTCCATCAGCAGACTTCTCTATTGCTTGCATTGGGTCCAGATCTTCCCTCCCTGTGATCACTACAAGGGACTTCACACTTTTTTTCCTTTTTGCCACTTTCTCTTATTTGAGTACTACACACTCCTTTCTTCCATGAGTTTTGTTACTTACACATCTTGGAATTCCTCCAGCGTTTTCTGGGGTGTGAAGACATTTAATAAACTAATAATCTGGAAAAGAAAGTAAAAGAAACAGAGAGAAGACAGAAAGAAAATGAGAGAGAATGAATTATTTTCAAAGTATTTAAACAAATTTTCCTCCAGCTGAGAGCCACTCACTAGAGCTATGGTGGAGACAAAGAAGTTAGAAAAAATGTCTTCACTGTCTCAGAGAACACAAGAGAGCATCCCGGAAAGTCTTTCAGGTCTGCAACCTGCCTTTAGGTTAATAATGCAGTTAAAGATCTCGGAGTCAGAGAAGATAAATAATTGTTATGCCACTTCGGCATGGGTCTCCGTGGTAGAATATAGAGCTGTAAAGTGATTAAGAAAGAGGAAAAGTCGCAGGAGGGCAGAGAAGCAGCAGTGAAACACTCGAGTGTTCCCTAGGCCCTGCTTTTCTTCCATGTGAGCAGAGTGGTGTTTAAATTCAAGGTGCATTTGTATTGGTACTTTATGTCTTCGTTTCTGTCTCACGCTCACATCTGGACTGCTGCTGCCGTGAGAGAAAGTGCATTGTGGATGATATCAGTGATGCACTTAGTAGAAACTATATTTTTGAAAGTTTTCTAAATCCAGATCAAACTTTATGCTTCCTATTTTAATTATTTTATACATGAGGAAGAAAAGAAGTTTAGTTTCTGGCTTAACTAATAAAAGAAAATATTTTACAATTCTACACGGAGTGCATACTTAAAGAACTCAAAAAATTCTTTTAGCTGAACAGTCTGGACTAATGTGCCAGTAGAAATTGAATATAAAATATATATAGAAATAACAATCTTCCATTTATAATGTAGATGCAACTATTTCACAAAAACTGGACAGCATCAAGATTTAACCAGCTTCAAAGCATGAATCAGTGAATCTCAGTAAACTTTGTGAGTGGTCCATAAATATACAGAGTAATCACAAAACAAAATTATTTTAAACAACCTCAGAAATGCAGTCAGTTCTATGGACTGTTTTATGCCTCTGGTGGTTTTGATTTGTGGAAAAGATAAAAGAAAAAAAAAAACAGTACCATCCAGTATTTTCTAGTATACACATATGTGTGTGTCAATGGTTGAAATGCATAAAAACAAACAATAAACCCACAACACCGAGGTCAACTCTTCTAAAGCAATCTTTCAGTATAGAATATATATGTGGAGATAAACCATTTCAAAATGTCTTTCAACCCATAATTAAAAGATTCGTTATTCTGTATACTTAGCTGTAGTAAGGGCTGGAAAATGTCTAGTTAATACATCTTTCAGTGGAATATTTACAGTGGTTGTTTCTCAAGTACTTTATCAGTGTTTCAAAGTCATTTATTTAATTTTGGTGTTTTTCCAAACAGAAACATTGCAGACTGTTTAGGTGACACACACATTCATAAACACCCTTTAAAGATGGAAAAATGCTAACTCACATCACCTGATGCAAAAATAACCTAGATGATCTAAATTAATCTAGAAAATAATACCACAATTTTAAATAAATTGTGATTTATCATTTTAATAGGTACTTTTCGAAGATTATACCTTACTAGGTCTTCTTGTTTTCCCTTTTCACATGCCCTTGTTTTATCACATTTATCTTCTCTGATTTCCCTCTCAGAATCTAGCCTCTTCTAAGTCCTACTGATAACCACTTAAAACACGTGTCTTTACAAAGAGCTCATGACACTTATCCTTACTTAGGTCAATGGTTTCCAAGCAAGCATCTGACACAGTTGCTTTATCCTAGTATCTTGGGATGCACGTATGTGAATCAATTTTTTCCTTGGCCCTACATACATACCAGTCACCTCCGAGAATTAAGTATTTAATTTAAAACAAAATTTCTTTGCTACTATTAAAGATTTAATGGGATTATTTCACTGTTTTCCTCTACTTTCCTCAGCATTAGAGTTCTATATTCTGACTGCCTTTTACTTACTGCTAAAAGTACTAACATAGAATTTACAGTTGATTGTAACTGATTTTCCTCTCTGTTCACAAATTCAGAAATCTATTTTTGTAGACTTATATGCATACCTGCCTGCACACATGCATACATAAAAGGAAGGTAGCAAGATGGAGACTATTTACAAATTATCATGGCTATTTGGAACCACTTTATTGGTCTCATACATGTTAAGTCCCCTATATTTCAGTCAAGAATAGAGAGTATGACTGTTTTAAACTAGCCAAGATAGTGGACATCTCTCCACAGTGCATTATGGGGTACAGAATAAGGATTAGAGAAATTATAAATATACATCTGAAAAACTTTTCAAACATTTACTCCATTGCTTGTATCTATCTATTTTCCATTGCTCATGGTATATTTCAACATCTTTGCTACCATTAAAAAAAATAAATAAAATCTGCCTTGGCTATGTGGCTAAACTTGCTCCTGCCTTTACTGAACATAGTAACATAACGAATTCCTTCAGTATAATGAGTCTCCTGGGCAACCATCCTTTCTATAATTCCTGTATTTCTGTTTCGAAACCTCATGCCCCTTGTATTGCCATATTAAAGAGAACACACTAAATAAAACTTCCCTTTCTCAGTGAGGCCTTCCCTGCTCAATCTAGTCAAAGGTGACTCCATAGTGACCATAATTTTTAATCTTCCTTCTTCCCTATTTTTTATTTAGTAGCACTTGTCCCCCTGAGGGACCATACACATGGACCTGTGTATCTCATGGAGGGCCTTTCTCTCACCATTTGAACATCGGCTCCAATGCAGGTAGGATTTGTCTCTGTCGGCATCTAGGTCTGTCCCTGTTAAATTTCATTCATTCAACAAATACTTGGTGAATGGCTGAATTAAAAATAACTCAATAGAAACAGAACAGATCACTTGATTGAAAACGTAACAGAGGTCTGTATCCACATGTTTGTATGAAATATTTATCAACTAAACATCCATACAGTAGCTCCTTCTCAGTGCCACACACAGATTGTTAACCTTATTACAAGATCCCTTGTGTATAAAATTGCACTGATAATTTCATACGTTCTGCGACTTCATCTGTAAGAACTTTACAGGGAGTTATGTTAGCTGTTACTGCAGGTTGTTTGTAATTTATTTTTACTATATGTAATAAGATATGTTTAATACCTTTATTATATTTACTTATTAGTAGTAATCACTATTAACATAACAAGTTGTCTCCCATTTCTCCTTACTGAGAAGAACTGGAACATATAAAGACTTCTAGAGGCTTTTGCCTATGTTTGAAGAAGCCTATGCCCTGACATCAAGAAAGCCTTTAACAGGCTCCCCTGCTGAATCCCAACTAGAAAATGCTCCAAGTGACCCTGTTCTTCAGCCCTTTACAAATACACACTGTGTGTTTACCCAACCGTACAAAGAAACAAGATACCCAGGCAGTGTGCACACTGAACAGTTGGAGGCCACTGCTAGATTACACCTGGAACACAAAAGCAATAACATCATAAATAAAATTCTTCACCTGTTGGGAAATTTAAATTATAGGGAAATGCAGTATATTGTTCCACTGGATTTTTAAAATTGTATGTGCTTGTTTGTTTGTTTGGGGGTTTTGCTTATTTGCAAAGCATGAAGCTCTATTATTAATCTGGAGCAAGAAAACCAAATAAGGTTAATTTTCTAAGAGGGAAATAGCTATCAAATTCATCTCCTCCATGCCATATGGTTTTTAGATAATTTTTAAGCAAAAGCTACCATGAGGACAGCGAAATGAAATGCAACATATGGACAGGATAAACAATCTAAAGAGGTAGAAATTGTTAAGGGAAGAAAGTCCTTCCCACTCAAGTTGGCACCCTTGTTTTCTTCCCCCAACCTCACAAGCTCCCACTGCCCGAGCTTTAAAAATAACCTGGAAACTCACGTTTTTATGGTTCACACACTTCATGAGGACCAGCTCCCGGTAAGCTCTCTTGGCATGCGTTTGGTTCTGAAAGGGTCTGCTGAGCTTCTTAATGGCCACATTTCTGTCAAGGACAGCATCATAGGCAGCACTGCAGAGATTCAAGAGCAATCCAGGATTAAGAACAAGGGATACTTTTTAGCTCCTGCCTACCTTTGTGCAGGGGTCAAGAAAATACAATCTTGAATCCTGCTCAGATATCATCTCTTCGAGCCATTTGCCAATCAGGTTGTAAGTCAAGAAGTGACTGATACAAAAAAAAATTCTTCTTAACTTGAGAAAGAAAGAGGAAAAGTGGTGGTGGTGTTGGGGGGTGTACCTTGCCAAGAACACGGCATAAAATTGCTTCAGAGAATGAAGGGATAAAGAAGAAAGTAAGTTTTACACATTTTCCGCAAACCATGGGACAACCAAGTCAGTCTCTGGACTGGAATTTTTCATCTATTAATATATGATATTTAAGTTTTCTCTCTAACTATAAGACTCCATTATTCTTTGGCTTTTTTAATGGACATCATTCTTTCCCAGTAGCTTTGAGCCGGTTATTAAGGTGTGACATTAGCTATTATGGAAGCATAGCTTAGTTGATGATCAACATGCACTCAAAATAAGGAATGTGATACAAGGAGATTTTAGAAACATAGATGGGTACATTTAAATACAAATATAGAAATAAATGCTACTAACATATGAAACTTTCAAACTGTCTGAAAAAAATAACTTATCACACTTTGAAAAGTCCATCTAAATATATGATACTGTTTCTTTCATACTCAGAATATGTGAGTCTAGAAATCTAAAGAGAAAGTGAAAGAGAATCTTCCTGCTATAGTACCTAATGATTTACTCACAAAATATTTGTTTCCTATCCCTGCAACTTTGAATTCTTCTGATATTGTCTTAGTTCCCAGGCAGAAACACAAAAACCAAGATCCCGTACAACTCATCTACTAAATTGGAAGTGACATTGACCACTTAGGGCTCAGACCACCGAACTGAAATCCCCCCCCAAAAAAGAGGGTGTGGGCGTGTTATGTACTGTAAGAGGTTGATACACTCACACAATAAGCTTAGACAAAGTCTTAGAGTTGATTTGATCCATGTCTTCATTTAATACTAATTCCTCTCTTAAGTATCTTCACCAAAAATGTTCTCAGTCTGTGTTTGCAGTACCTCTAAACACGTGGAGCCTAGTAATATCGAGTCAGCTCGTCCTGCTGCTGGCCAGCTTTGAGGGTAGAAATGCCGTCATTCTGATAGGCAGAGCTATCTTTGTGGTTTCCACTGACTGCTATCATCCTTGCCTTCCAGGGAAACTCAAAATGTCCCCTTCCCATTGTGCTACAATCATAAAGTCTGGAATCCACCAAAGTCCTCATCACAATGCCTGGCCTTGAGTAAGCACTTGGTAACTCTCACTTTTTATTATTTTTTCCTCTAAGACTTTTCTTCCTTAAGGTAAACATCACCTGTGTCCTACAGGTGTCCTATTTGTCAGAATGTGGCTTCAAGTCTCAACACCATCTGGTCAGCTTCCTCTGCATATTCTCCAGTTTGTCAATATTCTCTGAAAACGTGGAGCCTTACCGAAATCAGCATTGCTGCCCCTAGAATGGACTGCCACCGAAGATTATGGTGTGGCTATCATGTCCATTCACTCCTTCATTCAACAGTCCTGCTCTTAGTTGAAACAGGTGGTCTGCCCTGGCTTCTTTGATAGCGACATCACACACTATTGACCCACAGCGAGCCATTGTGTCTTAAAGTCATCTTTATGTCACCTTTTTAAAAACTTGTACCTCTGCTACAACACATGTGTCAGCACTGATAGTTTATGTGTTTGTTCTTTTTAACCTCCCAGTCCCAGCACCGCTGAAAGGAAAGAGCAAATTGAATTTGTATCTTACATAATGCACAAGGACATAGTAAATTTGGAAATACAAAAATTAAACTTCCTTTCTGATGCTAAGTAATTGTAGCAGCAGAAAACTGATGAGTCACCTGAAAGAAAAAGGCTGACTCTTCAGCCAAAACCCACTGAGGTCATTAAAATATCTAAGGGAAGAACAGTTAGCACTCATGAAGGCAGACAAAGGAATCAGAGAGACAAATTCTGGCACTGCCAGGCCAAATGAGAAAGTGCCCTCCCAGGGAGGCCCAGGGATCCAGCCAGTCAGGCCCGCGGATGCCTCCTTCTTGCTACTGTCAGAGGCTGCAGCTGAAGAGGATCCTGGTGGCCACGGGCTGCGTCCCTCCTGTGCAATCGCAATTCTGTTCAGCAGGTGCTCCCTGAGAATGCTTCATGCAACAACACTGCCCATATTTGGCCAGCTTGACGCTTCCATTTCCCATAATTTAATAAACCAGCATCTGGTTTGTCTATGATGATGATAATGAGATTCGTCAATACGAATTCAAGTCCTTGAGATAATGGCCAGATCCTGCAAGACAGTGAGCTGTCCCCTTGCCACATGGGGGATAACAGACCATGCCACCCTCCGGGCGGGCAAACCACTGAGCAGTTTGGTTTAAAAACGTGGTGGTAGCCTCCCTCTCTTCTTCCTATGTCCTCTGCAATCTTAGGCATGAATCTCCACTCTGCTGCTTATTAGATGTGGAGCTGCGAGCAAATCATTGCCATTTTCTGGCATCAGTTTTCTTACACTTAAAGTGGTGATAACAACAACCTGACAAGACTGCTGTAAGGAGTAATGCAGTTGGCAGGACACCACAGTGCCTCACCTAGAGGGAGCACTCAGTAAGGGATGGGGAGTGCTCTTTTTAAAACAGATGTCACTCTCAGAGTTATTATGTGATGCAAGGCAAGATAAAGAATAAATTCCTACAGCGTAGGCAACAATGGGACAGGTGCATACCAGTCAGTAATTTCCAGTCACTCTACTAATTAGAAGTTGATTCAGTTGTACCACCATCTTAAACACACTGCTCAAATCTGTCCCACTATAACACAAAAGACTGCAGGAAAATATTTGTTAGAATCAGGATACATTTGGACCACCCAGCTGACTTCCCACTTTAATAAGCTATAATTAAAGCTTTACTCCAAGTGTTTGCCATGTACTTTCTTAATGGCTCACAGGGTTTCTTTTCTAACCAATATAAGAACCAATGTCGAGTAGGTTTGTTTTGTATCTTCTTTCTTTTCCTCTAAAGAAATAAGAACTTTACCTATCCAGTTGTGTGGCATGCCACGTGTTGGCTCACTGAACTCCACTTGCGCCCCCCTGCCCCCGCCTTCATTCTTCCTGTATTAAATACAAACATTGCCAGCTCTGCAGCTCACTAGGCTAATCTTCTGCCTGTGGTGCCAGCACTCTGCGGGTTCTAGTCCCGGTTGCTCCTTTTCCAGTCCAGCTCTCTGCTGTGGCCCGGGAAGGCAGTGGAGGATGGCCCAAGTGCTTGGGTGCTGTACCCGCATGGGAGACCAGGAGGAAGCACCTGGCTCCTGCCTTCGGATCGGCGCAGCGCGCCGGCCGTAGCAGCCATTTGGGGGGTGAACCAATGGAAGGAAGACCTTTCTCTCTCTCTCTCTCTCTCTCTCTCTCTCTCTCACTGTCTAACTCTGCCTGTCAAAAAAAAATACAAACCTCAGAGTTAAATGCACAATTCCCACATGTCTTGGCAGCCAGTGCCCTGGAGGGTTGCACACAACCCTCAGAGAGATCTGTGAGACAGAGGCCAGGGTGGTCCTTCTCTGACATTTCTTGGTTGGTGTGCTTGGTCTTAAGGAGATGTGAGGCTTTTCTCCTAACTCCAGATTCCTGGGTGAGAAAAGGAGCTGATGCAGAGGCAGCAGTGAACTCCAGGCCCCAGGCCCTGCACGAAGGAGCGGTGACAGCAGCACAACAGGCACAGTCCCAGCTCTAGGATTCCCTAATCTAGGACATCATCACGTGTTCTGGAAAACTGGTGGTTGTGGGGTACTCTCAGAGGGGAAGCTCCTTCGCGATGCAGCTCCCCAGGGTCCAGGCATCACTCTGGGGGTCCCAGACTAGAAGCTACTTCTCCAGGCCTCCCAGCACTCTTGAAGGCACATGGTTTACCACATTACGTCTCTGCTTGCTTAAAACATTTCTGTCTGCTTCCATGAACCCTTACTGACACTGCCATCCTCCGTATTTTCTGCAATTACTCAATGAGTACTGGCAGCAATTTAGCAAATACTTCTACAAATTGATATCACTGAGGCTGTACAGTGACACATTGATGTCTGAAAGTTTTCTGTTACTCTTGAATCATCTTTTCTTTTAGAGTCTTGGTCCATGGAATTTGATCTTTTTCCATTCAACAGTTCTTTCATCTTCATGCAGGTAAACATGGAAACAGTCTTTATGAAAATTTTCCAATAACTTTTTAAAATTTCTTCATTGGAATATTTTAAAAATTTTATTTATTCATTCACTCATTTCATGTATTATTAGAAAGGTAGAGTAACAGAGAGATGGAGGGAGACAGAGGGGGAAGAGGGGGGAGAGAGGGAGGGAGGGATAGAGAGAGAAAGAGAGAGAGAAAGAAATACAGATATCTTCACTCACTGGTTCCCTCTCCAAATGCCCACAAGAGTTGGGGCTGGGTAAGGCCAAAGACAGGAACCTATAACTGTATTCTGGGTTTACCATGTGGAAGGCCCAAGTCCTTGAGCCACCACCAGCTTCCTCCCAGGCACTGAAAGTGAGCAGTTGGGACTTAAACCAGCACCCATGGCTTAACCCACAACTGCCTGCTGCTCCTGAAACTCTTTGAAGTACAACACTAACAAATAACAAACACACCTCTACTTCTACCAGATCTATTTCTGAAAGAAGGATCTAGTTTTCTGCTGTTTTGCTCCTATCATTTAATCCAAGTTTATAATATCACCGAGATATGCTTACATCTCTACATATTTACACACACACACACTACCCTGCAGGCAGGTCTTCTTTCGACATATTGGACAGTTTTTTTTTTTTTAATTTTTCCCTGACAATTGCAGGCAATCTCTTGCACAAATGTTCATTCTGAGTCTTAATAATTTATTTGATAATATTTCTTGTTCCCCACTCCTTTCTCATGTCAAATGTTCTTTATCATACCTACATGTTGGGGGGCAAAACATCCCTATGCATCATGAGTAGAACATCATTCTTCAATAGTGACAACAACGAAAACGTCGCTGACACATCTTTAACATCTTAAGCAACAGCCCAGCAAGCCGTAAGCACTGTTGTCTTCTGCAAACTCCTTCTCAGCATGTTGGGGTGGAGATGAAAGCCGGTACAGACAAACTCCCCTAGTGCATCGGAGTGCAGAGCCACTAAGAGTGCCCAGCAGCAGTAAAGTACTTCTTATCCCACACGTGAGTAGCACCGTTGGCAGATAGCCACTCAGTTCTTAGCCCTTTTGTGTTTGACCTCAGCTGCACCCTCTTTGTGGGCCACCTTAATTCAATGATGCAGAATGTAGGATTATAAAAGCTTGACCAGGGTGGGCCTTTGGATTAGCTGTTTAAGATGCACCTTGGGACACCTGCAAACCATATCAGAGTGCCTGTACTCGGCAGCATCAAGGAAACTCTTTTTACCTATGTAATCAACCAGTCTAAATGATTAAGCCTAGTTTTATAAATTTCAATCAAAATCACTTTGCACTTGATGGACAACAAGGTTGAAGTGATATCAGTGAATAGGGTTGGGAAACCAAGCCCTGAAAGACAGTATCAATTGGAACAACCCCTCCAAACAATAGCATTAAACTGGTACTTGACAGCCCTTAAGCAATTAGAGACAGGCAAGACTACACAGAGATTATCCACCTTGATGAAAAGTGTGGCGACAGCTAAATAAGTTCATCACCATGGAAAGTAGAATGAGCTGAAAGAGGTCTGCTCTAGGAACAAAGCAATCACATTCTTGGAAATTAGAAAATGATACTGGAGAACAAACAGGATTCCTGTAAAGGAACATTGCTTCTCAGTGAAACAGTGGGTCCTCCCATGCATCAGGCTGCCTCCCTGGATCTTCATCTGTCAATGGCACAAATAATCTAACACTCTCATGCGCATGCTCCCTTACTAGTCATTCAGTGGATCATTCATGCTTTAAATTAGGAAATCCACAAAGCATAAGTAGGGGCATAAATGTATAGTTACTGGCTTTTTTAAACTTTGCAATAAAGCTCTTGAAGCTGCACATTTACTTAAAATATTATAAACTGAACTTCTCTCTCATGTTTTCTTAATCACAACCAAATTACAGGCAGAAAAAAATTCTCCTCCAGGAATATCACTATCTGTTGCTCAGTTAGTAATTATTCTGAGACTGTGCCCCAAGACAGGGGTTCCGCACACAGGCTTTTTAGGCTTCTGTAACAAAATCTCTTAACTAGGTAGCTGATAAACAACAGAAATTTATTCCACACAATCTGCAGGCCAGGATGTACAAGACCAGGGCACAGGCAGATCTGGTGTCTGCAGAGGGTTCATTCTTCCGAGATGACAACTTTTTACTATGCCTTCATGTAGTGGAAGGAACTCTGTGGGGCTCTGGGGCTCTTTCATGAGCCACTGATTCCATACACGAAGGTTCTGCCCTCGTGATCTAATCACCAACAAAGGCCTCATCTTCTGTTATGTTGGGGGTTCATTTCTTTTTCTTTTTCTTTTCTTTTCTTTTTTTTTTTTTTTTTTTTTTTTTTTTGACAGGCAGAGTTAGACAGTGAGACAGAGAGACAGAGAGAAAGGTCTTCCTTTTCTGTTGGTTCACCCGCTAAGTGGCCACTACGGCCGGCGCACTGCACCGATCCGAAGCCAGGAGCCAGGTGCCTCCTCCTGGTCTCCCATCCCGGTGCAGGACCCAAGGACCTGGGCCATCCTCCACTGCCTTCCTGGGCCACAGCAGAGAGCTGGACTGGAAGAGGAGCAACCCGGACAGAATCCAGCACCCCAACTGTGACTAGAACCTGGGTGTTGGCGCCACAGGCAGAGGATTAGCCAAGTGAGCCGTGGTGCTGGCCAGCCGGGGGTTCATTTCTACATATGAATATGGGGGCACCAACATTCAAACCATAACACTACATAGAGATACATTTACAGATTACTTTTGAATCATAACTTTTCATTCAGATCAAGTAATGATTCTTCTAAATCAATTTTGTTCATGTTCAATTCCAAGACCTTTTTGGAAATATACAAAAAGTTAATAGTTTTTATGTGTTGCCTGTCTTAGTAAAAATTTATTTTGTAATTATTTAAATTCTCTTGCCTTACATAATTTTGTCATATCCTTCAAATATAAAATAAATAGACTTCAATACTAGTTTGGTTTTTAATTCAATTCAGTGACTTAAAACCGCAGTTTATAGTTCATTCTATGAAAGGTGGAACTTCAATGTCAGTGTGAAGACTATTGTAATTTTTTTAAAAATTCATATCAAAGACACATTACTTATTTTTATTGATAACACAAATAGAATTTTGAGAGCATGATAAAAACAATAATTCTGTTACCAAATTAAGAGATCTATGGAGTGTAAATGAACTTCAAATCAATTGTGGTACAAATATAACTCTAACTGTGTCCAAACAAGTTGTAAAATTCTACAAATCAAAGTAGAAGTTATGAGTGCCAAAATATATAAGCATCTTTATACACACACAGAGAAAATAACTTTATCACAAAATTTTGGAGACAATGGTGATTTTGAACCAAATAATAAAAATATTTCAGCATGGCAATTGAAATATTCTTGGCAATTCTCAAAATTCTGATTGAGAAACAATTTCTTATAAACAAATATTCTAAATTTTGTTTGTATTGTTCTGTAAAACTGTTTGGAAATGTTTATAGTATTTCAGTTCTTGACACTTTTAGGGAATGGCTATTATTATAAAGGAAACTTGGGATTAGAAGCATATTACAATGTGCTGGAAAGAACCAAAGCAAGAGAGGACCAGAGCAAATCAAATCCAACCAAAGGTTCTCAAGAAGAGGAGAATATTTAATTTTTAAAAAATATGCATGCTTTAGAGTATCTTAATTTGTGCGAATAATCCTTCGACAGAGTTCTTAATTTTAGGGTATGTTTATATACTCTATAGGAGTTGATGGAGTTTCTAATTTCAGAATACTTATATTCTATACAAGATTCAAGTATGATTATGAAGGCCTAGAATTTTCAGCATCTAAATTTGGCAAACCATTCAAAAAAATCATAAGTATAGGCATTTTTGACAAATTCTTTCTTACAAAATTATTTCTTTTATAAAGAAACTGTAAATGAATGGGAACAAATCAGTGGCTATGAAAAACTTGGGCTGAAATGCTTTTATAAAACAATATAAAAATACATTCAGATTGGGAATATTTTCAATTCAGCAGGAATATTTTTTACTGGATACTAAGTCCTTTGGAGAATATTTTTCAAGTGAAAATATTCTTATCTACATTTGGAATATCAATATTTTAAATTTAGTGTCCATAACATGTAATTCTGATGATTAACAGAAATTTCCTAAAGAGTTAAAAATAATAAAATCACATTATGAAAATCGGTTTTTCAGAAAAATTACCAGTGAAAGTGTATTACAGGCAGATAAGGCAAAGCAGGTCAGTGAATTAAAGTATATGAGGATATATCAGGAATAATTATTTTCTCATTTTAAATAATTAAACTATTATTTATAATGCATACTTTATTGTAATAATAAATAATATTTCAGTAATTATTTAATAATTTTTCCCATTAAGTAATGAATACAAATAAGTTTTAAATTTTTATTTGTAATTTCATGCTTAGGAGTGTTTATTTAAAACAAATTTCAATGGCACTATTTTTCATCTACCAGTATCATACTCATCTCCAAGGATTTCAAGTTTGGGACACAAAGATAAGCTTATCTTTCAATTGCATTTTCCATGAACTTTTTGAAGTACCCTCGCAAACTTTAGAGTGCCTTTTCGCTGAGAACTTTTCCCAGTTTAGAGACACACGATGTGGGCCCTGCTGCTCATGTCCTTTGCGCTTCTGGTTGAAGAGACTTGGCGTATCATTTCCACAGGATAGGAAAGGCAGAACCTAGGAACCATTCTCCCAGGGTTCCCACTACAGTCCCACCTTTGGCCATTTCCTGGCAATAAAATTCAAACTATGATTTATATTTAATTGTTTAACAAGCTTCTTCTTGTAAATCCACACGGCAACTCAATTGAGCGTCAGTACGTAGACAATGTCAGAACTATCCACGTACAGGAGGAGTTTATGGACTGTGTGAACTTTGTGCGATTAACTCAGCAGAGGAGCAGCGACTTCTAGGAAGAATGTGCCACGTCTAAAATTAATGACCTAAAGACAATAAGATATTCCTTTGGCTACAGTTTGATACTGTTACCTAGACCTATAAAATTAATAAGATCCATTAAGTGAGCCACAGGAATCACAAGTAGTTCCTGCATTCGGGACATAAAATTACGATGGGAACAAACTTCACGGCCCAGCCCATGGGCCTACTTTCTCTTCCTCTACGCCCGCCCCAGCACAGTGTTGCTGGCTTTACGATTCCCTCCCACTGTCTGACAACTACTGCAGCACTGCCAGCTATAAATGGCTCTCAACATCTCTGCCTCTGAAAAATGTCTATTAGCTACTGTTTCCGTCCCCGGGATTCTTTCCTTAGTTTCTGCTCTGCTTCTACTCTATTATTTATCATTTCTGTATTCACAGCCCCTCTTCAAATACTATTTAGGAAGATATTTATAAAATTCAACCTTTGCAACAGCTCACTTGTGCCATAATTATGATATACATATCATTTGCTATGTTTTAATTGTATTTTTTTCTATTCTCAAAGCTATGCTCCTTAATGGCTGAAATCCTGAAGAATTAATCTGCGTATACTTATAAGTTTGTTGCATGAAACTATATTTGCTACTACAAAGGATTAATTTCAGTGCTTTAAGTATGTTAATGGGGTGGGCTTTGTGGTGCAGCAGGTTAAGCCCTGCCTGCAATGCCAGCATCCCATATGAACGCTGGCTCAAGTCCCGGCTGCTCCAGCTGACCCAGCTCCTTGCTAATGCACTTGGGAAAGCAGCTGAAGTTGCTCCAAGCATTTGGGCCCCTGCAACTCATAAGGGAGATCTGGAAGTGTGGGGAGCAATCCGGACTGGACTAAGTTACTGGAATTAAGACTTATTCTGTGCATCTGCTCTCCCACAATATGGCGCTGGGAGAGAAGTAAACAGCTTCCGCACAGCTGCCTCCAGTTCAACCAATAAACTGTAGGACTTGCTACTGATTGGAGGAGAGCAGCGTACTCGGCGTGTGGGCAGCCAAGTTGGGATTGGCGGAGGAGGACTATAAAGGAGGAGAGAGACGGCATGCATGGGGAACATCTAAGGGGAACATCTAGCTGAAGGAACACCTGTGCAGCCCCCGAGAAGAGCCGGCCGGCGGTGTGCCGCTCCCCTGCGGAAGTGGGGAATGTGGCCAGGGGGAACTGCCCTTCCACGGAGGTGGAAGGGATAGTAGCCAACCCGGGAAGAACCAGCAGCAAACCCGGGGAGGGCCGAGCAGACGAAAGAACAGCGCAGGGTCCTGTGTCGTTCCTCCACGAAGACGGGGAGCGACATAATGGTGCCGTGACTCGGATATGAAGCCTAGGCAGGGTTTAGTGTCGTTCCTCCACGAAGAGGGGGAGCGACATAATGGTGCCGTGATTCGGATATGAAGCCTAGGCAGGGCTTAGTGTCGTTCCTCCACGAAGAGGGGGAGCGACATAATGGTGCCGTGACTCGGATAGGAAACCTAGGATGGATAGGAAACTTAGGAGGGAAGAAACGGGAAGAAGCAGGAAAATACCGGAGAGAGAGACTAGCGAAGAGCCTAGGGGAAAGCCGGACGAGAAAGGTGCCAGAAGAAGCTATTGAAAGCCTAGGCATAGACTTGGATATGGACTGTGGGAAAGAAGTTAGGATTTGAAAGCGAAAGTGAAAGCTTTCATAGACTCGGATGCGGACTATGGCGGGGAAGCTAGGAGATTGAAAGCGAAAGTGAAACCTGGAGGAGGCTTGGACTCGGATATGGACTGTGGGAAAGAAGTTAGGATTTAAAGTGAAAGCAAGAAGAAACTTAGACTTAGATACGGACTGCAGGTTTAAAGTGAAAGTGAAACCTATAAGAAACTTAGACTTGGATACGGACTGTGGGGAGAGGCCAGGAGAAATGAGGGAGGAATATTGTTGGAAGAAAACTTAGGGAAACACACCGGGTAGAGAAAAATGTTAGGGAGGATGAAGCCGCGAGTGCAGGCCAAGGCAGAGACATAAGCCACCTTGGAATTCTTCAAGTCACCCCGGGGAGCAAGAGGCGAAGATCCGGAACCAGAGGCAGAGACGTGGGCCGCCAGGTTGAAATTCGCCAGGTTAGTCCGGGGAACTTGGACTGAATGCCGGTGGTGGCGGAAACATTCGCGGAAGCCGCCGCGTGCAGAGAGAGCACGGGGCGTGAATAAATAGGGAACGCGGGGCTGGCGCGAGGCCGTGGTGCGGGCGCGAAGTGCGTGGAGACCGCGGAGCGTGCGCGCAGAGCCGGGAACCCGCCGGCGGGGCGGGCGCCGGCGGGGCGAGGCGCCGGGAAGCCGCGCAGAGCCGTGAAGCAGCTGCGGGGCGAGGTGCCGAGAAGCAGCCTCGGGGCGAGCGCCGCCGGGAAGCCGCAGGGATAAGAGAAACAGAAGTTTAGAAGTAAAATGAGAGAAATAGGAATGCTGGAAGATAGAAGTAAAATGGGAGAAATAGGAATGCCCGGAGATAGAGAAATAGAGAAATAGAAAGGCCTCCCCTCAACATGGCAATGAGAAAGCTTGGATTCGGTCTGCCCATTAGTGAGGCGATGAGCACCTGCGGCGGCTAGCAGCTTATGCGCCGCAGGTCACCGAAAACAGGCACGTTATCAACACCAATAAGTCACCCTATAACATGGCAATGAGAGAGCTTGGATTCGGTCTGCCTGATTAAGGCGGTAAGCGCCAGCAAGCAGCTCGACCAGAGTTTGAGCTGCAGGACACCGAAGATGGGCACGAACCAACACTAATAAGTCTCCCCCACAATACGGCGATGAGAGGACCCGGATTCGGTTTGCCTGATTGATAGGACTTGTAAGAGCCTGTGGCAACTCTAGCAAGTAGAGCAGAGTGTGTGCCGCGGGACACCGAAGACAGGCGCGTATCAACGCTAAAAAATAAAAAGAAAGGGGGATCTGTGGGGAGCAATCCGGACTGGACTAAGTTACTGGAATTAAGACTTATTCTGTGCATCTGCTCTCCCACAATATGGCGCTGGGAGAGAAGTAAACAGCTTCCGCACAGCTGCCTCCAGTTCAACCAATAAACTGTAGGACTTGCTACTGATTGGAGGAGAGCAGCGTACTCGGCGTGTGGGCAGCCAAGTTGGGATTGGCGGAGGAGGACTATAAAGGAGGAGAGAGACGGCATGCATGGGGAACATCTAAGGGGAACATCTAGCTGAAGGAACACCTGTGCAGCCCCCGAGAAGAGCCGGCCGGCGGTGTGCCGCTCCCCTGCGGAAGTGGGGAATGTGGCCAGGGGGAACTGCCCTTCCACGGAGGTGGAAGGGATAGTAGCCAACCCGGGAAGAACCAGCAGCAAACCCGGGGAGGGCCGAGCAGACGAAAGAACAGCGCAGGGTCCTGTGTCGTTCCTCCACGAAGACGGGGAGCGACATGGAAGAAGTTCCTGGCTCCTGATTTCAACCTGTCCCAGCCCCTTCTCTTGAAGCCATTTGGGGAGTGAACCAGCAGGTGCAGAATTTCTCTCTCTCTCTCCCTCTGTCTCTCCCTCTCTCTCTGTAACTCTGCCTTCCAAATAAATAAATAAATCTTTAACACAAAATAAATATGTTAGAAAAAGAGCTTTGTATGAGCTAAAGGACACAAACTTAAATAATCTAAACAGCTTACATTAATATCGTGTTACTCCGTATGTCAAAGGTCTGGCCTCACATATGTCAAAGGTCAACCTCACATATACAACTGCCTACTGACCATCTCTGATTTTGACTTTATTGAAATGTTACTCAAGTAAAATTAAAACTAACTTGGTTTCTCCTAGAAAGAAGTCTCATTTAGATAGCCCAGTATATCATTCACTTAGATTGGGAAAACCATGAATGTCTAAGTTTAACCCATGCAATAACCCTATGAGTTAGGAACTCTGATTACCCCCACTGTTCAAGTGACAAAATCAAGGCTTAATAAGAGCAACCAATAATAGATCTAAATGCTTTGTCTCCTAACCCAATTGTTTCTATGTTTCTGAACACTTTGCTATTTTCTCATTTGATTCTAACACTACATGAACTAAGAATCACTCTTATATTGTTATAGTTCTTTTTATTGCTTTTATGACTTTTCTGTAAGTTCAAAAATTATTTCATAATGAAAGATTAGACATTTATTATAAATATAAAGCAGTACAAAACACATTTGAAAAATCATGATGTAACTAATATCATATGGGGCTGTGAGATCTCTTGGATTACCTTTAGTTTTTTAGGGACTTATTAGAATTTGTTCTATTTCTTTTATGACCCTATTATTAAAGCAAAAACTATAGTTGTATGCCATTCTTCCATGGTAATAGCATCATGCTCTTCACAATGAATGCTGTCAATTATAAATAAGAAAATTTCTATGCTCCCCTCTGATCCTAAATTTACAGTTACTTTATTCTTTCATTCATATGATCAGCAAATACTTAAATGATATTTATTTGGATAATTAAGGGAGTTGATAATAGAAAAATTCCTTAGTAGAATTTGCATTTATTTTCTGGACAGATATTAACATTAATTTTCTGTATTTTTACACAAATTTGACAGGTTCACAGAGATGAGGAAACAGAATCAAAATATTTAATTAATGTGCTCATTAAACAATTAGTGCATGCATAGAATTTTGCCCTGTTGAAGAGTTACACAGGGTCTCCTAGTTATTATAAATAAGACAGAAACTGATCTTCTAGGAAATACTTAAAACCCAAAATTGTTTTAGGTAAGACCAATGTCTTTGAGAAACATGTGGTAAGCCCAGCTAAATGGCCAGCCAATTCTGTGATTGTTGGTTTTTGTTCTAAATAGTATTCCTCTATTATTACCTATTTCCTTAAGTATTTTAAACAAAGATGGAAAAGTGGCATTTTGAGATTGCTTATTGGATTTCTTTGCACAGTGTGTAAAAAGTACCACACCAATCCAATAGGAGTATTGATTCTACCCTAAATGCATACCATTCTCTTGCACTCTCCACCTTCTTCCTGTTGTTTAGGGTCATTAACAAGTTTACTGACCCCAAATGGATTTTCTGGACAGCTGGTTTTTACAGCCCTCCCACTGCATCCTGCTTCTGTGGTTTGGAGTGTGTTCAGTTTAGGAACAGAAGGCAGCAATCACCAATAAGCACCAAAATGGAACAGAGTTTTATTTATGTACTCTTCTGTGATGCAGCCTGAGTCAGAATGTACAATACTCACTAAGCAACAACAGAAATCTCACTAATGTGTTTCAGTATCATGAGTAAAAATAAAAATTTTGTGTGTATGCTTGTGCAAGCATGTGTGTGTGAACACATGTTTTTATTATGTTATCTGCACATGCGTTTTTATATTATGCTATTTTAAGATATGTTAACTATTCCACAGATGAAATAAATCACAGGAACACTTTTACGTCATCTGAGATTATAAAAATAATTCTTGGGACATGCTTTGAGGAAGCAGTTGAAACACCACTTGGGACATGAACATTCAATGCCTGAGTTCAAGTCCTATCTTTGAGGAAGCAGTTGAAACACCACTTGAGACATGAACATTCCATATAGGAATGCCTGAGTTCAAGTCCCATCTTCATTCCAATTCTAGCTGCCTGCTAGAGAGCACATTGGCAGGCAACAGGTGACGGATCAATTACCTGAGTCTCTGCCACCAATACAGGAGACCTGGATTGAGTTACTGTTTCCTAGCTTCTGCCTAGCCGGCTCAGGTATTCTACATAGACAGCTCGGGTATTTGGGGTCCAAATTAGCAGATAAGACATTCCTCTCTCCTTCTCTCCTTTTCTTTTTCAGTTTGTGTTTGCGCTTCTGCCTTTGAAATAAATCAAAATTATTTTTAAAATTCTCTCTTTTGGCTAAGTATTATGGAAATGGAATGCTAACATAGCATCTGTTTTTAGCTTAAACTAATAGTTATTAAAATTTGGTTCATATAAAATTGTTATGACTTATCTCTTCATTCATTCATCAAAAATTTACTAATCTTCTTCCTTATCTCTTCCTTTTTTACTTATTGGATATTTTTATTTGGATAAAATAAGACTTCACAGGTTAAATTTAAATGTTAATAAAAGGTATCATGTTACAGAATCAGGCAAAAATGTTTTGATATTTAATGTGGTAGAAACAGAAAATTATAGATAACTTTCTTATTCTTAAAGAACTATAACATATTGAAGAAGAAAGATGGGGGCTGGCACTGTGGCGCAGTGGGTTAATGCCTTGCCCACATGGCATCCCATATGGGCACCGGTTTGGGACCCAGCTGCTCCATTTCCAATCCTGCTCTCTGCTATGACCTGGGAAAGCAGTAGAAGATGGCCCAAGTCCTTGGGCTCCTGCCCCTGCATGGGAGACTCGGAAGAGGCTCCTGGCTCCTAGCTTTGGATCGGCACAGTTCCGGCACAGTTTCTCTCTCTCTGTCTCTCTCTCTCTCTCTCTCTCTCTCTGCCTCTCCTCTCTCTCTGTAACTCTGACTTTCAAATAAATAAATAAATCTTTAAAAAAAAAGAATATAAGAAAGATGAATTAAATCAAAATATTTGTTCAAAAAGGAGGAGAGAAAATATTTGATGGTGATGGAAAGATTTTATTTTAAGAAAATATGGGGATTAGCAAAGAGAATAACTACATAAGAAAGATGATGAAATGAAGTGGGTTCTGGTTGCAAGTGTAAGGTTGGCTTACATAGAATAAAACACTTTGTGCATGGCATCAGTAGGGAAGGTAACTAAATGAATTCAGATGCCAGGGCATAGGTGTGTTGGTGATGGGGAGCTTGTGGATGTTCACTTCTAATAGTTTTTAATTTTGTAGTAAAATAGAAAGCAAGATCATTTGGTGAAAGAGAAGATATCAAGAATATTGGGGTTTTGTAAGAGACTTAAATGGTGAAATTATCACCTCGGCCAATAGGAATGTAAATGACCTAGAGATCTTGGATAATGACAAAGGCTCACTTAGTATTATTAATCTTGCATTGGGAGAGATCAGTCAATATGAATGTCCTTCTTTACCTTATTTAGCAATTCTAGTACTGGAGAGTTATATTTAATCAACATTTGAGTTTTTCAGTAAAGAAATGAGGAAGATAGTAAAAGTTTTTTTATGGGATAGATTATGATATGAGGAAAAACACCTAAGTTACACAATGAGGAAAAGAAGAAGTATGTGAGTGTGGTCAGAAACAGAATTCATGGAAATTGTAGATTATAGATCCTGGAAAGGTTGGAGAAGCAGCTCTCTGCTGTGGCCAGGGAGTGCAGTGGAGGATGGCCCAAGTGCTTGGGCCCTGAACCCCACAGGAGACCAGGATAAGTACCTGGCTCCTGCCATCGGATCAGCGCGGTGCGCCGGCAGTGGCAGCCATTGGAGGGTGAACCAACGGCAAAAAGGAAGACCTTTCTCTCTGTCTCTCTCTCTCACTGTCCACTCTGCCTGTCAAAAAAAAAAAAAAAGAAAGAAAGAAAGAAAGAAAAAGAAAAGAAAATAGGGCACTAATATCAAATCAAATGCATTAATTACTCTTTCCAGAAACACAAATTTCAAGCTATTGAGTTAGTTAGTTTACCTTCATTTTCATAGTTGAAAAATGTACATAACACTAAGTACAAGACTCAAGGTGTTTTTGCTTATTTTGTTTTTATGTTTTTTTATTATATATCTAATTGACATTAAAAAGTTTGAGTCAAGGAGAAATTCAGAAAAAACGAACTTGAAGAATTATTACTAAACAATGTGAGACTGAATTTCAGGATTTAATAAAACTTATATTGCATTTTAAAATTAATATATCAGTTTTGAAAACACAGTTAGGGAAAGACCTACTTAGCCAAAGATTTATCTTAGCATCTGTACTATTTACTATGTTTTAACAACAAGGCCAATAATTCTTCCCTAGTTACTATCATGAACTACAGCTTTATTGCAATTTCAAGATAGATTTTTTTTAAAAAAAATAGGACTCATTAGTTTATGATCAAATTGCTGGCAGCATGTTTCACCAAAAATGCAATTAGTCAATTGTTTCAGCGTAAATCCTGTTTATAGGTCAGCAAGTAACATAAAATGCTAATGTTAAAAAGTGTGTAAATATTCTTAGTTCATATTATTTAATGAGACAATGCAAAAATAGCATTTTACATAAATGCTGACATGAACTATCAAAATATCACATTTAAAGTATGAAATAGGACTCTGAAATACTAACATGGAAAATGTAACCAACCATATTTCACAAGAGCAATGGAAGAAATTGAAATTATGAGATCAGAAAGTAATCATCAAATATGATCTCAATGGAACACCAATGTGGAATTTAAATCCAAGTTACCTCACCTCTATTCTGCTTCTACTCAGTAGAGGAGATGCCATTCTAATCCACAATGGTCTCAAATGAATTAAAAACCAACTTACATAATCTTTCACACATTTAAAACCTTATATACAATTGTGTTGTAACTTTATTACAAATGTATTTTGAGTTAAAATACTGGGAAGTGTACTAGCTACACTTCAAATGATTTGATATTGTTTTTATTGATTACTGAAAAGAAAACTCAAACAGAACTTTTTTGTATTGGGAAATGCATCTAACCACATATATTTCTTAGCACAGGATAACAGCTAATAAGATTCTTGTAGTTACAGATTGACTTTGATAGTCCTTAAAAATTCATTTTTAAGATGATATAAATAAAGTTCATTAATATAGTCACAAAATTCAAAATTTGCCTTTCTCATTATCTGACCTTGATATCAACTCTAATTCCTTTAATTTATAAATAATATAAGGATTAAAAAGTATTATATAAGCTAATAATATTTGATGCTTACATTTAAATGTTTTAGCGTTAAAACCACTATCTCTTCACATTCCAACCTTCCTTTCATCAGTTTCGCCTTGAACAGATACAACTGGAGTAACTATCTGTTTTGATATCTAAGGAGAAACCAAGTTGGGAATGTATTTATTTTCTTTGTTTTTAGATTTATTTATTTATTTGAAAGGCAGAGTTACAGACTGAAGCCAGGAGCCAGGAGCTTTATCCGGATCTCCCAGGTGGGTGGCAGGGGTCCAAGCACTTGGGCCATCTCCCACTGCCTTCTCAGGCACATTAGTAGGGAGCTGGATGGGAAGTAGAGCAGCAGAGACTCCAACCAACTCCCGTACGGGATGCTGGTATCACAGGTGGCAGTTTTACCCTCTGTGCCACACGCCCATGATTTATTTCCACTCAGTACATTATTATATGCTTCATGGTCATTTATTTAAATCATTGAAACTTTTCCCAATGTCAGTATGATTTGTAAGAATACTGGTGCCTCTGGGCCCACCCACTTGGTTTCCAACCTCATGACAGTGAGCAATAGGGCCGAAAGTTCTATCACAGTATGAATGGTGTCTGACACTATCACTGTGTAAATTAATTATTAATTTTGCAATCTATTTTTTTTTTTTTTTTTTTTTGGACAGGCAGAGTGGACAGTGAGAGAGAGAGACAAAGAGAAAGGTCTTCCTTTGCCGTTGGTTCACCCTCCAATGGCTGCCACGGCCAGTGCGCTGCGGCCGGCGCACCGCGCTGATCCAAAGGCAGGAGCCAGGTACTTATCCTGGTCTCCCATGGGGTGCAGGGCCCAAGGACTTGGGCCATCCTCCACTGCACTCCCTAGCCACAGCAGAGAGCTGGCCTGGAAGAGGGGCAACGGGGACAGAATCCGGCACCCCGACCGGGACTAGAACCCGGTGTGCCGGTGCCGCAAGGCAGAGGATTAGCCTAGTGAGCTGCGGCGCCAGCCCGCAATCTATTTTTTAAAAATAGATAGCCACAGTTTTCCACTGTGTGGCGGAAAAACAAACTCTGAAATGTATGAAGCCAAAGAATCATTGACAAGTTTTCTCAAATATGACAGCCTTTATATTAACGAACTAGACAAAATTTTCCCCCAAATTTCACAATTCTGAGCATGAATACACAGTCACAAATATACTAAAGAGGGGTATTAGATAGCTAATTAGGGCAGGCATTGTGGTGTAGGGAGCTAAGGTCTGATGCCGGCATCCCATATGAGTGATGGTTCCTGTCCCAGCTGCTCCACTTCTGATCTGACTCCCAGCTACTGTGGCTGGGAAAGCAGCAGAATAAGACCCAAATGCTTGGGTCCCTGAACTCACTCGGGAGACCCGGATGGAGTTTCAGGCTCCTGGCTTCAGCCTGGCCCAGCCCTGGATGTTGCAAATATTCGGAGAATGTACCAGTAGATGGAAGATTCTCTCTCTCTCTCTTTTTCTATCTCTCCATCGCTGATACTCTGCCTTTCACATAAATAAATAAAGTTTTTTAAAAAGTAGATAGCTAATTAATAAAACTATTTTTCTGGATTTTATAACTTGGAGGTAATTATCAGCTTTTTGTCAATTTGTGATATAATTTTTTATTCTAAATAAGTAATTCACTTTCATTATTCATTTTACATTTGTGATTTTTCTCAAAGAAGGTGATCCAAAATTTTATACACTTAGGACTCAACCAGCCTATATATTTCCTGTCCCTAACATTAATATTCAGATGCCTAGAAATAAACCAGTATATACAGTACAACTGATACCTAGAATGAAACTATTTGATGTTTTTCAAATAAATGTGCTTACAGTTTTAAGTTTAGAGAATAATTTGGACTTGCAGGAAATTTCTTCATGGGCATTAACATATAAGAAGCCACTATACCTGGGGCCTGCACTATGGCAGAGCTTTTATTTGAAGCCTATCAGTAAATAACTGCTTACATATTCAGAAGAAACACAGCTCATTAGTAAATATCTCAAGTTCTGTCTGACACTGAATCAAAATCTAACTCCTGTTAATTCCACACATATCCCCTGGAGTCACACTGAGTAAGTTTACTCATCTATTGACACTTGTAACTTAAATATTTGAAGATATCTTCCATCTCACCCAGGAGTTAACCTCTATCCAGCTCTAGTTTCATTAACAATTCACTTTTATAGTGCATTTTCAAGGAATATAAAAATGTGATAATTAAATTACAAATTCATAAACCACTAACCTAACCAGCCAATGATGTATATTCATGTCACTGAATCAAAAAGGTGATTAATAAAATGAATTATAGATTTTAGATTGAAACTGTCTAACTAGACTTTAGTTAATAGCAATTAATAGTTTAATCTTGCAAAACTGTATTAGAGTTTCTACTCCCTTCCCTCTATACCACTGCCTTACTGCCAGACTGCACATACACAGACTTCTTACCTAAAGTCTATTACTTAAGCTTGATCTGAAAACTAATAATATTCAGGTGTTTCAAATTTCCCAAACCAGTAGAAGTCAGGAAAGTGGGAATACTACTTTTGGTGGTAGTAAATCTATATTCTCCTGATAAAGAGAAATTAAAGGATATTTATTCTGATTCCAAATGGCTGTAATTTACAGGCACACATGCACAATCATACAAACATATTCACATACATATGGACACACAGACACACAACTATGGCTAGAGTCTTAATAACTTTTTCCTGGACTTCCAAGCTTTGCTTCCTACCAGATGTATAATAGATATTTTTGTAAAGTGCTAAAAGAATTTTGCTTGTGAGCAGTAATTCTCAAAAAGGAAGAAAAAGCATAATGTACATTTCTATAAAAATAAATAATCTATGATAAAGATTGAATTTTTAGCTAGTCATTGAACCAATGCCTTCATTTTATTTAGACATGGAGATATTAAGACCTAAGGAAAACAATTATCTTGTCCAAATGCATATAACTTATTAGTGACCTAGTTTGCCTGAGGCATTGTCTCATGTTCTAAAGAGTTGACCTATACCAAGACTTATAATTCAAGCTTGGTACAGTTAATCACTGATATTTAATGGAAGGAATCATCTTACGAAAAGGGTGTGATTTACCAAAAACTGATAATAATATTTTCCAAAAAATTAGAAAATAATAGTTTTTATTGAATATGAGATACTTGACCCCTGGACAATGTATTGAGATATAGCATATGCCTTGGATATAGTGACCCAGGATAATCCCCCAAGCTATTGTCAACTGAGGAAACCATATCATAAAGGCCACAATTTTTCAGTGAAGGAAAACTCTGTTTCTACATCATTTACAATTACTTTTTTAAATGAAAAGAACCTTAGAACACCATTCTCTTCCCATCATGGTAATACCAGCCACACCATGCAAGAAAGGGAAATTAACATTGCGCTATGGTATATCAAAATAGAAAAAGAAGCTGATAAAAGAGAAGCTAGGGTAATGACAGTATAGACTCAGATATTTTATAGAGTTCATGAGAGAAAATTGTGCTCTGCAGAATTTATTAATAGAGATTATGCTTCTTAAAAGGCTTCTCGATCTGTCATATAGGTTAACTCCAAAAAAAACTAGATATTGTGCTGTGATATTGATGTAATGAAAATACATAAGCATAATTTACATTTAGAAATATCCAGACTATATCAGTAAGGTACAGATCAAAGTATTTCCACTTGTCCCTTTCTGTGTCTGTGTGTGGGTATGTACATTTTTGTGTGTGTGCATATGTGTGTGTGTGTTGAGGGGGGTGATGGGTGTGGTTTGTGCCTAGAGAACAAAAAGTCAAATCAGAATTTATTAAGCATCCAGTATGCACCATGCAGTGTATTTTACATTTCACTTAAATCATAAAATTTAGACCTCATATTTCCTACAGTGTAGGTCTATATATTAGACTTATTTTTCAAATAAGGAAGATTAGGCTCTGGGAGCTTGAGGTTATACCTCTACTAAGTGAAGAAGCTAGGCTGAAATGTAATTATGTTGAAAGTTAGAGTATACAATCACTCAATTGATAGAGGTGAAATGGACACTATCAGAGACAATGACATGATCAGCTCTTGTCTAGACTGTTGAGGAACAACTTACTATTTTATTCCTTTCAGTATTTTTGTTGTTGTTGTTGTTGTTGTTGCTCTGTTTGTTCTACATAAGACCACTGGTTAAACTCTGTAATCAATGCACATTCTTAGGCATTTAAAATTAACAGAAAAGTGATCTCTGTTAAACATAGGAGTGGGAATAAGAGAGGGAGGAGATACATAGGTTGGCACATGCTCACTCGGACTTAACCTCCAATGGTGGAACTAGAAATGTGCCAGGGGATTTCAACTCAATCTTACCAAGGAGGCAGGTACCAATGCCAGCGCACTTGGTAAAGTGATAAGTATAAATACACAACCGATCAAAAAGATAGGGTATGTGTCAATGAGATTTCACAAATAAGACCAGTGTAAGCAAATAATGAAGGATAGAATTAAAAGGGAGAGAATGATCCTGCGGGGGAAATAGGACACACAGCAGACTCATAGAATGGCAGCACTCCTGCCTCAGAATCAACCCTTGGGACATTCGGATCTGGCTAAAAGGTCCATGAGAGTCTCACAGGCATGGAAAGCCATGACACGGTGGCAAAAAACAATCTAAATAAAAGATCCTGGTGAACAAGACCCCAGCAGAAGGAACAGGCCATCAAGGAGAGAGGCGCCTTTCTCTGAAGGGAGGAAGGAACCTCCACTGTGATACGGCCTTGACTAAACAAGTTCAGAGTCGGTGAACTCAAGGGGCTTCCATAGCCTAGACAGCTCATAGCAAGAGCCTCGGGTGATTGCTGATGTCATAAATAAGAGTGCCAATTGTTAATCAACAACAGGAGTCACTGGGTACATGCTCCCCACGTAGGATCTCTGTCCTTAATGTGTTCTACTATGAAACTTAAAAAACAACACTACTAGTCGAGCAATACCCTATACCTTGTGCGGTTGTGTGAGTGCAGCCTGTTGAAATCCCTGCTTACTATATACTAAGTTGATCTTCAGTATATGAAGGTAATTGAAAATGAAACTCAATGAAGGGCGGGATGGGAAAGGGAGTGGGAGAGGGGAGGGCCATGGGAGGGAGGGAGGTTGGTGGGGGGAGCCACAACAATACAAAAGTTGCACTTTGTAAATTCACATTTATTAAATAAAAAAATAACTAAATAACAAACAAAAAAAGAAAAAGAAAAAAAGAAGTTAATACTTTATCATTTTAGTATTTTTTATGTTCTACTTAAAACTATTGGTTGAACTCTGTAATTAATACACAATTACTCTTAGGTGTTTAATTAATGCTATAACTAGTACTCAAATAGTATTTTACACTTTGTGTTTCTGTGTGGGTGCAAACTGTTGAAATCTTTAGTTAATATATGCTAAATTGATCTTCTGTATATAAAGATAATTGAAAATTAATCTTGATGTGAATGGAAGGGTAGAGGGAGTGGGAGAGGGAAGTGTTGTGGGTTGGAGGGAAGTTATGGGGGGCGGGGGAAGCTATTGTAATCCATAAGCTGTACTTTGGAAATTTATGTTCATTAAATAAAATAAAATATAAATATAAAAAAAGAAAGTTAGAGTATACAATCACTCAATTGATAGAAACAAAATATTTGTACAAAAAGTTGACTATGTATCCTTAGAGTTTCTTTCCTATAATTATTATATACTAAAGCAATTATGCTTTTAATTCTTCTCAGTATGGATTCAGTCATTCTAATTATTTATAGTCATCAGACAGTCCCACATCCAGCCCTCCAGATATGATTACATCAAAATAGTTTCATTGACTAATACACTTTAATTGTTAGAGGAAAGACAAAACCAGGCACACACTCCAAATTGGAAAACTGTCTCAACAAGGCTTATTTCTGTCTTCAGCACATTCTATGTTAATAAGTGAATCCTCCAATTTAAAAGATGAATTTTTAATTTAAGTTAATATTGAATTTCCATATGGCAGCAAAGATTAACAATGCAAAACACTAACACTATTACTAATAAATTAAAGACTCAGTAGCCATTAGACATGAAGTTGCCTAAAGTCCTTTCAGGCACATGGGTGTAGGTGTGTCTGACACATTTCCAAGACATCATCTTTCCAAGAATCTCATCTGCTTTACTAGGAACAACTAAAGCCCAAGGAAGGTAAACGAGATTACCTTGTATTAGTTTCTACGCTGTACAATAAGCTACCATGCAGTCTATAAAGAGGAGTCTTATATAACGTAATTAAACAAAGAAGAGACCATCCATTTATCTTATCTATTCTTTTGTTGAATAGAAGCAAGTCACAGTTTCCATGTGTCTCCAGTGAGAGAAGGTTATAAGTAAGGTGACCGACCTCATTGATGTCAATGCCAGATGTGTCTGTGACAGACCACAAGTCAGAAATCTTCACACTTACTCATTCAGATCTCCTTGATAACCAATGCATACACTTCTTTTTTTTTTTTTTTTTTTTTTTTTTGACAGGCAGAGTGGATAGTGAGAGACAGAGACAGAGAGAAAGGTCTTCCTTTTGCCGTTGGGTCACTCTCCAATGGCCGCCGCGGCTGGAGCGCTGCGGCCAGCGCACCGCGCTGATCCGAAGGCAGGAGCCAGGTGCTTCTCCTACACTTCATTTTAAATCAACTGAAATTTCTGGCATGGGACAAAGACAAGGGAACCCATCTATCTGGATGTTGATTACCTCATGAGAAGGAGATAAAATGCAATTTTGAGGCATCATAAACAAACTATCGAGAAAGTAATAGAAATGTTATCATTTTGATGATCCAGATAATCCAAAAGGTTACCTTTCTTTTAGGACTTTGAAGTAAGTAATTCTTATGAAGAACCACTAGATACAAATCCATAAATAAATCTATAAAGTCTGTTAACAAAATTCTAGACTTCCAACCAAAAAACTATATAGTGAACTATGAATTTATTATTATAAGTTATTTCATTGAATATTGTTCTATTGTCTCCTCAAAATTATTTGTAGGATTTTTATGTTCTTAAGAGGAAAAAAATGAAAAAGAATTGCTACCTCATTTAGGTTTTGTGAAAAATCTACCTTTTTCTCATAGTGAAAGAGGGGAATGTACAGAACTAAAAATATATTATACACCTAACTGTTGCTCTGGGATCTTTTTATGCTCCTTTTGTTAACACTGAAAATGAGGACCAGAGATTATAAGTAAACTACCTACATCATTCAGCTAGTAAATATAGTGCCAAACCAGGAGATCTTAACTCAATATTGATTTTCAGGTGAGTGATAAAATTAACTCAAGTTACAATGCTGAAGAAATATGCAAATCACACTTCAATACAGAATACTGTACCCAGTGGGGCTCTCATTTATAAACAAAGGTGAGATAAAGACCTTCCAAGACAAACAAAAATTAAAAGAATTTGTCACCACCCAGGCAGCCTGACAAATGATACTTCAGGATGTACTATACAGGAAAACATAAAAAGATAGGCAGATTCATGACAGAATGTGAAGGCAGAAAGCCTTCTAGTAATAGTATAAAGGAGATCCAAAACAATGAAAGGAATATTTGCAGAAAAATGGCAGTACAAAGTCAATCTTTATCAATAATATCCTTAATGTAAATGGATAAGTTCTCCAATTAAAATATACTGACTGGCTGAATAGTTTAAAAAACAAGAGTCATCTATTTGTTGCCTACAAGAAGCACATATCACCAACAAAGATACACACAGACTGAAAGTGAAAGGATGGAAAAACATATTCCATGCAAATGGAAATAAAAAACAAGCCAGAGTTGCTATCTTAATATCAGACAAAATAGACGTTAAGACAAAAACAGAAGAACATTATGTAATGATTAAAGGATCAATTCAACAGGAAGATATGACTACAGTAAATGTATACGCACCCAATGATGGGGCACCCAGCTATTCAAAACAATGTTAATGTATCTAAAGGAAGACATATGCTCCAACACAATAATAATGGGAGACTTCAATATGCCACTTTCATCAATGGGCAGGTCAACTAGACAAAAATCAACAAGGAAACAACATAGTTAATCTACACTATTGACCAAATGGATCTAATTGATATCTGCAGAACATTCCATCCCACAGCTGCAGAATACACATTCTTTTCATCAGTGAATAGAACATTCTCTAGGATAGACCATATAGTAGGCCTTAAAACAAGTTTTAATGGATTAAAAGAATTTGAATCATACCATTATCTTTTTTGAACACAATGGAAGGAAGCTGGAAATTAACAACATAAAAACTCTAGAAAACATTCAAACATATGGTGTCTGAAAAACATGTTCCTGAATGAACAGTGAGTCATAGAAAAAATCAAAAGGAAAAACCAAAAAATTTCTTGCAATGAGTGAAGATGACAACACAACATATCAAAACTAATGGGATATACCAAAAGCAGTGTTATTAGGAAAGTTTATAGCAATTAGTGACTACATCAAAAAAACTGGAAAGGTATCAATAAAATGACCTAACAATATATTTCAATTCTTAGAAAAAACAAAAACAAACCAAACCCAAAATTAGTATGAGGAAAGAAATAATAAAAATTAGTACAGAAATAATGCCATACCTGAGAAAACTGGTAAGACCAGTACCATTCACAATAACTTTAAAAAAAGGTGAAATACCATGAAATAAATTAAACATAGAATATGAAAGTCCTTTAAAATGAAAATTACAAAACATTAAGAAATAGAAGAAGACAAAAAAAATTTAAAAACCTTATACAGTCATGGATGAAAAGAATTAATATAATCTAAATTTCCATACTACCCAAAGTGATTTACAGGTTCAGTGTGATCCCAATCAAAATACCAAGGACATTCTTCTCATATCCAGCAAATGAAACACTAAACAAAGTGAAGAAGCAACTGACAGAATGGGAGAGAGTATTTGGCAATTAATCATCCCATAAAGGATTAATATCCAGGACATGTAAGGAGCTCAAGAAATTCAACAACAAAACAAACAAGCCAGCTAGGAAATGGGCAAAGGATTTGAAGTGGCATTTTTCAAAGGATGAAATCCAAATTGTCAACAGACATATGAAAAAAATGCTTAAGAGGACTATCCAACAGGGAAATGAAAATAAAAACCACAATGTGGTTTTACCTCATCCCAGTGAGTATGGCTATCATTCAAAAATAAAAAAATAACAAATACTGGTCAGCATGTGGAGAAAAGGGCACGCTAATACACTGTTGGTGGGAATGTGAACTTGCACGACCATTGTGGGAGACAACGTGCAGATTCCTCAGAAATCTGAAAATAGATCTACCATATGCCCTAGGCATCCCACTCCTGGGAATTTACACAAATGAATCAGCAATGTGAAATCAGCACAGGAAAGAGTCTGTTCCTCCATGTTTATAGCAGCTTAATTCACAATAGCTAAGGTATGGAATCAACCCAAGTGTCCATCAACAGACGACTAAATAAAGGAATGTGGTAACTACACACAATGGAATACTATTCAGCCACAAAAAATAATGCATCCTGTATTTTGCAACATGCTTTCTCTAATTTGTGGTAGCCAATATATTGAGTACCAAAAAAAATAAATAAATCAGTATGTGAACAAAAATAAATAAACCCACTCTAACTTGAAGCCAGGCCACAAGTCAACATCTCATGGACAAGAAGACGGATTGGCATCAGTTATCAGATTCACAAATCAAAGATTAAATATATCAGAGACTAAGAGGGTCTCCCAAGATTCATCCCTCTCCTCCTCCCAGTTCTAAGAAACTTCTCCATTTTACATAAGCACATGGCACCCAGCAGACATGTTTCCCAGCTTTGCATGCAGGTAGACTCAGTACTGTAGAAAGGAAAGAAGAGAAATATTCATGTTCTAAGTCATGTGTTTATAGAGAGAATGCTTGCTCACCACTTGCCTTCCTCCTCTTCCCACAGACTGGAATGTAACCCTAGTCACAGTGGCCATGTAGGCAAGTACAACACTGTCTAGACTTCTGTGTCTCTATGAAGCAGAATTCCCCTAAGCCTGGAATCATGCAGCAGCTCAGAATTTAATGGAAGAGAGAAGTGTTCAAGCCACTGTACTTTTTGTCTCTTTGTTAGAACATGATAGGGCATATCCTAAGTACACATAACTCATATACTAGGCCAAAATTCAGAAAATGAGAATTATGTCCATGTTTGCTCACAACAGTAACTCTCACGTCCAGCATAGCACCTGGGACATACTAGGTACTAAATGAAGATTTATTAAATTGAATGAGTTAGGGTGAAATAGATGTGCTTCCTGACTTGATGGAAAATCGCTGCAGTAAAAGGAAGTACACATGAGATAAAAGTAAAGAATGACTGTGCTTTTTAATATTTTATTAATGTCCATTTTTGCAATTCTCCAAAGATGTATTATGCTTCAAGAAAAAAAAAAAAAAACTTTCTGTGTTGGCAAAGTTCCTCTGGCAAGGAAAGCATTTACCAGATACTAAGCCTGTTAGAAAATCAGAGTGACAATAACATAGAATTTCAAACATATTGTTCACCAAACTAAACACTAATAAATACTTCTTGACCACATATAACAGGTGTTAGTGATATTTCTGTGAAGAGGCGCCAAACTATCAATCCATTTTTCAGTGTGCTTAAAGAGGATAATTTTTATTTCTACACACATAACAAGCGTTTATCTGGCTATAGCATGTGCACTTATGCATTGGCTGAATTAAGACATTAAAAGCTCTTGGTGGGCCAGCGCCGCGGCTAACTAGGCTAATCCTCCACTTTGCGGCGCCGGCACACTGGGTTCTAGTCCCGGTCAGGGCACCGGATTCTGTCCCGGTTACCCATCTTCCAGGCCAGCTCTCTGCTGTGGCCAGGGAGTGCAGTGGAGGATGGCCCAAGTACTTGGGCCCTGCACCCCATGGGAGACCAGGATAAGTACCTGGCTCCTGCCTTCGGATCAGCACGGTGCGCCGGCCGAAGCGCGCTGGCCGCGGCGGCCATTGGAGGGTGAACCAACGGCAAAAGGAAGACCTTTCTCTCTGTCTCTCTCTCTCACTGTCCACTCTGCCTGTCAAAAAAAAAAAAAAAAAAAAAAAAGCTCTTGGTATTGTTAGAGCAAGCATGCTTTTATAACACAATTACTTTCAAATTCTTTTTAAATAGCAATTTTATAACATCACTTTAATATTTATTTAATTTATTTGAAAGGCAAAGTTATTGAGAGGGAGGGAGAGAATGAGATAGACAGAGAGAGATCTTTGATCTCCTAGTTCACTAACCAAATGGCTGCAACAGCCAGGGCAAAGGCCAGGGTGAAGCCAGGAGCCTGGAACTCCATCCTGGCCTCCCACGTTGGTGGCAGGGACCCAACTATTTGGAACATGTTCTGCTACTTTCCTAGGCACATTGGCAGGGAGATGGACTAGAAGTGGAGCATCTGGGACTTGAACTGGTGCTCATGTGCGATGTCAGCATCACAAGTGGCAACTTCACCCATTGTGCCATAGCGCTGGCCTCAACAATGTTATTTGAATCTGGAAATGTCAGTAGTTCTCCGTAAGGCTGAAATTTAAATTAGTAATGCTATTAATAGTATATATCTCATAGACATTTTAATGTTTCTGCACTGTTAGAGCTCTCAGCAAAGAACACTGAACTTAATTTAAGGACAAGTCTTGGAAGGTAGAGTGAAGGGAAACCTCCACAGAGAAATGTTTTCATATTTCAAAGTAAGTGAAGCCCAAGCCATCTATTTACAAAGGATTGTGAAATAGGGACCTATATTTTCTCTTCCCCTGAGAACATCTTTGTTTTAGGGTGATTAAAACACACACTCTCTCTCTCCATCTCCTTGGCAACTGTTTAGTAGTCCCTGTATAGACCCTGAGATTCATAACTTCTTCCTGCTGGTGCAAAATCCCCTTTATATTTCTGGCTAACATCTGGCCTTTGTAGCACTGCCCAAAAAACAAAAGGGGCCATGGGTCACTGATGCAGTTACTGCCTTAAGGAATAATATGCTGCCTCCAATCCCAAACTTTCACACCTGTTTCAGAACAAAAATCAATGAATATAGTTAGTCTTCTAATAAAGAAGCGAAGGTCTCTGAGCAATACAGGATAAGTTTGTGTGCTATGGACGCGGTAGCTGACTCTGATTCTATTCCCTATCTCTTACCATGTATATCAAAAGAAAAGATTTCAGTAATGAGGCACTTCTACCAATGAACTTCATCCTCCTCAAAGTGCAAAGAAGCACAGAGGTAGCAATTTTGCAGGATTCACTCTGTGACTAATGAACTTCTCTAGCATCTTTTCCCACTTTTCTATTCACACGCTTCATCTCATGCAGCGGCATCATCAGAAGACTTCTCAATTCAGATTTCTGCCTCTACATGACCACCTTAGTGAAGACATTTTGTGTAGCATGTCAAATGTGGTTCTTGGTAAGCAAAAATAAGTGTTTTTTTTTAATTCTATTTTCCTCTTTTATGAAGTATTATTGCTTCTTTTCATAGCTAATCCCATTATACCTTCCTACTTCCTTGATTATGTTTTCTCTTTCTGGTCTCTCAGTCTCTGATTCTCCATGGGTGCAGCTCAGCTGTCTGCGTTGGGTTCCCGTGTGTCTCTCCTTCCTCTCTTCCTCCATTCCCTCTTTCTGTTATTGCTATCTGTTTTCTTCTCACTATTCCTGCTTAGCTTTCTGTGTCTGCCTATCTGTCTCTCTCTCTCTCTCTCTCTCTCTCTCATCCCCTTCCCCCTCAACTCCACACTGACTCCAATATCCAATGTTTCCTCTCTAGTAGGGTAAACAGACTTTCTGCTTTCTGTCATAACAAATGTAAACCTTCCTTTCTCTTTGAGATTGCAAGTTTTTTGTTTTTTGTTTTTTGGGTTTTTTTTACAGGCAGAGTGGACAGTAAGAGAGAGAGACAGAGAGAAAGGTCTTCGTTTGCCGTTGGTTCACCCTCCAATGGCCGGCGCGGCCAACGCGTTGCGGCCGGTGCACCACGCTGATCCAATGGCAGGAGCCAGGTGCTTCTCCTGGTCTCCCATGAGGTGCAGGGCCCAAGCACTTGGGCCATCCTCCACTGCACTCCCTGGCCACAGCAGAGAGCTGGCCTGGAAGAGGGGCAACCGGGACAGAATCCGGCGCCCCGATGGGGACTACAACCTGGTGTGCCAGCGCCGCAAGGCGGAGGATTAGCCTAGTGAGCCGCGGCGCCAGCCACAAAAATTCAGATGTAGTAACCTTTTTTTAAAATTTTTTTTTGACAGGCAAAATGGACAGTGAGAGAGAGAAAGGTCTTCCTTTTGCCGTTGGTTCACCCTCCAATGGCCGCCGCGGCTGGCGCATCGGACTGATCCGAAGCCAGGAGCCAGGTGCTTCTCCTGGTCTCCCATGGGGCGCAGGGCCCAAGCACTTGGGCCATCCTCCACTGCACTCCCGGGCCATAGCAGAGAGCTGTCCTGGAAGAGGGGTAACCGGGACAGAATCCGACGCCCCAACCGAGACTAGAACCCAGCGTGCCCGCGCTGCAAGGTGGAAGATTAGCCTATTGAGCCACTGCGCCGGCCCAGTGCCATTTAATATTATCAGATAAAATTTAAATTGCTATAGTACTTAAGAATGATTGAAAAAATCAATTGTGACATGACTAGTTCATTAATTTAGATGAGCCTAAAGCATAATTATTACAGAATGTTCAAATTATCCTAATTATTGGCATTCATATAAAACAGTACCTATTTCATAGGGTGATAACGGCTTTCAAGTACATTTTCTATGATTTGCTGCATTTCCTCTGAAATTGGGGGAGGGGTGTCATACTATTCCTCCAATATGTAGTATTTACAAATACAAATACGCACATTGTGATATCAATGCATTTAACAGGAAACAATTCAACATGTAAAGGGTTTCCATTAAGCATCAAGCACTTTTGGAATCTGGAGACTGTAAGGATGAATAGGTCACGATCTTTGTCCTAGAGCGAACATCATGCAGCAGCAGACACAGACTTAAATAGTAATAACATGGTGAAGAGTGACAAAAGAGCCATCATGTTGACACAGATGGGAGAGAAGTCACTCTTGCTCAGCAGTCGGGAAGGTGAGTTTAGGGCTTCACAGACGGGGTGACCCGAGAGCTGAAATGGGAAAGCCAGTTGTCGTTCCCCCTCTTCGTGGAGGAACAACACAGGACCCTGTGCTGTTCTTTCGTCTGCTCGGCCCTCCCCGGGTTTACTGCTGGTTCTTCCCGGGTTGGCTACCGTCCCTTCCACCTCCGTGGAAGGGCGGTTCCCCCTGCCACTTTCCCCACTTCCGCGGGGGAGCGGCACACCGCCGGCCGGCTCTCTCAGGGGCTGCTCAGGTGTTCCTCATAGATGTTCCTGGTGCATGTTGTCTCTCTCCTCCTTTATAGTCCTCTTCCACCAATCCCAACTCTGCTACCCACACGCCGATTACGCTGCTCTCCTCCAATCAGGAGCAGGATCAGCTCCTGCAGCTCAATCAAGTTGGTGAGAGGCAGCTGCGTAGAAGTTGTTACTCCCTTCTCAGCGCCATATTGTGGGAGAGCAGATGCATAGAATAAGTCTTAATTCGAGTAACAGTCTAGTCTGAGTTGCTCCCCACAGCCAGTAATAATTTCCCAGCGGAAATGGTAGGCACATCAAGTGCATTCAGTAGGGTGCAATGGCTTCTTATAAATATCAGGTGCACAAAAGCTGTCAGCACGTTGGAAACAGTGGCTAGTACACCATTCTGAAATACCTGAATCTCATTCTGTAGGAAACTTCACTCAGTCTCTCAGTTGGGAAGTTGGGGGAGGGGAGGAACATTGCATGAATTCAAGACAGAGAACAACTGCTAGACCCCAAGGGGAGGAGAAAGACTCAGAAACACAGTTGGGTGTCCAGCTGCAGTCCTCCTCACAGAGGAACTGGAATGACTGGAAAGACTGGAGATGACAGGAGGGGGAAGGTGAAATGGACAGCTCACAGACCCGAGGCCTTTTGTTTTCTCCGGCATGTAGGAGGTAAAGCATTCTGTATAGAGTCTATGCAATGGAATTGGGAGCTTGCATGAAAGTTCTAGAAGGATTGTAACAGCCACCATGGGATATGGATTGAGAGGTGAAGAGGTACCTAGTAGAATGGTTGCTAAGCAGGAATGAGGGCCCAGCTGAGGTGATGCTCATAAATGCACACTGGAAAAAATCAACACAATGATATTTTTCCAGCTGGGTCCAGCCTTCCAGCAGCAGCAAAGGAACTAGCCCTTGTCCATTGAGCTGATCTACATAACAGTTTAGAAAAGAAAGCTACAGAGGACAAGGAGGTGATAAAATAGAAAGCGTCTGATAGCATCTGAAACCGATCTGCAGGCCTCAGGTCGGATAAGAAAACAATTCAGCAGGAGAGCCCTGGGCTCAAGAAAAGGGAGTCCTTGGAAGACAGATGCCGGAAAGGAGGCGTGGGGAGAGAAGGAGGGAGGAGAGAGGCTTGCACAAAGAGGAGACTGATGTTTATGTACCAACAATGTGGCTGATAATTCTTCTATTCACTGATTCTTTCCATTTTCTTGTGTGGTCTGAACCATTAGGCCAGTGGATTAGTTGCCATCTGATATTTATTAGATCTTCTCTGAGTTCTTATTCTCCAAGTCCTATCTCTGCTCTTTAGACTGAGTTTCTTACTGGTCATTTGAAATCTAAAGTTCATTCTTTTTTTAACTTTTTTTTTTTTTGACAGGCAGAGTGGACAATAAGAGAGAGAGACAGAGAGAAAGGTCTTCCTTCCGTTGGTTCACCCCCAAAATGACCACTGCGGCCAGCGCGCTGCGCCGATCTGAAGCCAGGAGCCAGGCGCCTCCTCATGGTCTCCCATGCGGGTGCAGGTGCCAAGCACTTGGGCCATCCTCCACTGCCTTCCCGGGCCACAGGAGAGAGCTGGACTGGAAGAGGAGCAACCGGGACAGAACCGGCGCCCCAACCAGAACTAGAACCCGGGGTGCCAGCGTCTCAGGCGGAGGATTAGCCAAGTGAGCTGTGGCGCCGGCCTGAAGTTCATTCACTTAATACCAGCCACCAGCCCATCAGATGGGAGTGCATGAATTAGAAAAGACAGTACCTTTGGGTGAAGGTGACCACCCACCAGGGTCAGGTAAAGACGAGGCTGAGTCAAGCCCCTACAAGTGCTGCATCCCCATGCACACATCCCTCAACCATATTCTGCTGTCCTTGATGAACTCAAAGATAAAAAAAACCTTAAATATACTGGGCATCGTATCTACCCAGAATGGCTGTAATATATTGATTTGATCAATGGCATATTAAAATCTATAGAAACATTTTAGTGAAAACAATAGAGAATAATATAAATAAGGAAGAACATAGCTAGGAGAATCCAAAGCTCATATAAGAAATTTTATGTCAAATGAGGTGGCTATGTTCCCTTTCTGGTGGTGTTTTAAACTCTCCAACCATGCAGGAGCTTAAAATGCAATCGCTCAATGCTGGATTCATAACTTTGAACACGTAAAGTGAAAAATCATTTGACAGGGTCAAATGTTTTAAATAAATTTAAATCCCATTGCAGGAGACATCAGGAATTCAAGAGCGGACAGCAGACAAAGGGGATGACAGGGCTGTCACTCCTGCGCTAAAGGATGTCTTTCTTTGTCCTCAGCTCTCACATTCAAACCCATGATTAGCAAGACAGCTCAGCCTCTATAAACAGAACGTGATGCTGTAACAGGCCGGAGGCACGGCCAAGAACCCTCCCTCCCTCTGAGCTGCACTAGAAGCTCTGCTAATCCTTAGTATTTTTAGTTACAATATTTATAACACATACCTGCTCTCTTCTTTAAAACAATAAAAAGCCACCTGATCTACAGATGGAATGGACAGGTCTCTCGGAGCTTCAAATGAGAACGATTCCCCGAATCTGAGGAACAGCAGTTGCCATCTGTTATTTAGCTTAATTTGCTTTAACTGATGATCTAACTTCTTTCTGTGAAGAATTTGGCTTTTCTAAGATGCACGGAATAGCGCAGTATTAAGCCTTCAGATAGTTCTATGTGGGTTATGGGTTATTTTTAATATAACCATGGTACACTTTGGTCCTAACAACTAGTCAGGATCTATGCATCTGAAAAAATAGTACATGCACCACAAACTGACTTCCTTTTGGCAACAAAAAAAAATCTATTGATGCCTTAAAAGACAAATATTAAATAAAATAAAAATCAATCAGTATCACTTAACTATCTCATCTTTAGGATTGAAGTAGAAACTGAAAAATAAAATCTTGTGGCAGTGACATTATCACTTGTATCTCTAAATGACTTACAGAAAAGATTCAATTATCTGTAAGTGAATAATTATCTATGGAAATTTAAATGATTACTTTTCACCTTTGTCAAGAAAAATGCTGCTAGGCTACAAATTCTTGCTGTCAATTTTCACTATACAATGTAAATAATCACAGATTAACTGAAGAATCACGGAGATCAGAATAAATGTCCACAAGACATTCCAAAGCCAAATGCAATTTTTAAAAATATGTACCAACAACAGTTTCCACATCAGTTAGCATATTGACAATTGTATATATTTGTACACATGAGAACATATATAATTTGTGGCTAACACAGAGAGATGTGGATATTTTACATGCATATTTTTTCCTTTAAATATATTGACATCAAACTTCTACCCATTATTTTTCAAAGCATCAGATTCTCTCTGTGTTGGAACAATTGGATTTGCACGTCATACTCATTAATCAAGAAATAAGTTAAATAAATATTTGGAATCTATGCTGCACAAAAAGGCCATGAAGAACAGCAAAACGCAGAAGAAGAATCCAGTTCCCCCGGCCATCAGTACCGCAGACCACAGTGAGAACAAGGTATTTGTAGCTTAATACTCCTTATCTCAATAAAGTTGCAATAAGGGTCTAAATTGTAAAATTAATGAAAAATAGTAGAGACACCGAATGTGCTGATGTCCCAGATGCAAAGCCCAGGGTAATCATTTCCACTGGTCAAGGGCTAAATGGAAATGTGTGATTAAAGCTGTGTCATTTCATGTAATGGCTCATTAATGACTCTGAGAAGAGAAATGTGCCAAGGAAGCTTGAGTGATCTTTCCAGAAACAAAATCATTTGGGGACCATTGATCAAGTCTCTTTAGTGTTATTCAGGAAGTCTGATGTCTTAGAAAACCCTCTGGATGAATTTACCCATATCTCATCATTATCCTCAACCTCATAATCATATAATGCTTCTATCCAAATTGTATGCTTAAAAATAGTTAGCTGGGTCTATGTAGTCACTTTTCAAAGATTTGATTAAAAATCAATTTTAAATGTTATTTATTGTAAATAACATTGATTAACTGAAATTCAGGTGGAAAGATGGAGGGGGGTAGGTAAAGAGGGGAGAAATGGCTCAGATGCTTCTTTGCCAGACTCACTGGTAGAGTTTTAGTAAAGTCATTTTATTAAATCCTATGTTCTCAGTTGTATTATACCAACATGTAATATACTTAATCTGATGTTCAAGCAACTATTACAGCCAGGCATCTTCCTGGGTTACATAGGCTGACCTTTTGCATTTTCCACTGTGAGAAAAGTTTAACACAAGATTCTTCCCCTCAATTCTACTGAAGCTCATAACAATTTTAGATTTATAAGACAGTCTCATGTATCTAAGCTTGTATTCTCTTGGTTCTTACGAGATAATACTATCTTTATTTTATAGACAAGTAAATCTAGGTTCTAGAAAACCGAAACTTAAATACTGTTATTGATAAAACACAATGGGAAATTCAATGACTTGTTGATTATAGGTGGATTTGCGATTGTAATGAGTGAAGATACTAATGTATCTTTCAGTATCTGGAGTTTAATCTACAATATTTAAATGTGCAGTCATTTTTACAGAGTTCTGGGAATTTAATCAATTTTCCATTTAATCTTCATCAGCAATAATTATATATTGACTACCTTTGTATCATGCACATTAGCATGACCAAATTTCAATCCCTTTTGTTCTTAAATATACTTAAAATTGGTTGCTAGCCTTTTTGAGGCATTTTTTAATGTATCTAATTAGTTCAAAGGTAATTAAATCTGCACTGATGGAGTAACTCAAGTTCATCAAGATAGAAAAAGTTTCTAAAATCATCAGTGAGTCAATAGTGTATTTTTAACAAAAATGAGTAATTAAAGGGGGAGTCTTTTAATAAGCCATGTTTTCCAAGTACCTAGAGGCTATTACTATTTTTATGATGGTTTCACAGACAGTGATTCTGTATGCATATGATTTGACTTGGCATTATTATAGTCATATTTTGGAGCACTTGGAAAAATCTGTGATATTTTGGTTTGGTCCTAGTTTTATTGGTTTCTTTGGTTTGGACTCTGCTTTCCCCATAATAATTCTACCCACTAGTACTACATAAAGTTGGAAAACAAAGGTGCATACTACTCTCCACAATTCAAAAACTAACACATAAACACCAACACTCACACACATGGAAAACCTTTTCCTCCTTTATCCTTGATAACTAAGGCACAGGGGAGTTTTTCAGTCAGCAATGTAGACTCCTTGGGAAGTAGTGCTAACTACCCTGCTTTATCACTTTATCAATAGCTTTAAAGAGACTTTGTATCCCTCCCTAAAGTTCCCAGCCTTACATGCTAGGTGTACACCAAATCACATTTATTTTCTTATCACTTTAAATCCTATATGGGGATTTAAAACAGATGTATGTGTATCTATTGTATCAGATGGAATAGACAAAGAATCAGATGCTGGGATGATAAAGGATTCACTAGATAAAATGCTGTAATAATCATAGTTTCATGCACCTCAGTGCTAACTTTTTAAATGATTTCTATCTCTGCCCTCCTTCAGAATATTTAACAACCAAGAAAAACCATAAGTATAAGAATTCTAGACTTCTCTTTAGTCTATCAAGCCCTCAGCTTGACCATCGTTAACCAACTCATATAGCCACCAGTATCCACCTATCAAAGGAAGCTGATGAGGTAAGCCACATGACGCTTTGCAAATGAGAATATGTAAACAAATGAGGTTCTGCTGAACTCAGAATAACTGAGAATTTAACTCAAATATGTTATCTACATAGGAAATGGTTACATTTACATTAGACTACTAATTAAAACACATTAACCAGAAATTATTTCTCAAATTTTTTGTTAAAAAGAAAGAAATGTATAGCATATATATATATATATATATATATATCTAAAATATAGGGGCCAACATTGTGGTGCAGTGTGTTAAGCTACTGCCTACAACTCGGCACCCCATATGAGCACCAGTGTGAGTCCCAGCTCCTCCACTTCAATTCCAGCTCCCTGCTAATGCACCTGGGAAAGCAGAAGATGGCACAAGTACTTGGGTCCCTGCAACCCACACAAGAGACTTGGAGGAAGTTCCTGGTTCCTGGCTTCAGATCCGCCAGTTCCAGTCAATGCAGCCATTTGGGGAATGAACCAGCAGATGGAAGTGCTCTTTCTCTCTCTCTCTCTCGCTCTCGCTCTCGCTCTCTTTCTCTAACTCTGCCTTTCAAAGAAATATATAAATATTTAAAATAAATAAAATAACATAGGATATCAATCCAATTAAGTTAAACTAATCCACCAGAATAGGAGTATGTATATATACATGTAATATACAATTATCATCAATAATCGTACATGGATTATATATTCATTATATTGATATATATGGAAATATATTGCATTTAAAATAAACTATTCTGCTGGACTGCTTTAGTGCATTTTATAAGTATTTCAACTTTAAATAGATGCTTTTCTCTATTTTTTTTAATATTTATTTATATATTTGAAAGTCAAGTTACACAGAGAGTGAGAGACAGAGAGAGAGAGAGAGAGAGAGATCAATCTTCCATCTGCTTGTTCACGTCCCATATGACCACAACAACTAGGACTTGGCCAGTCCAAAGCCAGGAGCCAGGAGCTCCACCCAGGTCTCCCACAAGGGTGGCAGGGGCTCATGGACTTGGGCCATCCTCTGCTGCTTTTCCTAGGTCATTAGCCTAGAGCAGGATCAGAAGTGGAACAGCTGGAATGGAACCAGTGCCCAAATGGGATGCCAGAGTTACAGGCAGTGGCTTTATCCATTATGTTACAACACTGGCCCATCTCTTAGTTCTTACTGGAATTTTAGAAAAGTTCAGCTAACATAAAATATATCACTTTGTTTCTAAGTACTTAAATTTTAAATGTAGACTATTTTACAATAGTCTCCATAAATCTATGTTTTTATATGTGTTATGCTTATATCTTTACTGGAAATATCCTGCTAAATATTGTCTTAGGATATTGGATTGGGACGACTTATAAACTGATTATGTTACACCACCAAAAAGTAAACAACAGGGTTTTACATCCCATCATTTAAATCACCACAATAACCCCCTTTTCAGTTAAACGGAAGATCAGCATTGGCAATTTTTCGCTGCCAAATTTAGTTGTGACTTTTTTCACCACTTTTGCTGTCAGTTTGAATCATCTTTAGAGGAAGAAGTTAGATAATACAAAGTGTCGCTTGGCTTGGCACGGAACAACAGGAAGGCAGGAAGAGAAGACAGTAAAACCCCTGCTGTTTATTTCTTCCTATGCTCATTTTAGTGCAGGGGCTGGTAGTAGAAGAAATACCATTGAGACCCTTTTCTGATGATTGGGAAATGTTGTGGAATGATTTGTTCTACTGACACCTGACCACTGTTGTCAAAACTCTTCTACAAAATATGTTACAATTCCTTACCTACAAAGCAACGGAGGATTCCCAGCTCACACAGAGTAGCAGAATAATTTTCATTCTTTCTGCTTCAACAGGTAATCTTTCTTTTCCATGGGGGCAGAAAGAAAATTTGCTTTTATTCCAGAAGATTTCACCTTAGTCTTAATGATTCTCAATAATGACATTTTTAGTCTAACATTCCTGGTGCATGAGAAAATAGCATAGTAACAGATTTCTTTTGAATATATTTTAGTATTGACTTTTTCTCTTGATAATAAGTAAGCAATAAAGCAGTCCAAAGAAGGAAAACAAATTGTCAGAAACCAATAACAAGTTTAAGGTAACTGGGACAGCAGAAATGAGACTCCATTTCAAACAAGTTAGAAGGATGGGGATTCTGTGGCGTGTCAATAAAGCCAAACATTTATAGTAGAAAACCAGAATCCCAGAGTAGGCATTTGGTGTAGTCATTAAGATGCAGGTTGGGCTGGCGCCATGGCTCACTAAGCTAATCCTCCGCTTTGCGGCGCCGGCACACCGGGTTCTAGTCCCGGTCGGGGCGCCGGATTCTGTCCCGGTTGCCCCTCTTCCAGGCCAGCTCTCTGCTGTGGCCAGGGAATGCAGTGGAGGATGGCCCAAGTGCTTGGGCCCTGCACCCCATGGGAGACCAGGAAAAGCACCTGGCTCCTGCCATCGGATCAGCGTGGTGCGCTGGCCGCAGCACGCCGGCCGCTGCGGCCATTGGAGGGTGAACCAACGGCAAAAGGAAGACCTTTCTCTCTGTCTCTCTCTCTCTCACTGTCCACTCTACCTGTCCAAAAAAAAAAAAAAAAAAGATGCAGGTTGGAATTCCCACATCCCATATTGAGTACCTGGGTTCGACTCCTAGTTCCACCCCCTGCTCTATTTCCACTTTTACCTTCTGGATAATGCGCACCTCAGAAGGCAGCACATGATGGCTCATATAGCTGCTTCCCTACCACTCATGTGGGAGATCTGGATGGTATTCTCAGCTCCCAGCTTCAGACACAAACCAGGCACTATGGCAACCATTTGGGGAGTAAACCAGTAGATGGAAACATGCATTCATTTTTTTCTCTATCAAATAAAAATACACAAATTATTTTAAAAAAATAAAGAATCCTTCTTGCACATACACACACAGTTTGATGGTGACACCTGTAAAAAGAATCTGATAGTGTCTGTTTTGGAATTTGTTCCTCCATGTCTTATTCCTGCTTCAAAGAAAAGTTGAAAATAAAAAAAGGAAATCAATGAACTCTTTAGTCTATCCCTCAGAGATTTGTTTTCTTTTTCTTGTAGTAAATTTAGGAATTCAGTTTCCAATTTCATCCAGTCACTACACTCAGGATTATACGGAACATTCAAGATGTTATGCAAAGCTGACTGCTTTCATGAACAGAGAGAAGATTTATGGATTTCAGGAGCAGGTCTGAAAATGAATTTGTGTTTGTTGTGAGAGACAAATGAACTCACCCTGGACAGAAGCAATAGAAAGGAAATTAAATTAAGGTCAGGTGGGTGGAGAGGACAAATCAATACAAGAACAGATCTGTAAGGAAGCCGTGTGTTACAGATACACCATGTGATAAGGAAACCAAGGTATCTCAAAGCCTTGCCTGGGGCAGATGGACAAGGAAGAGACAATACTCGTGTCTGGGAGGAGTATGCCATAACTGCAGAGTCTGCGCTCAAGTTAGAGATGGCTGGAAGATGAGGGACAGGGGTATGGAGGATTTCAAAAGTTTGTGGAAGATGTAATTAAAAGTTAGGTTTATTTTGATGCATTCTTTTAATCCATGCATTGTTTTTCTGGCATACACATTTTCCACAAACATTTTGGAGACGCCTTGTATGCCATCCTATGCCATCCGATTTCCCTTTGCATTCTTTGCCAGCCTGAATATGATTTTATTCTCTCAGCTATAAACAAAAGTCAAATAATCTTAGGAGACTATTATTATAGACTTCAGGTGTTCCCTTATTGACAAATTTACTGACAGATTTGGTGGTGAGGATTTGGCACAGCTGTTACAATGCTACTTGCCTTCATTAGAGAGCCTAGGGTTGAATCCTGCCTCTATTCCTGATTCTGGCTTCCTCCTACTGCACACCCTGGGAGGCAGCAGAGGGTGCTCCAAGTAACTGAGTTACTGCCACACACCTGGGAGACCCAACTGAGTCCCGGGCTGCTGATTTCAAACTGGCCCAACATTGACAGCTGAGGGCATTTGGGGAGTGAGCCAGTGAATGGAAAGTGTATCTATTTATCTTTCTCTCCTAATTTCTTTTCTACTCAGAGGTATTTTATTATTTAACTCTATTTTCAATTACTATTGTCAGTAAAATAGTGAGGTCTTATCTGTGGCATGATCTACGCCCTGGACACCATCCTAGGCTCTGGCTCCCGTCGCCATTGCTAGAAGTCAGGTGATCAAACGGCCCAACCGCATGTGTCAGCTCCAGCCCCACCCTAACAGAATTTGCTGCTCCCACTTCCCTACCTGGTGCAAGAGTATAACAGGACCTGCTTCCCGCACACATGCTCCCTCTCTCCTGATCTCTCTCTCTCTCTCAATTCCCCTCTCTTTCTTTTTCCTACACCCTCTCCCTCTAGCCTGTTGGATATCCTTATCAATAAACCCTTTCCCTTACTCCGGTGTTTGGTATGTTTTGTGGTGGCCTTACAACTAAATCTAAGATGAAGGAAGATTTCTATCCCATAGAAGAAGTAGAGACCCAAAATGTTTTATGAAACATACTACAAAACTCTTACTTGAAGATTTTCAAACCTTTCTATGACAATCTACTAAGTTATTGAATCAAATGCTGCTTTGTGTCTATTTAAGAGTCTTTAAAGTCCTTTCAGTTTGGACAGACCTCATTTTTGATGACTCACTGTTACTAAAAGAGACAGGAAATTATTCTGACAAGTATCTGAGCATCTGAACAGAGAATCTTAGAAAAACTTTCTCACATTAATATTATATAGTTTTCTATCAAACAGAGGCAGACAAGAATCACTTTCTTTTACTTTCTCTGCTGGTACACTTAAGTAACTTATGGAATTATCTTAATATTAGAAGCTTCAGTATACCGTGTATACTAGTATTGGTACCACAACAAATCACCACAAACTCAGCTTAAATCACACAAATTTATTATCTTAGAGTTCTGTAGGGCAGAAGTCCTATAGGCATTGCCTAAGAGGCTGGCAGGCTGAGCTCCTTTCTGGAGTCACCAGAGGAAGATTTGTTTCCTAGGTCTTGGGATCACTGACAGATTTCAAGTCCTTCTGGTCACAGGACTGCGATCTCCATTTTACTGCTGATTGGCAGCTGACAGACATTCCCAGGTTCTAGAATCCATCTGCATTCCTTGACTTCTGGCCCCACTTCCTCCATCTTCAACGCTAGCAACAAGGTAAGTCTCCCTCATATATCAAATCTCTTTCCTATCTCTTCCTACTTCATTTTTCTGATTTACACTTCTGCCTTCCCTTTCCATTATCAAGCATTCATTGTATCGGACTGGTTCCACCTAGACATTCCAAGTAATCTCCCTATTTTAAATGGTTAAGCTTAATTGCACCTGCAAAGTCCATTTTACCATAGTCAAAGATTCAAAGGTAACATATTCAAAGATTGTAAGGATTGGGACCTGAGCAGACTGGGGAGCCATATTCTGCCTATCACACCATGAAACCATTTTGTGCAACAACAGATCAGCTGATACCTGCACCACAAATAAATACATAAATATTGAAAATAAATATTTACCCACTTAAATGTCTTTAAAATCTTGAAAGAGTTGGCTCATGGCTAAAGGTATTGAAATGTTCCATCTTACAAATTGCAAAAATAACCCACTGACTAATATTAAGTGTGATTGAAATTGGTCAAGTGAATTTTAACTAAAGCCTTGGTGAGTTAATTTAAACCCTAATGATATAATTTACCAAGTACACTAGGAGTGCCCTTCTGTATTTGCAAAGACTAAGCACTGAAAATGAACTTAAATCAGCTGTCAGAATGAAATGAGCAATATTTTTAACTGGTTTTATTTAATATAAAATAAAGATGTGAAATAATTACATTATTGTTATCTCTAAAATGACATTACACTTCAGATGAATCAAAAAGGAAATTTAAAATTAATTAAATGCTTATTTGTTTGTCATAATATACCTTTAAAGTGTTTTGTTTTTAAGTGGACCTCATTAACAGCAATAATTTATATACTAAATATATTGTATTAATATCCTTTATAGATATACATAGTGTTCATGTCATAAGTTTTTACTTATCTGTGGATAATCAAAGAGATTAAAAATTATTAAACTAATAAATTCATATTAAATATGCTGGTTGATAAGATATGCTTATCAATTAACCTGATATCATTACATTTGCAAGTATTTTGTAACAGCTAAGTCAGATCTAAATTTATCACAATTTCAATTTATCACTCAAAAATGTCATAAAAGAATGGCTGTTACAGAGTCAAGGATCTTACCATTTTACCAACATTAGGCAAAACTTTTACAAATATCGTATTTTTCTAAATAGAATCTTAATTTCAAACATTGAACTTTAAAAGCAACATTTGATATACCATTTGCCTGTCTTTATCATATCAAGGTAGGGGTTGTTTGTTGTTTACTTACAATATATCCCCTAATTTCTTACTGTGAAACATACAAATAAAATTTTCTAAAAATATTACCAATAGCTAGAAATATCTAGGTTTCTTGATTTCTTTATGGTTCTTGTGTTATGAATCTTATTTTTCTGTGGATCATAAAAAAAAAAACACAGGCCAAGATGTACTTATTGCTAGTTATTGGCTTATAAATAACAGTAATACTCATAATTTCATTTTTTTCTCCAACAAAAATTATTTTTCCCTCATCGTATGCTCTTTATCATCTGGGTTTTGTTTGGATATTTATATCTGGTACATGCACATGTTCCTTAAACCCATTCCACTTACCAAACTATTCCCTGAGCCCCAGAGCCAATAGGCTTTAGGTTCTGGTAGCGCTTGAGAACTGTGAAGGTTGAGTCTCCCACTTCCACACTGTAGAACTGGTTGTCCACTTTGCTTTTGCTCATGTTGTAATATTTGGCAATATATGACACATCCACTTGTTTATCAAATCCCTGTCAAAAGCAGAACAACAAACATGACACACAGAAACAAGCAGAATGGTAATCAGGTACCAAAAAGTCCACTCCTGGTTATTAAATGTTTCTTTATTTTCATATTCAAAGGCAGAGGCCTGTTCTTTTAGTGATTATTATTATTTAGCTATTTTCACCTAGTTTCATATAGAATGCATATAAAAATGCATATAGGTATATTTATTCATACATTATAACCTGGAATAAAAGAATTTAGGGGAAAAATACAAAGGATTTTTTTCTTAATATTAAAATAGAACAATCTTAGATTTCAGTCACATAATCATTTATAAAGTATCTAATTTATGGAGCAAGCATCTGCTGAAAATTTCCTGGTCTCAGAGACTATCCAAGTTCCCCTTGAATCAAAGTGAATAAGAAAGCGGTGACCACCAGTCTTCCTTGCTAACGGACCACTGGCCACATGACGAGAGATAGAAGATTGTACCTGCAATTCTCTCCCAGAAAGAACTGAGATTCAAACTAACATGTAGTTGTTTTTTATTTAAGTGTTTGTCTATTTTCAATTTATTTGAAACAGAGAGACAGAGATCTTCCATCCTCTATTTCACTCCCCAAATGCCCACAACAGCTAAGGTTGAGCTGGACTGAAGCAAGGAGCCAAGCACTGAATCTGAGTTTCCCATGTGGTTGCAGGGACCCGAGTTCTTCAGTTATCATTCACTGTCTGCCAGGATGCACATTGTCAGGAAGCTGCATCGAAAACCTAGGAGCCCGAGCTGGCATCAAACAGGCACTCAGGATGGCCGTCTCGCTTCTTAACCACCACGTCAGATGCCTGATCCCAACAACTAGTTTTAATTATTCTAATTAGGTAAATTTAAGTGAAACAGTGCTGATTTCCATGTTCTCATTAATATAAGACAAAATGTCATTATCCTGTAATAGGCAAAAATTCAGTCCAAATTAGTACTATTGTAAAATATCCATGACACATTATTTTTGGAAAGTTTATATTTTCAATAGCTTACTTTTGCATTTTGTTTATTATTAATAAAGATGCATCTGTCAGTCATATTTAGTAACTGAAAACTATCTTGGAAATTTTGAATTGATACTCTGGTTTACGTATTTGGTAACCATGATTATTTTTTAATTCATTAATTATTCTATATTGTACATTATGATATAAATGGCATATAGTCCATAAAAAGAAGTGACCTTACAGGATATCATAGGGCCCATTCCTTACAGTACACCCTGGTGAATGCCCACCTAATAGGTATCCCCTCTTTTGCTGCTTTTGTTCAGATTATGAATACCCACACTTCCTGTAGATTTCTTCTAAGTCCCAGCAATTAAAAATGGAATCATCTAAGACAGTGAGTCTCATTAAAGCTAGCATTAACCGACTGGGGCCATTTGGGAGATCTGCAGGCATGTTTTGAAGTGCCACAATGATGGGAGTCATGGCTCATGTTGATTTGTTCCTCAGACAACACTGGGTGTCCTGCAGTGAGGTGGCGTATTGCTCCATAATGAGTAATTTCCCACATACCTCACTCTCTCTGTAACTCTTTCAAGTAAGTAAATAAATATTTAAAAAAAAAAAAAAAAACAAAGAAAAAAGAAAGTAGATATAAACTTCTCTGGGCTTTGAACCTCTGGATTGGCCATGAAATCATTTTCCTTGGTAACACTTTGCATTTCTTCTCTAAATGAAAGATTGAAATAAAAACACAACCTACTTCTCTCCTGTCTGACACAGGCAACATAAGTAATGGAAATGAGGAGAAAACAGTGTAGATGGTGTGAACATGTGTGGCAAAACCTATGAATCCAGTGCAAGGATCACAAACCCCTTAACAGCTGAGAAAGATCTGGGAGTAAGAGATACAGGACTGGCCTGTGATTGAGTCAGTACTGTGGCAGCATTTGATGCCAAGGCACAATCTTTGACCTCAAAGAATAACTTGGACCATAGATTAGGAGTCTTAGTAGTTTGGGTGGAAAACTGAAGACTTCACAAAATTTGCGAATGTAATAACAAAAGGTCTGAAATCCAAGAGGCTATCTGCGGAGTATGGAACAGAAAATTAAAGAAGATGGTTAAAAGCCAAGGTATTGCAAGCATATTCAAGAACACAAGAAAAGGAATTACAATTTAGACAATGGGTGTGGACAAGTTCAGAGAAACATTAGTTTTAAACAATCTTGTGGGAGGCAGGATCCGTCTCCTGCGGGAGGCGAAGCCCGCCTCCCATAATATGGCGCTAAGGAGTAACCAGCTTTTACATAGCTGATTCTTGACTACTAGAATTGCAGGAGCCGATTCATCCTCTGATTGGAAGAGAATGGCATGCTTGACACGTGGACAGGCGGAGCACGGATTGGTGGAGAGGACTATAAAGGAGAAGAGAGACAGCACGGTGGTGTGGGTTGGTTGGAGAGTGCGTTGGAGAGTTCGCGGGGAAGTTCGTTGCTTCGTTCTTTCCCGTTTCTCTCTACTCATTCTTGCTTTGGGAGTTCGCTGTTTGCTCATTCTTGCTTTACTATAGAATAGACTTGTAAAAAAGGGAACAACAAGAGTCTGGTCTGGTGCAGCTCCTCTGCGTGCGGAGGAGCAGCAAATCTTTGATTTTTTTTTTAAAGATTTACTTATTTATTTGAAAGTCAGAGTTAGAGAGAGAGAGAGAGAGAGAGAGAGAGAGAGAGATCCTCCATCAGCTGGTTCACTCCCCAGATGGCTCAACAACCAGGGCTGGGCCAGACTGAAACCAGGAAACAGGAGTTTCATTCAGCTCTCCCACATGGGTGGCAGAGGCCCAAGGACTTAGGCCATCTTTGATGCTTTTCCCAGGCCATTAGTAGGGAGCCAGTGGGACAGCAGGGACACACAAATCGGTGCCCATATGGGATGCCAGCATCTCAGATGGCAGCTTTACCAGCTATGCCTCCACACAGGACCCAGGAGTCCTTGATTTTAATCACACTACCAGAGACTGCTCTCCATGCCACAGCCTATTTCTATTCTAGACATTTTGGTATGTGAATAAATCAGCCTTGTTAATGTCCTGCTTTTTTCCTGGCTCAGAAAGGTAAAAAAATTTTAGTCTTCAGTTTCTATGGAATCTTCCTTGCCATGCCTATAAAGTTCAAATATAAACTTTTCTGTATGGAAGATGCATTTGAAAATATAGCATTAAGTATGCTGTATAAAAACATCAACACTAAAAATGACTTTTCTCTAGTATTTTCTGGGTTCAGGTTAGAGGATAAGATAGCTGATGAATGGCATTCAAGTAGGAAAGAACCAAAAATTTGTGTTGAGTGGTCATGATTATCCAATAGGTTTAAGGCAGGAATTCTGGAATTCTAACACAATTTTAATATGAATTAGAAACAGCTGGGGAAGCTTATGAAACATGTATTTCTTTTTTTAAAAATGATTTATTTACTTGAAAGAGTTATACAGAGAGAGAAGGAGAGGCAGAGAGAGAGAGAGAGAGGTTTTCCATCTGCTGGTTCACTCTCCAATTGACTGCAATGGCCGGAACTGAGCCGATCCAAAGCCAGGAGTCAGGAACGTCTTCCCGGTCTCCCATGTAGGTATAGGGGCCCAAGGACTTGGGCCATTTTCTACTGGTTTCCCAGGCCATAGCAGAAAGCAGGATCAGAAGTGGAGCAGCCGGGAATCGAACCGGCACCCATATGGATGCCGGTACTGCAGGCAGCAGCTCTACACACTACACCACAGCGTATTAATTTAATTTTGGGGCATCTCCCTGAAACATGGATTTCTGAGCCCCACTGCAGGGCTTCTGATTCAGTGGGACTAGAGTAAGGGCCAAGAAACTTTTTGAAAATAGTTCCATATCTTGAGAGCCACAACATTATATAACAGTATACTATAAGAGATGTCACCATTCTAAGATGCTAATTGAAGAGGCAAAACCTAGAAGCAGTGCAGACCAACAAGTAAACAAAGGATGCTGAAGTTAAAAACGAAGTCATAGCCGGCGCCGTGGCTCAATAGGCTAATCCTCCACCTTGCGGCGCCGGCACACCGGGTTCTAGTCCCGGTTGGGGCGCCGGATTCTGTCCCGGTTGCCCCTCTTCCAGGCCAGCTCTCTGCTATGGCCAGGGAGTGCAGTGGAGGATGGCCCAGGTGCTTGGGCCCTGCACCCCATGGGAGACCAGGAAAAGCACCTGGATCCTGGCTCCTGCCAGGATCAGCGCGGTGCGCCGGCTGCAGCGGCGGCCATTGGAGGGTGAACCAGCGGCAAAGGAAGACCTTTCTCTCTCTGTCTCTCTCTCTCACTGTCCACTCTGCCTGTCAAAAAAAAAAAAAAAAAAAAAAAAAAAAAAAAAAAAAACGAAGTCATGATGACCCTCCTAAGAGAGTCACCCCCTTAAAGGCCCAGATGCCCCGCAGTTCTAGGGATGGATTTCCTTCATCTCATTGGTTCAGTATGGTACCTGACCAGTGGTTTCTGAATTCACTTTTGAAGATGAGCTTCCATCACCTATTGATAGTAAACTTTACTTTAAAACATTTGGGAAGAATAAATGCAACTCATAAATATTTATAAATGTTCATCAAAATGGAAATTATCTTTTCAGGAAAGAATTTAAATTAATATGCTGATAATAAGGAAAAGATGCTACGTTTTTAAAAATCATAAGTCATCACAGTGGTAACTTTTTAAGGTCAATATGATTAAAATAACTACAGTATTAAAAATATTCTGTTGATTTAAACTATCTGAAATTTCATTCCTCCATTTAACATTAAGCTTATATTTAGATAATTCAACAATTATTTCTCTGTATATAATCAAATTTTACTTGCAGAAAATCAGGGCAAACTAGTTTCCTACCCATGATCCATCCACCAAAAACCATTTCAAGCTAAATTAAAAGAAAATATAATCACTGTGGAATGTAGGCATTTTGGTAGGCAGAGAGGAATCCAGAATATAACCTGTTCTATGGAAAGACAGCATGTTGCGTAACTGTAAGAAAGGACTTTATGTAATGAGTTCCTACTTTCAATTTATCTGCTAGCCCATGGCCATGGATTTCATGTAGAAAAATGCCCTACATTACTGATCCTAACTTGCATGTATCCAAAGCCTTGATTGCACTTTACTCAAATGTTAATAACCTATATTCCAGGAGCATTCCATCCTCCTTTTCATTTTGAGATGATAGGCCTACGTTAAGGCAAGCCGGTTCCTATACAAGAAACATTGATGTTTAAGACTTTTTAGAGGTTAAGCTTTCTTAGTTTCTTTTGAATGATATAACTGAAAACAGTACCTAGTCAGGCTCAGTTCTGCTGTGAAAGTTTGAACAGGTCACTTTATTCTTTCATTCACTCATTATTTAGATCCTGCTTGGTTCCAAAAAGGATTTGTTCAGTCCACTATAAAAGATACAGGAACTATAAAATCACCAAATTTCAGTTTTCAGAACAAATGTCAAATAAAGTAGGGTACAATTTGATAGTTTTACCATAAGAATTAAGTTGTGAATATCTGATAACTCAAGTACAAAACTTAGTTCATACTTGAGGCCAGCACTATGGTGTAGCGGGTAAAGCCACTGTATGCAGTGCCAGCATCCTGTGTGGATGCTGGTTCAAGTCCTGGCTGCTCTACTTCTGATCCAGCTCTCTGCTATGGCCTGGGAAAGCAGTGGAAGATGGCCCAAGTCCTTGGGTCCCTGAAAGTGCATGGGAAAACTGGAAGAAGCTCCAGGCTCCTGGCTTCAGATCGGCCCAGCTCCGGCCACTGTGGCCATTTGGGGAGTGAACCAGCGGATGGAAGACCTCTGTCTCTCTCTCTCTCTCCCTCTCTCACTCTTTCCCTCTCTCACTCTCTCATGCTCTCCCTCTCAATCTGCCCCTGCCTCTCTGTAACTCTACCTTTCAAATAAATAAAATAAATCTTTAAAAAAAAACTTAGTTCATGCTTACAAAAAGCCAAAGGGAAAAAAAGATAATGACAATCACAAGAAAACTATAATGAATGGGAGTTTTGATTGATTAATCCTATATATGTCATAATTTCACAGAAAAGAAATTTTCACTAGTACTCAATTTCAGGGAGAATATATTCAATAGTTCTTTATATAATAGACCTGGAATAAAACAATAGGTAGTAGAAATAATATCTTTTATGAAAGACACAGAGGTATGTTTCACTTGACTTACATGATATCAACTACCAGGGGAGAAAGAACGATGAGCCAGTATTGTTGCTTACTTCCCATTAATGCATTCTGTATTCTAGAGGAGGAAAGTGGCACACTGAGCTATAATTGGCTCAAAGTATGAACACATTAATTAGTGGTACCAATTAACATGAACTAAAGTTTGGCCACCTTTTAAACATGCATTTTTTATGAAACCATGTACTAGTTCAGTTAACAATAAGTTATAATATTGATGATTTTCTTACAATAATGTGAACTACAGGAAAAAAGCTAAAAAACCCAGAGAAATGAATGAATAACATGGCTGCCTCTACAAATTCTTCATTTATCAGTTGTTTCAGCATAGAGCTGGAATATACCTAACCACTAACCCAGTCAAGCTTGCCATAGACAAACTTGTGTTGGTGATGCAAGATTGAGTTTTAGGCTTTCCATGAAGCTTAAAATGCCAGATTCCATTCATTTGTTAAATAGCTCTTGAGCACCTACTGTGTGTCATACACTATTGAAGCTACTGTGACTATAAAATTGGTCTGTTTCAATAAGAAATCTAAGAAAAATTAGGTACAAAAGTCACCTCCAGAAAATTATTCAGTCTGTTTGATATTCTTTTAATATTGTCATTTGGATACCAAAAACCATCTGCCAAAAGTCACGATTCTGTTTTTGACAGAAACAGTACTGAACTATTTATTCTCAAGGTTGTGGTTAGCTGATAGAGCTGCTCCATGATATCACTCCAGTTCTGTTGGGTAAAGTCAGCAGAAGCGAAGGCCAGTTGCTCTGTTTGTTGTGCTACAAAGATTTGTGCTCAGCCTGTTTTAAATCTGAATCAAATTATTTACAGGAGAGTTTTAAAGGGAGAGATCTGAAACAATAATAGTTAATGACAGGTAGGATTAGATTTTATTCTGTCTAGATCACATTTCCCCGCTCTGTCTCTTAAAGAGTTATTCTCTAAGGAGGATTATCTCCTGGGATTTATTTCACTTTTATATTAATTGGCCCAGACATCATTATTTTGTGGAACCAATGGCTTCTAATAAATCAGTAATGTAACAAAAACTTGGAATTAAGCTATGTTTAATCATTATTTTTAATTATATGAAAAATATATAACAGCAACCAATAGTAGAGCCCACATGACTTTCGTCTGCCTCTTCTTTATGTATGAAGGAAGAAAACTAGTACTGCTGGAATACCTATGAGGTGCTGAGCTAATAATAATATCAGACACTTTGCTGTGTATCCAGCAAATCACTGACTGTAGGAATTAGGATCCTGATTTTCCAAATGAGAAATTTTAGACCAAAATTTTAGTCTTCTTCTAACTAGTGATAAGGTTAAATGAGATAATCTATGTAAAACTCTTAGCATGGTACAAGCTTATAGGAAATGCACAGTTTATTATGACTATAATTATTACCATGTTACTGAAAAGTTACATAACATTTAAAGACACAAACCTACATAGCAGTTTTAGAATGTTTTTAATAAAAGTTGACATAACTTTTAAGTAGTAGTGCCACTACAAGCCACTCTGATACTGCTATGAGTCACATGTAACCAACAGAATTCAAGGAGTCAGTCAACAATTTTTTTCTATGTTTTTACTTGTAGTAGAAACAGTGCTCCACAAATATTGATATGGTCCAGTACATTTCCCAGCCTCCCTGTGGATGTGTTAGGGCCATGTGACTAGCCCTGGCCCATGAGCTACAAGCAGAAATGCCAGGTGTCATCTAAATGAAAAGGCAATTAAGAGATAATGTGCCTCAATAATTCATTTTTTTCTACACTCTGAGGTCTCCTCTAGCCCATCATAAGATGGCATGAGCCTAAATTCCTAAGTAACCAGATAGAGGAAAGCACTTGTGAAAATAAAGTAGAATTTGTATGACAGGGAATCAACATTTGTTCTGCTAAATCCTTGATATTTGCAGTCAATTATTACTGCAGCCTGGTGTTTCATTCAAGAAATATGTATTTTATTCTCACAATACACCAAGTACTGTTCTAGGCAATGAGAATACAGAGTTACTGACCTCATTAAGATTAATATTAAGTTGTCCCTTAGAGGATCAAATTGGGAGTGTAGACTTTTTTATTATAATGACCTAATCTGCTAAATACTCTCACAAAATTCTATACCTTTTGATATAAACATTCCCAATTTGTCTAGACTAAGAAAAAGGTACTATAAAATAGGAAATAAGTGATATTATGCGTAGATAGGAAAAAAATCCAGGCTAATAAATAATATAAAAAGAAATAACTTTTCAGCATAGGATTAAAAAAATTATGTTTCTTCATAAAGAGAATAAAATGAGTTATCAAGATTTTACAGAATTATCTTCAAAATTTGTATATTAATTATAAATTAGTTTATCAAATGCTTGGAATCTGGAAATTTAAGATCTGTTTTTATATACACAGGTAAAACTATAATTCCTAAAGCTTATACGATCCATGTGTTGTCATTCTGCCATGTACACAATTACAAAGACCAAATTTATATTTAATAAGAGAGGGAAGAGATGTACAATTTGGGACATGCTCAATCAGACTTGCCCCAAATGGTAGAGTTAGAAACATGCCAGGGGATTCCAATTCAATCCCATCAAGGTGGCATGTACCAATGCCATCTCACTAGTCCCAGTGATCAATTTCTGTTCACAATTGGTCATAATGATAGGACTAAGAGTCAAAGGGATCACATAAACAAGACTAGTGTCTGAAAATACTAACCGATACAATAAAAAAAGCAGAGAACCATCCAACATGGGAAGCAGGATACACAGCAGATTCATAGAATGGCGGATGTCCTAAACAGCACTCTGGCCTCAGAATCAGCCCTTAAGGCATTCAGATCCGGCTGAAAAGCCCATGAGAGTATTTCAGGCATGGAAAGCCAAGACACTCTGGCAAAACAAACAAACAAACAAAAAAAAACCTAAATGAAAGATCTCTGTGAGTGAGATCCCGGTGGAAAGAACGGGTCATCAAAGAAGGAGGTACCTTTCTCTGAAGGAAGGAGAGAACTTCCACTTTGACTATGACCTTGTCTAAATATGATCATTCGGCGAACTCAAAAGGTTTCCATAGCCTTGGCAACTCATGACAAGAGCCTAGGGTGATTACTGATGCCATAAACAAGAGTCTCAATTTGTTAAGTCAACAACAGGAGTCACTGTGCACTTACTCCTCATGTAGGATCTCTGTCCTTAATGTGCTGTACATTGTGATTTAATGCTAAAACTAGTACTCAAACATTATTTTTCACTTTGTGTTTCTATGTGGGTGCAAACTGTTGAAATTTTTACTTAATATATACTAAATTGATCTTCTGTATATAAAGAGAAACGAAAATGAATCTTGATGTGAATGCAAGAGGAGAGGAAGTGGGAGGGGGAGGGTTGCAGGTGGGAGGGAAGTTATGGGGGGTGAGGAAGCCATTGTAATCCATAAGCCGTACTTTGGAAATTTATATTCATGAAATAAAAGTTAAAAAAATTTATATTTAAGTTTAATTTTGCACATTCTCCAAGATATTGGTTTTACCTCTTTGAATATAGACTTTTGTAGGTGCTTTGAGTATTCTGGGGATAATGTGTTAGAGATGTTTATGATCAAATACATTCAAGTTTAGAGAAAATTTGAATGAAATACTCCAGAATGAAAATGGTTTTAGAACTCAGAACCAAAGTGGGCTTTCTTCTTAGCCTATTGAAAAACACAACCTGTGCTTATCATACCCTCCCAAGAAATAATACCTGTATAGAACAACAAGAAATGTCACTTATTATGTATTTCCAAAGCCTCTATTGGAAAAAAAGTAGAATTAAAACTGTGTGTAAAGAATTTGTTGATTGCCTAACAACACAATGCTCACTACAATGGAATCCACAAGTTGATGTTTCCCTTGAAGACAATTGCTGACCACAGAACATTGAAAATCAGACGATTCTGGTACATTTTAAAACAGAAATATTCTGAAAAATATGAGCAATAACTTCATTTAATCTGAATAATATCCCAACTGTAATTAAACCAAAAAAATCAAGCTAAATTTACATTTAGGTTAAGCCCATTCGACAAGAAGCAAAAATCTGATAGTTTTGTGCCTTAAGCAAACCAAGTGCAATTGGTTCTCTCTCAGAATGAACCAGTAGAGAAAGAGGTTTTATTACAGAACTGAATCTTTACACCTTCAAGTTTTTTGTTACTTACTCTTGAGTGGCATTACTAAATCTATTAATTAACTAAAATAACTAATAAATCATTAGACAAAATAAATTCCCAGTATATAAAACAGAATGTAGCATTAAATTTACTCTTTTTGAAATTTGCTCTAGCCATCTTTGCATGTGGCCACTCAGATAAAAACCTAGTGTTGGGATTGGAGTAAGATGACAGAGTAGGGATGAGCTTACTGCTCTGGTCTGGGAGAAGATAGTTTTTAAAAAAGGGGAGAGAGTGCAGTTTCAGGGAAGAGTTAGGGAGAAAGCAGCAGAGAAAAACTCCATGCAGGTTGGAGGGATGCAGCAGACCTACATGGAGGGTGTGGAGATCCACAAATTAGGACCCCAGCAGCCAAGAGCCTCCATACCAGCTTTGGAGAATGAAATGAGACCAGATTGCAGCAACCTAAGCCACTGGTGATAATGCTGTAGGAAAAGCCTGGAGGGAATCAGGCTTGGAGCCCTGTGGGGGATAGTGTACCTGCCAAACTAGAGGAGAAAAAAGGGGGGGGGGGAGTTTGTCTCTACCTGATCACCCTGCAATGGCAGTCTGTAACAAGGCAATAGACAGCAGGCACCATTTTGGACATATGTAACAGCTGCACCAGATCATGTCTGTACCCAGCAACCAGCCAAGAGGAGACTCCTGAATCTAGCAGGAACTGATAGGGGGCTGGATGCTCATGACTGTGGGAGGCTTGTGTGCCAGAACTGTGAAAACACTGAGTCTGCATGGGAGGGTTCAAGGTGTGGCTGGGACTTTGGGCAGTCACTGTGGGAGGCTTCACACACTCAGGGCTTCCTGGACCCCTGGTGAGGAACATTGCTGGGGAATCTACATACACCAGGGACTGCAGAGATCCTTTGTGTGGTCCTTGTGGAAGTGCAGATGGATATTATATCCACTGGGGCTAGTGCCCAGGAACTGATCTCCAATGAGGAGAGGAAATGAGCTGAGTCTACACCAACAGTACAAACCTACCCTCTAATTAGAAAAAAAAAATTTACAATAAAATCAATACACAAAAAACAATAGCCTTTGCATACACAGACAATGCCATGGATGAGAAAGAACTTCTAAGATCAATCCCATTCACAATAGTTACGAAAAATCAAATATTTTGGAATAAATTAAACCAAGGATGTCAAAGATCTCTACAATGAGAATTATAAAACAATAAGAAAGAAATAGAAGAAGATAAAAATGTGAAAATCTTCCATGTTCATGGATTGGAAGAGTCAATATCATCAAAATTTCCATACTTCTAAAAGCAATTTACAGATTCAATGCAATACCAATCAAAGTACTGTCGCTCCCCGTCTTCGTGGAGGAACGACACAGGACCCTGCGCTGTTCTTTCGTCTGCTCGGCCCTCCCCGGGTTTGCTGCTGGTTCTTCCCGGGTTGGCTACCGACCCTTCCACCTCCGTGGAAGGGCGGTTCCCCCTAGCCACTTTCCCCACTTCCGCGGGGGAGCAGCACACCGCCGGCCGGCTCTCGGGGGCTGCACAGGTGTTCCCTCAGATGTTCCTGGTGCATGTTGTCTCTCTCCTCCTTTATAGTCCTTTTCCACCAATCCCAACTCTGCTACCCACACGCCGATTACGCTGCTCTCCTCCAATCAGGAGCAGGTCCTGCTGTTTATTGGTTGAACTGGAGGCAGCTGTGTAGAAGCTGTTTCCTCCTCTCCCAGCGCCATATTGTGGGAGAGTAGATGCATAGAATAAGTCTTAATTCCAGTAACTTAGTCTAGTCCGAGTTGCTCCCAGTTGCTCCCCACAAGTACCAAGGACATTCTTCTCAGATCTAGAAAAAATGATGCTGAAATTCATATGGAAGCACAGGAGACCCTGCATAGCCAAGACAATCTTATATAATAAAAAGAAAGCTGGAGGCATCACAGTACCAGATTTCAAGACATAGTACAGGGCAGTTATAATCAAAACAGCCTGGTTGTTTGACCAATGTAATAGAATATAAATGCCAGAAATCAATCCAAGTGTCTACAACCAACTTATCTTTGACAAAGAAGCTAAAACCAATCCCTGGAGCAGGGTCCTTCACGTAGAAAATTTTTTGCCACAGTGTTTGGGTTTCCATGCCTGAAATTCTCTCGTGGGCTTTTCAGCCCAACCAAAATGCCTTAGGAGCTAATTCTGAGGTCAGAGTGCTACTTTAAGTAATTGTCATTCCATGAGTCTGCTGGATGTCCTGCTTCCCTTGTTGAAACATTCATGCTTCTTTAATTCTATTTATTATTATTATTATTACTACCAAACACTTAATCCTATTTATATGATAATTTTAATATTTAATCCTACCTATATGATCTCTTTAATGCTTACTCCTATCCCTACAATCACTTTAACACTTAAAATGCTATTTTTTACCATTCTACTCAGGGGATTTGGCATCCCATGGCAAGAAAACCAACATGAAACATTCATCAATAAAAATAGGTAGACAATTATGATGGCATCATAGAAATCTCAATGATTTAGTTCATTATACAAAATGTGCAATTTTTATAATAATGCTTACTTTATATATATTTAAGTATATATGTGTGTAGAGAGGCAGAAAGAGAGGAAGAGAGCTCTCACCCCTGGTTCACTCTCCAAATGCTCACATTGGTTGGAACTGGGAAGGGGTTAAAGGCAGTAACCAGGAACACAATAGAAGTCTTCCATGTGGGTAGCAGGAACACAGTTTACTTGAGCCATCACTGCAGTCTCATGGTGTGCTTAGGCAGGAAGCAGGAGTTAGGAACTGGAGCCAGGTATAGAACCATGTACTCCAATATGGGATGCGGCTATTTTAACTGCTAGGCTAAACGCCCACCCCATTCTGAACCCCATGTTTGCTTAATAATTTATCCCTATAAAGTCATACCAAAAAAAAATACACACACACTCACATATAGTGACTTTTAAAAAGTCACAAAATTAAATGCTATGTATCAAAGCAGTTGTAGAAGAAAGGCAAGAGCTGATTTTCCTTAAATAATACACAGATGAGGAAATCAATTAAAAGGGAAAGCTAAAGTTTCTCTTTCTCTGGTACATGAAAAATTGAAACAATAAAGGAAGGGACTACAGATTTCTATCTGAAAACCACAGCCATTCATTTCTAAAATGCTGGTGGTTTCAGCTGTATTCATTGTCTTTATATAGATCCCTTTAACTCTATATTTATATCAATATTCCAAGTTGAGGTTTTTGAGGGTAGAAGCCAATCTCTTCAAAAATCTTATCTATACAATCTATGCAATTTATTTCATAGACTACCCAAAATGATTTCTATTTTACCTGCTAGATTGTAGAGGTTTTTCCTTTACACTACTCTGTCAAGCCCCTTCTCCTCTGATGCTGCTATATGTTGATATAAAAGTCCTTTTTTTTCTAGGGTGGCTATCCAATGAAGTGTACAAAAATTAACTGATATTTTCAAACAGCTTTGAAATAGAAGCATCATAGACCTATCAGTGAAATAAGTTCGGCAGTCAAGCTACTTTAAATTCAAAATTCCTTAAAAGAAAGAAAACCAGTTTTTTTTAAAAAAACATATAATGCTAGAATTGGATTTAATGACATTTTTTGAAATGCCCTAGATATTACGAATCTAAACATATGACTTAAAATGAAACCATCCCATGGATATTCTTTTCATGAAATCCCTGGTTTTCTAGTTTCCAGGTCTATGTAAGACTCTTAAAAATTGTTTTATGCAGTCCATAAAATAATTGCAAAATATCCTGGAATTCCCAAAGATTGAAGGAGGATACACTGTGCCCAAAAACTAGCAGTCAATCAGAAATGATCAATAATTTTGCTGAAAAGTTTTCATTTATTTAGAACAGCCATCATCTGCAAGTAGGAAAATTATTACATATATACACATAGCATTTTTATTATTCAGACATTGGAGAAATAAATTAAAATTTAATTAACCCATCAATATTTTGTAAATATTAAGAAATATGTTTCTTTAACTAGGAAAATGCAACATGCTTAACCTTGGATATTCTATCTTACTAAGTACTATGTCAAAAAACTGTATGGACTTTTTCTAATTGAAGAACAATTTCAATAATAAGAACTCTACAATTCGATTGCTATTTTTGTCATATCCTCAGTAGTATTTTCAATTTTAAATATCACAGCATATTTTAGAATTTAAGTAAAAATGTTTCCCCCTTTACTGGTAACCAAAAAGCATCTTAGGCTTCATTGTTTTCAATCCATTTTATTTCTTGGTTCTTAGTTAAATTTAGTTGCTACTCACTTAAGTCAAAACACTGCATTCCAATAGAAATTATTAAGAACTTCATAATGGGAGTCAGGTATTTGACACAGCTACTAGGACATCAGGTTCAACACCCTCATCTCATATTGGGCAGAGTAGCTGGGTTCAAGTCCCAGCTCTGCTCTTCATTCCAGCTTCCTGCTAATACGCAGACTTGGTTTGAGTTCCCAGTTCTTAGCTTTAGCCTGGCCCAGCCTAGACTGCTGTGAGCATCTGGGGATTAAACCAGTCCATGAGAATTCTGTCTCTTACATTCTCTCTTTCTCTCAAATAAATATATACTTTTAACTTCAGAATAAAACAAATGAATTCTGACTACCATAGATTGTGAAGGAAAGTTATAAAGATTAAATGAGGTAAAATATAAATTTTTCTTGTGTTTTCTGATATTATCATTAGATATTATTATGATATCACAAATTATAATTGTGTCTCTTTACAGGGCACAAAGTGATGCTATGACATCTAAAAACTATATAGAATGATTAAATCAAGTTGATGATTATATCCATCATCTCAAATTCCTACCATTTACTTCTTTCTATCTAACTGAAACATAGTACCCTTTGACCAAAAATTTTTCACCTATAATCAGCATTCAATAGGTATTAGAAAGTTTTGATTGTTAGGTTTTTTTAACTCATTTATTGCTTATCTCTGAGGTATTAACTTAAAGAGAAGTACTTGTTCATACCCTAACCCTCTCTGTTATCCTTTAGACTAAGCAGGACTACAGAAACCATTCATCCTGCTTCTCTCATTTCTACAAGCTACAAGAACAGGTTATCCCTAGGGACTCAGTAAGCCTATATTGAATAAATGAATGGTGAAACCAACAATCAATCAATCAATGGGTAGATGCCTCTATGACATAAAAAACATATATAAGGACCTATAAAGACTTACAGCAAAAAGACAAGTTTTAGCCCACTTCATTTTATTCTAGCACCGCTTAAATTTACAATTTGTTGATTAATTGATTTGCAACCTCTGTGTGCTAGGCTTTATCAAAATCAGAAAAAAATTTAAATTACTCATAACTAACTCAAGCTTCAGTGAATGTTCGAAGAGAACAATAAGTAACTGCTAGCAAAACGTTGGTTAATACCAATTGTGATTAGCAAACTAATCAAAACATAATTAAGGCTATCAATAAATATTTTTTCAACTTTTATTTAATAAATATAAATTTCCAAAGTACAACTTCTGGATTATAGTGGCTTTCGCCCCATAACCACCCTCCCACCCGCAATCATCCCATCTCCCACTCCTTCTCCCATCCCATTCTTCATCAAGATTCATTTTCAATTATTTTTATATTACAGAATATACACTTTAAAAGCATGAAGATGTTGAGAAATCAATTTATTTTGAAATGTAAGCAAATAATTTCTACTTGATGTTTTCAGGCTAAGCTTTCATTTCCTTTCTCATTCAAAAAGCATTTATTGCACATTGACTAGATGTGGATCAACTTCTGGGCTTAGGAGTCAAGGTCATGCCTCCAAGGCAGGGCCACTCTAAGCCCAACGGTAACATGGACAGAATGTTGTCCACACAGCAGATGCCGTGGGTGTGTTTGGGGTTTCCTACCCAAGGTATCTTACTGGAAATATATTCCCTGGTTAAAACCCTGATTCATCTGGTCAGTACAACAGAGTTCCAAAACAACACTATTCACAGATTTTTTTGTTATTATTATTCATAGAGTGAAATATAACAGCTCTGGGCCTCTTTCTTCAACTGAGTCAAGAAGGCTATGACAGCTCACCTGTTTCTCAGGAAAACCAAGACTCTAGTACTTTCAGTTCCTGTAGGTCTATATTTTTATCAAGAACTCATACCAGAGAACATGAAAGAGTAGTCGTTTAGTGACTAACACTACAAAGAAAAAAACCTCTCCCCAGAACACAAGAAGAAATAGCTTGCCTTCAAAAACTGCTCTACTGGATTTTTAAAGCAACAACAACAACATTAATAAGAACAGCTATTTTTAAAAGGTCATTAAAACTCAAGTTTTAAAAATAATTCAACTAAAAATTAACATTAAAACTATCACATATATACACATGTTTTCTGTTGCTAGAAAGGAAGTTTTGTTTCCTATCTTCTCTTTGATCTCCTATGGACAACAGTGAAAAAAAATTGGAAATACAAACTAATGAAAAAAAGATACAGACTAGGACTCAAGAGACATGGATTCTGTACATACATAGTTGCTAATTAACTGCTGGCAGCTTACTTAAGGTCACTGACTATTGTCTGTGGGGCAGAAATTGAGGTCCACTGGCCTTGCTGTTGATCAGATTAACATCGTGGCATCCGAAAGATCTCAGAGATGCCCCATGAAATGATAAGCTTCTGGGGAGCACAGTCTGCAAGCAAACCCCAACTGACAATTTTGCATGTAAAAATAAATACCCTGTTTCCTTTAAATTGATGGAGAAGTAAATGAGGCATAGATCTACAGAAAAAAGAAAATGTTATTCCCACATAAAAATTCGTCATTGGAAGTAAAATAAAAACGCATTGAATCACAGCTGGAAATATTCTGCTTGCAATGATATTTTTAGATTATTTTTAATGTTATAGAATATGCATGTATTTTTCTGTGTCAAAAACTCACAGTGAGCAAAAAAATTCAGAGCCACTATGGAAGCTCACGCTTCACTTCTCTGTCTTGCTTCCTTTTTAAAGGACCTCTCACTAGAAGTAAATGTTCTACATCTACACCCAATTTCTGAAATCTTGTTTTAGAAATAACTTCAACTGACACAAATCCTTTTTTGATTGGAAAAAAAACCCTAAAATTTTCAGATTATTTTATTGATAATTGTTGAAATTCAGATTTAATTTGAAATATGTAAATTTTATGTGATTTTTATTATTGCATGTTTTTGTGGGCTACAGCATATTTCATTATATAAACATATACAATGTATAATGATAAAACAGGGTCATTAATATTTACATTGCCTTCAATATTTCTTTTACACTTTTGATTAACACAGAAAAGTACCTATTTCTGGGACACAACGTACTAAAATACATGCATAAGTATACAAGGTACACTGATCAAATCAGGGCATTTAACATTTCCATCTCCATAAGATGGCTCTGAAACCTTCAAACACCTCTTTTCTAGTTAGTCATATAATATATAATAGGCTTTTGTGAACTGCAGTTCCATCACTTTACTGTAGAACACGGGAAATTTTATCTTCCACCAAAACTTATTTTGAGTTAAGTGCAAATCGCCACAGTAAATGGCCAGGACAGGGGAGGCTAAGGAAATAGCTCAGTCATATGAGACTACAGCTTGCAAACGGTATGGTTCATATACCCAAACTAAAAAATCGGGCCTGCTCATTTCCCACCAGCTCAAGATCAAAGTTGGACTGATTATATAAACAAAAGATATGTCATTCAATCATTAAACAAATATTTGATGATAGCATAACCTTATATCACTTATCATCATGAGTTCTGTAGCACAGCACTGAGCTAGACATGAAGTTCATTACAACATTGTGCTGGGAAGGGAATGATTTGTAGAATTTTCTCATTTCCATAATGTAAATACTCCTTTCCTGACAGATTTCCAATTATCAACCTGACACTGAACTTCAAGCTGGAAATAGACGTATGCATTCAACTCTCAGGAGCCTGTGTGGGCTAGCTACAGCCAGACAGTGGAAGAAACTCCTGCTCAAGATGCATTCTAGCAGAGAGAAAGTAACGCAGCAAACTACAATATATATTTTACGTTGGGAACTGACAAGCGCTGTGAGAGAAAAAAAAAAGGCTCAGAAGTTGAATAGGAAGGAGGGCAGGAAGGAGCTATTTTAAGTAGAATAGTCGGGAAAGATTTCCTAGGGAAGCAACATCTAAGCAAGGCCCTGAAGATGGTGAAGGAGTGGGCCATGTGGATAGCAGAGGAGGAGTATTTCAGAGGAGGGGCTTCTATGAGGTTAAATGACGAAGGATTCGACACTTATTATGGTTTATACCAACTGAAACAGGAAAGCATTAAAAGGTGTTTCTGGAGTTTTGTGTTTGCTTGTTCTCATCAAGGAGTGACGAGGTCTCACCTCTATTTTTCCAAGGTCACTCCTGCAGATGTGTTGAGATCAAACCACCTGTCAGCAGGCAAAGGCAGACACTCTTATTATAATCCAGTCAAGTGATCACGGTATCTTGGATCAATTGGTAGTAGAGAGAATGATGAGAAGTTATGAGACTCCAGGTTTGTTTTGAATGAACAGTGAATAGAATGTGCTGACATGTTAAATAGGAGGTATGGTCCACGAGACGTTTCCAAGAATTTTGTTTTAACTGAAAGGATGTAATTAGCATTTACTGAATTGGAACAGAAAATGAGAAGAACAATTCTGTAGGAAAGATCGGGTGGGTTTAGGATGTATACAGTTTGATATATATTTGACATCTATGTGGAGATATATAATGGGTGTTTAGTTATATGATTCCCATTTCACAGAGAAATTTGGGATGGAGAGAAAACCATGTGAGTATTAAGATGCTGATAAGATTTAAAGTAGAGAACTCAATGGGAACCCCAGTAGAGTAAATTTAAATTTATTTAATATTTAGTTACCTATTTAGCAAATACATGTTCCAGCAATGTTCAAATATAAAATCATTAAATTATCATAACATTTCTATGAGGTAGGTACTATTATTTTTCCTTTTATAAATAAGGAAAGGTTACACAAAATAGATTAAGTTGGCCAACGTCACAAGCTAATGGCTATTAAGAGGTAGACCCCAGGGGCCCATGTTATGACAACGCTGGCTAAGCTACCACTTTTGACTATGGCATCCCATATCAGCATGCTGGCTCAAGTCCCAGCTGCTCTACTTCCTATCCAGCTCCCTGGGAGAGCAAGAAATGGTGGCCCAAGTGCCTGCTTCCCTGCTGCCCAGCTGTGAGACCCAGATGTCCATTTGGGGAAGGAAAAGTAAATGAAAGATAGATTGCCCCATCCTTCCCCCTCCCTTCTCCCTCTCACTGTTGTATTTCTATCTGCCATTTAGATAGATAGATAGATAGATAGATAATATAGATAAATAGATCTTTTTAAAAAAAGAGGACAAGAGGAAGACCTGGAATTTCAAAGCAAAGCTGCCCAGATCTGGCATTCTTGTCAAAGAGAAGTTGTCTAAAGGCCCTAGACTTCAGGCACTGCAACATTCAGAGGTCGAGGGTGTGAGGCAAATCACTAAAAGCTACTCATTAGCAGGTACCACATTTTATTTTTACAGAGGAGCCCTAATGACTCTTAGGGACAGTAGATGATATGAAAACACAGTGTAGATGCAAAGACAATGTTTTGTTTTCCTATATACTTTTCTAGATTTTATTTTTTGCATGACATGTGTCTTGGTATCACTGGCACAGGCATAAACCCCAGCCCTCCTGACTGTGTCTCAGGCGGAACATGCACAGACCACTGATGGCCTGGCTCCCACACAGGACAGAGGATGCGTGCAGCTTTTCTCCAGGTGCAGGGAGGTGGGGGATCTTAGGGATACAAGTGCATTTCCCAAAGAGAAGAGAAAAGTAGAAAAATCCATATCCCTGCTCCATAGAGATGAGCTCCACCTCACCCCACCCCCCTTAAGATTTATTTATTTATCCAAAGGTAGAGATACAGGGACAGAGGGAGAGACAGAGAGAGAAATCTTCCATTCACTGGTTCACTCCCCAAATGGCTGCAACTGCCAGGACAGGGTCAGACAGAAGACAGAAGACAGAAGCTAGGAGCTGTCGCTCCCCCTCTTCGTGGAGGAGCAACACAAGACCCTGCGCTGTTCTCTCGTCTGCTCGGCCCTCCCCGGGTTTGCTGCTGGTTCTTCCCGGGTTGGCTACTATCCCTTCCACCTCCGTGGAAGGGCAGTTCCCCCTGGCCGCATTCCCCACTTCCGCAGGGGAGCGGCACACCGCCGGCCGGCTCTCTCGGGGGCTGCACGGGTGTTCCTTCAGCTAGATGTTCCCCATAGATGTTCCTGGTGCATGCCGTCTCTCTCCTCCTTTATAGTCCTCCTCCGCCAATCCCAACTCGGCTGCCCACACGCCGAGTACGCTGCTCTCCTCCAATCAGGAGCAAGTCCTACAGTTAATTGGTTGAACTGGAGGCAGCTGTGCGGAAGCTGTTTACTTCTCTCCCAGCGCCATATTGTGGGAGAGCAGATGCATAGAATAAGTCTTAATTCCAGTAACAGTCTAGTCCGAGCTGCTCCCCACAAGGAGCCTCTTCCAGGTCTCACACATGGGTTCAAGGGCCCAAGGACCTAGGCCATCTTTCACTGCTTTCCCAGGGTTATTATCAGGGAGCTGGATCAGAAGTGGAGCAGCCAGGACTCAAACCTATGTTCATATGGGATGCCGGCACTGCAGGCAGCAGCTTTATCCATTATGCCACAACAGTGACCCCCCACCCCTTTTCTATATTTTCTCTAACAAATATCTATTAATTCTTGAATCTGGAAAGAATGCATTAAAATAATGGAAGCAGCAGAATAATTTTTAAAAACAGGTTTAAATGAATGTGTGCCATTCTTTTTACAACATAGCTCAGTGAGAAGGTACAATGATAATCACCACAGAAAAACTGAAGTGAAACTCTCTACTTGGAATAGAAACATGGCTATCATATAATTTATTGTCCCAACTGAAATAATTTTCAAGAGTAAAAAGGAGCACTATCGATTATACCACGACAAGTTTAAGTGAGGGCTTCTCTAGACCACCTGCAGTTTGGGCCCTACGCAGTCCCTTCCTTAAGAATAGTGTTTGTAGGGGACAGGCTTTTATCTGGCAACCATCCATTGCAGCCTTAAAGTAAATAGGTTCTATTTGTCATTATTGTGTCCAGCCTTTTTACTAACTACTGGTTAGCCCGACACATCAGAACACTTGAACACCACTTGTATGTTATTATAGGTGGGTATTGGAGATACTCCATTTGCGTTCCTCATTCCTTGGGATGAGAAATGATAATACAGACTTCAGCTATTTTGACGATTAAAGTTCCCTTTCTTTCTTTCTTTCTTTCTTTCTTTCTTTTTCTTTTTTTTTTTTTTTTTTTTTTTTTTTTTTTGACAGGCAGAGTGGTCAGTGAGAGAGAGAGACAGGTGAGAAAGGTCTTCCTTTTGCCGTTGGTTCACCCTCCAATGGCCACCGCGGCCAGCGCACCAGGCTGATTTGATGGCAGGAGCCAGGTACTTATCCTGGTCTCCCATGGGGTGCAGGGCCCAAGCACTTGGGCCATCCTCCACTGCACTCCCTGGCCACAGCAGAGAGTCGGCCTGGAAGAGAGACAACCGGGACAGAATCCGGCGCCCCGACCGGGACTAGAACCCGATGTGCCGGCGCCACAAGGCAGAGGATTAGCCTATTGAGCCGCGGTGCCGGCCTAAAGTTCCATTTCAAGGCTTTGAAAACATCATACTAAAAACCTAAATTATAAGTGAAATCTACTCCGTAATCCCTTTACACAGGGAATACTATAAAATCATTCAAAGATAACTGTGTTCATTTCTTTCTAACTTACATGAATTAGTAAAGAAAAAAGAATTGCTACTGCCTAAGCCACTTTTAATATCACATAAATACTTTGTTGTGGAACATATGCAAAAGAGAACAGCAAAATGGAAATACAAGGGAATATACTGTACCTTGTTTTACCTGTAAGGAACACACACCTGACAAAAGGCAAGTTTCACATCCAAGGTTGGTTCACTGCAGTAGTATAAGAAATGGAGGCTCATAAATACCTGCAGAAAAAAATGAAGCATGAATTCCAAATCACTGATTTTTCATTATTTAATAGTAGAGATTTTAACCTCATTTGAATTATACAAGATGTCACATATGACATATATTCAGCACAATCCTTATCCAGACCAGTACTATGTACTTTTCACAAGTAACAAACGTTAAATAAGAAAGGTTAAAATGCCATATCTTCTGTAGTGGTCAACAATCAATAACAATGTCAAATATCTAAATAATGTTCTACCTTTTAGGATTTCATCATAATCACGAAGATTAGGTATAAGAAACTGAACTGGATATACCTAATTAGTTAAAGTGAAATGCACCCTATTATAGAGCACTTTCAGATAAAAAAAAAAAGCTCATCCATAAACTTAAGGATATACACAAGGATGTTCATGTAGATAAAGGTACTATTAAGTAAAATAACTTGTAAAAGGATTCTATATGGAACTGGGAATAATTGGATTATAGTTCAGAGTATCAGTATTGATAAATTTTTCAAATATATGGTGAGTGGCGGGAATAAAACAAGTACATAAAGAGCAAGCTATATTAGTGCAAATTTTAAGAAATACAAAACTATAACATTCATTGCTTTATGTACAAAAAACCAAGTCAAGAAAATTGGGCACTATATTAATTTCTGTTTCATATTAGTTCAAGGTCCAAAGATCTTAATTATATTATTTTCTGTATGCTCAAAATATTTCAAATTGTGTTAAGTTTTAAGACAAAGAAGAAATACCGGTGGCAATGCCAAATTAGATGCTGGGTTATTTGATAAGAATGTGGTAGCATCAGAGACATCCAGCTGAAACCTTATTCTGTTCAATTAAATGCACTTTGTTGAATGTGGAGTCCAAGCCACAATTTCTGTGAGGTTAAGCTATTTTAAAACCAGTATCTGGGCCGGCGCCGCGGCTCACTAGGCTAATCCTCTGCCTTGTGGCGCCGGCACACCAGGTTCTAGTCCTGGTCGGGGCGCCAGATTCTGTCCCAGTTGCCCCTCTTCTAGGCCAGCTCTCTGCTGTGGCCAGGGAGTGCAGTGGAGGATGGCCCAAGTGCTTGGGCCCTGCACCCCATGGGAGACCAGGAGAAGTACCTGGCTCCTGCCATCGGATCAGCGCAGTGCGCCGGCCGCAGTGCGCTGGCCGTGGCGGCCATTGGAGGGTGAACCAACGGCAAAGGAAGACCTTTCTCTCTGTCTCTCTCTCTCACTGTCCACTCTGCCTGTCAAAAATAAATAAATAAATGAAACCAGTATCAACACAAGTCTCTCTTTCTGGTAATATGATTGGTTAAATATCCTGAAAACCCCTCGCAATGCAGAACTCCTAAAAATGTAGATGAAATATACAAAGCATAGGTGAACTGCCAAAAAAAAAAAAAAAAACATTCTGAGAAGCTGACAACAATGTGGAAGGAAACATGGGGAGAAGTAAATGAGCTGAAGCTGCTGTTTGTCCCAGGGCCATCTGCTGATATCCGGAGGCGAGAATGTTCATTTTTAAAGGACAGCATTCAGAACACAAGAATCAAAGCTGAGATCTCTCTGTGATGGGAAGTTAGGAGCAAAACTTTCCAGAGGGAGTTTTAAACAAACTTTAGGAAGAAGCAAAAATAATCCCAGAATGAAACTCTAAGTTCCAAGAATAGAAAGATATTACATTAGAACTTCCTGTACAGATTTTTTAATTGAAAAAAAGAAAGGACAAGAATATGTAAGATCTTCCTGAAGCAGAGCAAGGTGGGAGCGGGATGAAATTTCTCTAACAAAATTCATGATCTATTAAACATGTAATAAGTAAAGATATGTGAGGTTTATGCAAAGATAGACTCCCGATTAATATAATAGAGAGTCCAGGAACCAGCATATAAATACATGGAAACCTGATGATGTTAAGCTGGCTTTGCAGGCCTCTGGCAAGAGGAGAAACCATGGATTAACTGATGCTGAGACAACTGGTCACTCATGTGGTCAGAAAAGAGCCAATTCCTATTGGGAGACAATTCCCTGTGGGCCTCTTGCTCTTCTGTCTGTCTTGCAAACAGCAGCACTGGCTGCCTTGGGTCCAGCCTATCTTCTCAAGCCTGCATAGCAGATAGGCTTGAAGGCTAAGAGTATTTCCTCTGGAGCAAAGGACTGGCTTGATTACTCGTTACTGTAGCAAACAGAAAGTGTCTAAGCTCAGGCATGCTTACTGTCTATTAGAAAAGATGTGGGGCCCCTAGGCGCAAGGTTCTTCTTCTATAAAGCAACCCACTGTGAGTTCAGTAGTCACCTGACCTTCTCTGCATCACCAAGTAACTGATGCTCTAATTGCTGCCACTGCTGTCAATAATAAAAACTCCGGTATCTAAAACAACAAAAATAAAAGAACCTTATGTCTGACCCAAGAATCTTGGGTACTTCTGCTAGAAACCATGAAACCGTGGCAGCATAACTTGTGAGTTTGTAAGCAGCATAACATCTCAGCCTCTCCAAGGTTCTTGAAAATCCTAATAGCATGTTATACAGAAAAAAAAATTACAAATTATTTAAAAATTCAGGAAAGGCATCAGTGTTGTGGCATAGCAGATTAAGCTACTGCCTGCAATGCCTTCACCCCATATGGGCACCTGTTAGAGTCCTGGTTGCTCCATTTCTGATCCAGATCCCTGCTAATGCACTTGGAAAAGCAGCAGAAGACAGTCAACCCACACGGGAGACCTGGATGAATTTCCAGGCTCCTGGCTTCAGCCTGGCCCAACCCTAGCCATTGCAGTCAATTGAGGAGTGAAACAGTGAATGGAAGAACTCTTTTTCTCTCTGTAACTCTGTTTTTCAAACAAACAAATAAATAATATCTTTTAAAAAATGAAGTAAAAATTCTGGAAAGATGAAACTTTAAATATTAAAGAAGGAAATACAGGTGCATATCAAATTAATATAAATAATGTGGAAATTGCTGATATAAAAATAGTTATTGATAAAGTACACTATATTAAATTTTATTTATCTGTTTATAAAATGATGAGTTTAGTAAGTAAGCCACAGAGCTATTGAATATATTTGAAATATATCTATCCTTAATTGTTTAGTTAAATAGTAGTCACACTCAAATAGCATATTGTATATCCTACAGTATGGGAGCTGTTTGTTTACTTAGAAGATATCCCAAACTGTACCCACTGCAGAAAGCTAAGAAGAGACAGAGAAAGCTAATCAAAATAGAAAGAATTGCTGGGTTGTGGTCACATCTTAACAATAAAGTCCTTTGCCAGAAGAAAAAAAAAGCAATATATCTATCCAGTGGAAAATTTATCCAGAATCTATATTTTCCTAAATATCAAGAAGAAAAAGACAAAGGACCCAAGAGAAAAAATGGGCAAAAAATATATACTGGAAACATTTCATACAACAAGGAAATATAAAGGGCACATGAATGTATCTAAATTAAAACCACATTGAGATACTATTTTAGACCCAAATTACCCAAGATGGAAAAGGATAGTAATATTCAGTATTTGCAAAGAGGTTGATCAGAAGGGAATTTATACCACTAGCAAGTATGCAACTGAATAATGAAATTTAGAAAAAAATATGATTATTTAGCAAAATTGTGCAGAGCCTGCAATCCAGTAATTCCACATTTACACATTAGAGAAACTCTTGTGTTTTACTACCAGGACACATGTACAAGGAAGTTCATTAGAATATTTTTTGCAACGTTAGAATAAATAAATTATAGAAACAAAAACTTGGGCACAGGCATTTGACATAGTGGGTAAGATGCTGTTTAGGGACTCTCCTACCTCATATTTCACTCTGAATTCCAACATCCTGCTAACGCATATCCTGGAGACAGCAAGTGATGGTTCAAATAGCTCGGTCCTTGCTGCTCATATGGGAGACCCAGAGACTGTGACTTTGGCCTGGCCCAGCCCTAGCTGTTAAAGGCATTTGGGGAGTAAACCAGAAGGGAGATTCCCTCCCTCACCCCTCTCTGTCTCGGGGTCTGTGTGTGTGTGTGTGTGTGTTTGCTTTTCAAATGAATAAAGTGAATAAAATAAAATTTTAAAACCTAAAATTCCAAGAATTCTGCTTGTTTTCTCTGAGCCTATGGTCACTGCACTATTTCAGCAATAGGTGGTGCCCTAGGTTCAGGTCGGTCACAAGTCCATGGTTGCTGTTGCCAGGGTTTCAGCATTAGAGGGCAATACACGCTCAATTTTTTTCCCCAAATCTGCACTTAGTGAATTTTTCAGAATGTACTGGAGGAGTGTCTACAAAGGACAGTCTGTCCCTGCCAGTTTCTTAATGGGGCTGGGATGGGCCCTGACAACTTGTCCACAGTCACTGGCTTGTGGTCAGGAACCATGGGATTCTGCCCAGTTCTGAGCCTCACCTTGGAGGAACAAGCCTCAGGTTCCTCAGCACAACTTAGTCATTCTCTCTCTCTCTCTCACCCTTCCACCCTCCCTCCCTCCCTCTTTTGTGCTGCCTACAGTTAGGGGAAAGATGAAATGGACACTCCCATGATAACCAACACTGCAATTCTAGATCACACCTGGAACCCATAGGCCACACAGACCAGGGCAGTACGAGGGCACGGCCAAGGCTCATACTGTTATGCCCTGCCTGCTGGCATGGCGTATTTGTGGCCTGAGACCGTAGCAGCCAGCGCAGTTGACATCAGCCAGAATACAAGTCATTCTGTCTTGGGCTGCAGGTCTCCATCTGGCACCAGGGTGGGTCCAGAGGCTCCATCCACAGGTACCTGCCAGGGGGTAGGGACTATTGTGTTCTCCCCTTGTTTGGGGTCTCAATGCCATGACACTGAGTTCCAAAACAAGCTTAATTCCTTGTTCTACTCCCCAGTGGTTGGAATTGTTCCTACTCTGTGTTGCCTGGGTTTGAGGAAAAGGTAGACGAGGCAGGGTTCAGAGGGTCTGCTTGCATGTACTGTATGAGGGCAGGGGCCAAAGGTCTCTGGCCACTTGGGTCACTACGTTCCAAGTCTAAGATCCACACTTAATAGCTTCTCCCCACCTCCCATCCCCCACCCCTCACCCGGGCTGGGGGTGTCTCTCTACACTAAGCTGCTTGGAGTTCAGGAAGGGATGACCCAGGGAACACTTTCCTTCCTGTCTTCTACACTGCCTCTTTTCTCATTATTATGCTAAAACGAGGTACTGTGCTCTCTCACCTAATTTTCTTAGCTCTTGTGAAGATAGTTTTGTGCCTGAATGCTGTTCAAATTGCTGTTTCTATGGGGGAGATAATCATTGGAGGGTCTTATTCTGCTGTAATCTGCATTTTTAATTTATAATAATATAGCTTCAAATAATAGCATTCCATCTCACACAGAGTTGAAGCATAGTACACTTCCTTTTTCCTGCAATTCTTTGACCTATTGTCGTGTTTTACTTGATACATGTTATAAACCTCAGACAACATTGTCATTATTTTTCCTTAAATAGACACGACATTTTTAAGAAATAAGACATCATAAAGAAAAATATTTTATTGTTACTCATATTTTCTACATGTAGTCTTTTTACACCTTTTAAGTGTTTATTCTTAACCATTTATGTTTTGATGCTACTAGAGTGGCATTTTTCTTTTTATTTATACCTTCAAAATTTTCATCTCTATCATTTAAAATACACGGTTCCATTGTTTTCCCTTTTTTTGTAGCACGCTTTAAATGAAATCTTGCAGTCACTTTTGGATCTTTTGCTTGGTCTTCTCACAGCATGTTGTTTATAATTCTACGGATATCAAATCGCATTGCAACTGTTCATATTTTCATACTAGATTACAATTTCCTTCAGGAAAATGACTATGTTTTATTCACGTTGACCACTCCAGATCCTAGCACTATTCTTAATATCTAGCTAATGTCAAGTCCATGATTATTAGAATGAAAGGGACAGCGGGGGGGGGGGGGGGTGGTGCTGCTTTGCCTCTCTAGCAGAAGGCTAAGTATTTCCCTGTCTCTTCATATTGAGACCTGTGAATGTTCAATGCATTTCATGCTAACAAATTTGTAGTGCGGAATTTGCAGCAGTAAAAGCCTGAAAGGGTCTGAGCACGGATGAGCTCTGAAATGCAACCCTGTTGTAGTTCAGTGCTCCCACAGTGGGCACATGGGAAAATATAACACCCAGCCCACATGCAATGCACGTGTTTTAATTTTTCATAAATGAATAATCTTGCTATAAAAAGGCAGCCCCTGACCTTTCTGGTTTGCAATATAAAGATTCCAAATGTAGCACTATGACTGAGCAAGTCACTGCAGAGCCTTCTTGTTCCACAAAGGAACATTTTTTAAAACATGTTCCCTGTGACAATCCAGGAAATTACATAAAACTTGTTTAGCAGTTATATTTCCTGTCTGCTAAGAGAAAGCATTTGGCACTATTGCACAGAAACAACAAGGGCCAGGGCTTTATCTCAATATCGTTCTAAAGTGGGATTAGTGACAGTATCTTGGTGTAATATTGGTCCTGCATGTAGCTTGAAAGAGGAGGTGATCATCTGGGCAGTTCATTGCTTTCCATTTCTATTCTTCTTCTGGGAAAAGACCCATATGTGCACCCCGTGTTATGTACTTTACTGAGATTCTCCTTATCTCCCACCTCTATGACTAAATGGTTATTCTGAGCAAAATAATAACTCAAGTTGTACGAATGAGATACACTTAAAGATCTATTAGGTTGCATTGGTGCACAGCAGTTGCTATCAAAAAATGTCACTATGATGTGTTTAAATAGCTTAGATCAATATTTAAATGCTTCTGTACATGAAAAGTGTCAACTAAACCACAGGAGGCTTAGATGATTCACAGACGCACAAAAATCAAATTGTTCTGAGTAGTTCCAGGCTCCCACAGTTTATCACTGAAATGTAATATACTCAAGGGAAAACAAAGAGAACTAGAGATTATTTTTAAAAGTTTGAATTCCAGCAGTTTTCAAATTGCAGTGGTATACAACTCATTATCTATAAATAATTTTTGTACTTAGTACCTATCCGATTTATTATAAATGAATCCCTAAGAGACTGCAAACATATGTATGATGTAAGAATGCAAAACTTTGATAATTATAAAACTTGCTCTATCTCCTCCATGCTCTGGCGGGGATGGGAAATGGCCAGCCTGCAGGCCATTTAAGACCGTAAAATCATTTTGTCTGGCTTAGCCAAGCCAGGCAGCACTTGAAATTCAATAAATCTTCGGCAGGCAAAATTTTAAGTTGAAAATTTCGTAGGGCCCACAAATGACGTTATAAATATCCAAATGGCCCTCGGCAGAAAAATGTTTCCCCACCCCTGCAGGAGTCTCTCTGCTATCTGCAAAAGTTCAAATGAAAATTAAATGCACCTTCAAACCAGTAATTATCACATCAAAGACTGAAACATAAAATGGAATTAAATTTCATTTTCTATTAAGAACTGGGCATATGCTCACTTTAAGATATTGTTAAGCGGCTAGTGTTACAGTGCAGTAGGTTAAGCCTCCGCCTGCCCTGTCACCATCCCATACGAGCAGCGGTTGCAGTCTCTGCTGCTCTACTTCAAATCCAGCTCATTGTCAATGAACCTGGGAAAATAGCAGTAGATGGCCCAAGCACTTGGGACCCTGCCACCTATGTAGGAGACCTGGATGGAGGTCTAGGCTCCTGGCTTCAGCATAGCCTAACCCTGGCTCCATTTGGGGAGTGAACCAGAACCAGTGTATAGAAGATGTCTCTCTCTTTCTCTGTCTCTCCCTCTCTCTTTCACCCTCATTCTCTCTCTCCCTCTCCCTATCTCACTCTCTTTCTCCATCTCCCTCTTCCTCTATTTCTCTTCCCCTGTTTCTTTCTCACTACAACTCTTCCTTTCAAAAAAAAAGTAGAATATATCTTTTTTTAAAAAAATGAAAAAGGTCAACAGAAATTACTGAACACTACCAAGTAAAATAATATTGCACAATAGAAGTCCAAGGAATAGAAGCTAGAGAAAAAGTGCTGAAGAGTACATTTAAGGAAATAACGAGTGAAAATTTCCCAAACCTTTGGAATGATAATGACATTCAGGCACAAGAAACTCAGAAGTCACAATCATATTCAACCCAAAGAATAGTTTACTTATATATATCATAATCAAATTATAAAAAAGAAAAATAAAGACATATTCCAGAAAGCAGCAAGTAATAAACTGGCCACATTTAGGGCAGGTGTTGTGGCACAGTGGGTTAAGCCCCACCTGTGACACCATCATCCCATATGGGCTGTGGTTTAAGTCCAGGCTGCTCTATTTCAGATCCTGCTCCCTGCCAACACACCTGGAAAACCAGCAGAAGATGGCCCAAGTACTTGGACGCCTGCCACCCAAATGTGAAATAAGTATTGGCAAGGATGTGGAAAAAAGGAAATACTGTATACTATTGGTGTTAGTATAGCCATTTTGAAAAATAAAATGAAAGTTTCTCAGAATACTGAATAATAGAATACTGTATGATTCAGGATACTACTCCTGGGTAAATACCAAGGAACTTAAATCAGTATGTTGAAGTGATTTCTGTACTCCCGTATTCACTGCAGCACTATTCAGAATAGCCAAGATATGGAATAAATCTAAAGGATCGGCCAGCACTGCGGCTCAATAGGCTAATCCTCCACCTAGCGGCGCTGGCACACCGGGTTCTAGTCCCGGTCGGGGCGCCGGATTCTGTCCCGGTTGCCCCTCTTCCAGGCCAGCTCTCTGCTGTGGCCAGGGAGTGCAGTGGAGGATGGTCCAAGTGCTTGGGCCCTGCACCCACATGGGAGACCAGGAAAAGCACCTGGCTCCTGCCATCGGATCAGCGCGGTGTGCCGGCCACAGTGCACCAGCCGCAGCGGCCATTGGAGGGTGAACCAAAGGCAAAAGGAAGACCTTTCTCTCTGTCTCTCTCTCTCACTGTCCACTCTGCCTGTCAAAAAAAAAAAAAAAATCTAAAGGATCATCAAAACATGCATGGATAAATACAACATTTTATGTATCTATAAGCACATGGATAACTACCCAGTCCTAAAGCGGAGAAATCTCGTTGTTTATAACAGGATTAACAATATGAATGAATTTGGAGAACATTATACTGAATAAAATAATCTAGATACAGAAAAATAAATACCGTGCAATTGCACTTATATTTTGAATCTAAAGAAGCTGAACTTTTGGAAATAGAGAGGAGCATTATGGTTACCAGAGACCCAGAGTTTGCAGAAGAAGGTATTAGAGAGTTGTGGATCAAAGGGTACAAAATTCAGATAGATGAGAGGAATAGATTTTCAAGCTCAGTTGCACGGCAGGATGACTACATTCAACAATAACACACTTGGTGTTTCAAAATAACTAAAGAAGTAAATTTCAAATGTCTCACCCACGAAAAATAGTGAAGGCAGGCATTTTGGTGCAATGGTTAAGACACTACTTAGAACACAGGCATCCCATATCAAAGTCCCTAGGCTTGAGTCCTGACTCTGCTTCCAATGCAACGTCCTGCTAATGTGCACCCTGGAAGGCAGCAGATGATAGGTCAAGTACTTGGGTCTCTGCCACCATGGGAGAGACCTGGAATGAGTTCCAGGCTCCTGTGGGGAGTGAATCAGTAGATGGGCTCTCCCTCTGTGTGGGCATGTGTGTAAGCCTTTCAAATGAATCAAGTTTTCAAAGAAAATAAAATGTTAATAATTTAAAAGGATTTTAAAAAATAAGTTAAAGAAGTGATAGATATGGTAATTGCATTGATCTAATCATTCTGCATTTTTGTGTGTATATATATCAAAATATCACATATACAATTATTATCAGTTGATCAAAAATAATATGAATGATATAAATAAATAGATAACACAGAGGTATATTCTCCCAAATTTTGAATAACATGAAGATGTGTGTTCTCAATGTTTCTGTGCAACATTTCCCAGTATGTGAATATATAAGAAACTGTATGATAACTGTAAAGAAAAAAATAAACTCTTCTCCACTAAAAATAATATGATTATTCAGACAGATATTACAATAGAGATGGCAAATTATTTTAACCAATAAAATAATCAAATAATATTCCTGGGTTCAAACTAACAATTTATGAGGATACTCACTATAGATAAGTATGCAGAACTCTAATATACTTTTCATTATCCATATGATCTGTAAAGTTAATATTTTTTTAATTAATTCTAACTGGTTCAACAGATACCACCAGTTCAAGTCAATCACAAGCCACATAGCCAGCTGAAATATCCAAACCACTATTTTTCACCCATTTCTATATTTTTCTTCATTTTCCAATATATTATTTCCTCATACCTCTCTAAAGGCATGTAATTCCATTTCTCAATTATTGCAACAAGCTACACATGTAACCACAACAGCCATCAGGCTACGCCCAGATTGAATCATCAGCATGTAACATCTTTATGCTGCACACACCTGGAATCACTTATAGATTTGAGTTGTATACATATGTGAGGTGTATATTATCTATTTTCTAACTAGCTACCAGACAGGAGAAATGGCATTTTACATTAATTAGGTCATATCTGTATAACATGGAGTATAAGTAAGAACTATACATATGGTTTTACAGACACATCTTGATAGACAAAAAAAAAATATTTCACAACACAGAGAATAACTATATATTGACTACAAGCTTCAAGGACTAAAAATAGCAATGAAGTGTTGTCCACAAAATCATTTTGACTTTTATCTAGAACTTTTATGATATATATAGTCATTCTTGATATTAACTTCACTGTTAAAAGTATATTCAATCAAATTCCCATCACATCGATTTGGTAAAGAATATATATTCATTTTATAAGTATTTAGCAGTATCCATTCTGTGTCAGGCACTATGTCAGAGACTCCATGGATAAAAATGAACAACTCAACAATAAAAATTCAAAACTGGGGCCAGTGCCATGGTGTATAGGCTAGGCCTCCACTTGTGGCACTGGTGGTGCCAGTTCCTGTCCTCGCTGCTCCTCTTCCATCCAGCTCTCTGCTATGGCCTGGGAAAGCAGTGAAGGATGCCCCAAGTGCTTGGGCCCCTGAATCTGCATGGGCCAAGCTCCAGCCGTTGTGGCCATTTGGGGAGTGAACCAGAGGATGGAAGCCCTTTCTTTCTGTCTCTGTCTCTCTGTCTGTAACTCTACCTCTCAGAGAAATAAATAAAATGTGTTTTTAAAAAGTCAAACTAATTCCTTTAAGGAATTCTTATTAAATTAAAATATCATACATGTATTTAGATTTACTTAGATTTGCTTTTAAACCATGTAAGTTCAAATTTTCTATTAAGTCACTTTTCAATTTTTTAAAAAATGGACTTTTTAAAACATTTATTTTAACACAGACGGCATCATAATGAGCTTTAAGCAAAAAGAATAAAACTGGGGACAGTTAATTTAAAAGGCAAAATTAAATCTAAATTCTACTAAACAAGTAATATTACTACTTTAATTATACATTCTCAGAATAACTAGGCTAATAGGGACCATTAATTAGGTAAAATGTCAGCTTGAATCCTGGAGAGGTGCTGAACTTACATGAACAAATCCATCCCTTAAGTGATGTGGAAAAATCTAATATAATGAGAAGAATAAATGCAGAGGTCACTTTATCTTCCGGTCACTTAGCAACTGAATTGGAGTGAAGAGGGCAAGAGGGAAATGATTTGCAAAATTAATTAACGATGAACTCTGCAGTAGAGATGAGTGAAAAAGAGGCTGGGAATGGAAGCAGCTTGTCCAGGGCTTCATTAGGCAAATTCCTCCTTTTATAGGGAGGAATGCATCGTCACCCAAAAGCACCACATCCACCAGGTTGACTTCCCTTCCTTCTTATCCTTACATCCTCAGTGCCTTCCACTTTCATTTTTCTGCTGACAAAGTCATGAGCACATGTGCAAACCTAGAGTCCGTTTCACTGTCTGCTTTACAGTTCTGGTTTGGGGGCAGAATTATTTTCCCACCCCATTACTGTGAGTATAATTAGCACACATCCTTATTTGCATAACCAAGCCTTTTAAATTCTAAAGTAAACACATTATTATCAACATGAGTTATGAAAGCAAACATACTCATTTCACTTATCAGCATTAAGGGGTTTTGGTATTATTATTTTGAACCAATACTACATACAATGAGAGGAAAAAAGGAGGCTATTTGGGATATCACCCATGCAAACTCATATCACAACCCAAGGCTCCCCACAGAATAAGCCATAAAGTCAAAGTTTTCCATTTAATTTTTAAATTTATTTTTGGGGGAGAGAAAAGAGAAACAGTCCATAAATGCCCACAACAGACCGCCAGGACTAAGCTTAGGCCAAGCCAGGAGCTAGAAACACAATCTTGGCTGGCACCACAGCTCACTTTGCTAATCCTCCACCTGCAGCACCAGCACCCCTGGTTCTAGTCCCAGTTGGGGCGCCAGGTACAAGTCCTGGTTGCTCCTCTTCCAGTCCAGCTCTCTGCTCTGGCCCGGGAAGGCAGTGGAGGATGGCCCAGGCCCTTGGGCCCTGCACTCGCATGGGGGAGCAGGAGGAAGCACCTGGCTCCTGGTTTCAGATCGGCACAGCGTGCCAGCCATAGTGGCCATTTGGGGGGTGAACCAATGGAAAAAAAGGAAGACCTTTCTCTCTGTCTCTCTAGGATCTGCGTTGGTGGGAAGCTAGAGTCAGTAGACACAACAAAGAATTGAATGCAGACACTCCTACGTGGGATTTGAGAGGCAACTGCTAGGCCAAGTATCTACTCTTCGATGTTTTCTCAACTTACACTTTAAGACTACTTGGAGTGGATTTTTTTTTTTTATTTGACAGGTAGAGTTATAGACAGTGAGAAAGACAGAAAGAAAGGTCTTCCTTCCACTGGTTCACCCCCAAATGGCCGCTACAGCCCCCGCTGCGCACCGATCTGAAGCCAGGAGCCAGATGCTTCCTCTTGGTCTCCCATGTGGGTGCAGGGCCCAAGCACTTGGGCCATCCTCCACTGCCTTCCCAGGCCACAGCAGAGAGCTGGACCAGAAGAAGAGCAACCAGGACTAGAACCTGGCGCCCATATGGGATGCCGGCACCGCAGGCGGAGGATTAACTAAGTGAGCCACAGCACCGGCCCCTGAGTGGATATTTTAAGGAGTGTATCTTCGAATAAAATGTTTATTATTTCAGAAAATATAGAGATACACACTAATACTGTTTTGAATTTATTTTTTCAAAGTGATAGCAAACTTAATTGAGTAACAACCTTTCAATGATGTCATAAGTTAATAATTCTGAAGATTTTGTCTAGGCAGTTAAGTCTTTCACAGGAAAAAAATCTTTTATCATCTTGAGGGAGAACATTAATTTTTTTAAAAATTTTTCGACAGGCAGAGTGGACAGTGAGAGAGAGAGACAGAGAGAAAGGTCTTCTTTTGCCGTTGGTTCACCCTCCAATGGCCGCTGCGGCTGGTGCACTGTGGCCGGCACACCACGCTGATCCAATGGCAGGAGCCAGGTACTTCTCCTGGTCTCCCATGGGATGCAGGGCCCAAGCACTTGGGCCACCCTCCACTGCACTCCCTGGCCACAGCAGAGAGCTGGCCTGGAAGAGGGGCAACCGGGACAGAATCTGGCGCCCCGACCGGGACTAGAACCTGGTGTGCTGGCGCCACAAGGCAGAGGATTAGCCTAGTGAGCCTTGGCACCAGCTAGAACATTAATATTTTTACATCAAAATGGCTTCAACTATATGTGAATGTGGACGAAAGCAAGTAATTGATCATAAACCAGGGTAGAGAACGGAAGAACCATATGTTAGAAATGATCTATAGATATGATCCTCTGTGTTGTGCTTTGTATGCTAAATTACTTTAATATTTTCTTTTCCAGAAATGTGTCTATGAATTACAACATATTACTTCATCTTGCAGCATAAAACTATAGATACTGGTTAGAAAAAAATTTCATCAATGTCCAATCTTAGCAAGTTATGATATATTGAGTTGTATTTAAAAGCCTGTTTTAAAATACAACCCACATAAATATCAATGACAAAATTGTTTATAACAGAAAAACCTATGTAAACAAATAAAAAATCATTTTAATATGGCCCAAAACAAGATATGCTATAAAATTTGGCTTATTTTCATGTGTGACATTTCATGATACATTGAAATGTCCCAGCAACAACAAAAATTATGTTAAAGTAAAACATTAAATAGGTGGCCTGTACCACCAAATGCTTCTTCCACAAAAAATGACAACACAAGAAAATTGGGGCCAGCCCTGTGGTGTGATAGGTTAAACCTCCACCTGTGGCACTGGCATCCCATATGGGTGCCGGTTCGTGTTCTGTCTGCTCCGCTTCTGATCAAAGTCCCTCCTGATGGCCTGGGAAACAGTAGAAGATGGGCCAAGTGCTTAGGCCCCTGCATCCACGTGGGAGACCCAGAAGAAGCTCCTGGCTTCTGGCTTCAGATTGGCCCAATTCTGGCCATTGCAGCCATCTGGGGAGTGAACCATCAGATGGAAGACCTCTCTATCTCTCCCTCTCTGTCTGTAACTTTGCCTTTCAAGTAAATAAATAAATCTTAAAAAAAAAATTTAAAAATTTGACCTATGTATTCTGTGAATTGAATAAGCCATAATGTTGAAAACTATAAGACTATGATAGAAGTGGTATGACTTCAGAAGAATATAAGAATCATAAATCATGTGCATATCTTTTTGAAAATAACACCAAAGATTAGATGGAGGTAGGAAAAAGAGGGCAATGATGTTGCAGCAGCTGTTCTTTAATTATGACAGGAAACATCAACATACAAAAGGAGAGAAGGCATTTTCTTTCCCCCCTTTACATGCAAATATCACATAATTAACTGGTTAGTAGAAGGAAATATATATAATTTACACTGGACTCCATTCATGTTTAGAATTAGAAATGTGAGTTCAGGGGTGGGCATTTTGCCTGGTGTTTAAGACACCTGCATCCCACATTAGTGTACCTGGGTCTAATACCCGGCTCTAGACAGACGCCAGCTTCCTGCTAATGCAGACCCTGAAAGGAATGGTGATGGCTCAAGTAACTGAGTTTATGCCAAACACATGGGACACCTGGGCTGAGTTCCTGGCTTCCCAGCAGTGTCCTGGCTGGCCATGGTGGGCTTTTGAGTATTGAACCAGCAGACAGGAACTCTCTGTGTGTCTGTGTGTCTGTCTTTGTGTCTCTCTCTTTTTCTCTTCTCTCTCTATTCCTCACTCTCTGAACCTCTGAAATTAAAAAAAATAATAAAATAAAATAAAAAGAAAAGCAAGTTCAACATTTTATAAGTACTACATTTTAACAGTAAGCAACAATATTCCAGAATTCTTCTAATAAAATATTCAGCCCAACACTTTTGTTATGACATTTCTATCTAGCACTTTTTTGGATCATGAGAACAGCTCTCATTTTGTTTATCTCATTTAGTGCAATCTCTCGGCTCTCCATAACCTTTAACTAGGTCCAGTGAATTCAGTAGTGTCTTAATTGCTACACAACCTGAGGGATTTTTGAAGGAATGTTGTGAGTAGGCCAGAGTATGATCACTTTTTTCTCTGTATCATTTTCCTCTCCGATGAATGTGTTTGGGGAAGTTTTTTTCCAAAGCTTGAAAACTGACTTGGACTGGATCACGGAGCTCGTCCCTGGGGGTCTACTGAGTAGAAAGTGATTGGGATGTGCCAGTCAGCTGGAACAGTCAGCATCTAAACTGCCGAAGGAAAAAGAGAGTCTAGAAATGTAGAAAATCCAGTTTGAAGCTCAACAGGCAAAAATCAAGAAGTGATAACAGGTTGGGGGTCACACTAAAGAGAAAGGGTGGAGATGCAAATCCTGAGCAATTGCCATCCAGTATGTCACTGGCTTTTATAGATCAGGGCTTGACGGGAGTCACTCAAAATGCAGAAGGAAAAAGCCACACTGGATGGCTATGTCACTAATTGATCTTATGCAGCAAACAAGCCAGTGTGGAAATTGCAATAACCTGGTATATTTTTAGATAATAAAACAGATACAGGGGCCAGCACTGTGGCGTATTGGTAAAGCCTTTGCCTTCAGTGTCGGCATCCCATATGGATTCCGGTTCAAGTCCTGGCTACTCCTCTTCCAATCCAGCTCTCTGCTATGGCCTGGGAAAGCAGTGGAAGATGGTCCAAGTCCTTGGGCCCCTGCACCCATGTGGAAGACCCGGAAGAAGCTCCTAGCTCTTGGCTTCAGATTGGTGCAGCTTCAGACATTGCGCCCACCTGGGGAGTGAACAGGTGGACGGAAGACTTTCTCTGCCTCATCTTCTCTTTCTGTGTAACTCTGACTTTCAAATAAATAAATAAATCTTAAAAAAGATACCTTCCTCATGACTCCAAGAGCCTCACTTCAGAGCTGAGGCCTTGATTTCTCCACTGCTGAGGGCTTTGCCTGCTGACAGCACATTGCCAAAGCCTGGTGCAGGAATGACGCTCTGTGAATAGCAGCTTCCCAAGCCAAGCTTACTCTCCTTCCATAGCAACTGTGCAACGCGAGGTACAAAGCTCCCACCGCAGCCTCTTTCTCGACTCAGGACATCTCTTAGGGTCACTCCAACTTCACAGAAATCCATGGCATCAGCTAAAATCTATTTCATCTGCATTGCAGTTCAGCGTCAGCACTGCCCATGCTGCTTTCCCTACCTCCTTCAGGCTGTTTTTCAAAAAAGCACTTCCTGGCAAATCACAGTGTCTCAGAAAATGTTTCCCAGGAAATCCAATCTAGAAAAGTTGATGCCAGGAATAGGCCAGGGAAGCCAAGTTTCAGATGGGTTTTGAAGTTGAATAACCTGTCTGGCAAAGAAGATACTGTCACTGTAGTGAGAAAAGTAAGATCTGGCGTGCAAGAGTGGAACAAATATTTTAACTTCCACAGGAGGCGAGCTGGGATGGAATGCACTGGCAGGTGTGAAATCTCAGACATCTGAGAGGTCATAGGGAAGTCATAATGAAAACACTGTGAATAAGGCATTTGTGTTAGAAATGTAAGAACTTACCTGCAAGAACTCCTAATGGCCATTTTTTGAACAACAAAATAAATAATGTATTATTGGATTATAGTATATGTGAAAACATGAAGTTTGTAAACCTTAAATAAAAGGCTTCTAGGTTAAAAAAAATTGTTTTTAAATGTCCATGAGTCCATGTTGAAATAAATAGATGATTAAATAAGTAAACGCGGGGACAAGAAATACATCTCCCTCCAGAAAGCTCCAAATAATCTGCTGTGCATCCGCTTTCTAGCAAATAGACTATAACTGCTACCCCTCCACCTAACCCTTTGACCCACCCTCCACTGGATAAGCTCATTGGTAACTTGTATCCAAACAATACTGAGTTGTGGGAGGGGCAATAACGTTATAGTGCAGAAACCTGGCCAACATTACAGCAAGCAGGTGATCGAGGTTAAATGGCCAGTGCTAAGTCACTCTAATCTGCATGCACTCTTTATCTGACCATGAGAGAAACATAAGACTGACTGTCAGATTGAGGGACAATCTGTGAAAAAGCCTGACAAGTATGCCCCAAAACTGTCAAGGTCATCCAAGACAAGAAACGTCTGAAAAACTATCACAGATCAGAGAGTTGGGAGATACGATGACTAAAGAGGACAAGTGTATTGTATGATGCTAACATCAGGGTAAACTGTGCCAGGGATGAACAGCAATTCCATATATATATAAAAAAAACTCCATATATATAAAATTCCATATATACAAAACTTTTCTGTAAATTTAAAAGTATTCAAAAATTAAATGTTTATTTATTTTAAAAAGTAAGTACTATAAGAACAGAAGGCTAATGCTTAGGAATATCAGGGCATCTGGGAAAATAATGAAAAGTGGAGGATTATTAATCATCAGGGGAAATGAGTTGGATGCTAGGAACTTTGTCCTCCGTGTAGTCACAAGAGGCGGTGGAACATCAAAAGGTGTGGCCATCGGGACCTAGTGGGTCCCAGGGTCATTACCCTCCTCACTCTTTGGCTTCCTTCCTGGCCACACAATCTCTTCCTTCTGCTCACTGCCACTGCAACACTTCCACCATGAGATCCTCTCAGAGCAGAGCTGATGCTGACACCATGCCCCTGAACCTCCAGAACTGTGGACTAAAGAATAAATCTCTTTTCTCTATTAAAAAAAAAAAGTCTCAGTGATTTCATTATAGTAATGGGCGGCTGACTGATATGAGTATACCATACAATGACTTTGCATGAAAGCCAGAGGACCTCCTTGACAGTATGTAAATAGAATGGCATTCCCTGCTCCTCGGAAGCCAGGGCTGTGGATCATCAGATGTGGGAAATAACTAGAAGGGCAATCTGGTGCTGGTCCCTAGTAAGGGCTCAGTGATGGTTTGTTCAACTCTTATGTTTTCGGTTTTTGAGATAGAAAGTTGTACTAGAGGGGCTGGCTCTGTGGCACAGTGGGTTAATGCCCTGGCCTAAAGCACCGGCATCCCATATAGGCACCAGTTCAAGACCTGGCTGCTCCTCTTCCAATCCAGCTCTCTGTTGTGACCTGGGAAAGCAGTAGAAGATGGCCCAAGTCCTTGGGCTCCTGCACCCATGTGGGAGACCCGGAAGAAGCTCCCAGCTCCTGGCTTCGAATTGGCGCATCTCCGGCCCTTGCGGCCAATTGGGGAGTGAACCATCGGATGGAAGACCTCTCTCTCTCTCTGCCTCTCCTCTCTCTGTGTAATTCTGATTTTCCAATAATAAATAAAATAAATCTTTTTAAAAAAAGAAAGTTATGCTAGAGAGAAAATGGCATTTTCTCTAAGAAACTATATGCAATAATAAAGATAGTCCTTAAACTGCAGACTGATGTTTTGGCAAAAGCTACTAAATAATCAGTAATACATATGTGGTGACAATTGATACAGAATATGAGTGACCATGCGTTCATTGCCCTGAACTTGCTAATGTAGATGAGATGCCATTGTTTCTCACAAGTATTTCTGCTTATTTCACATAAACTTAGAGAATTCATAAATAGTAGTTTAATCTACACTGTCACCATGAGCTAGGCAGAAGAGAAGGGACAGAAAAGATTAACAGAGGAATTTACCCAATATGCTTTGCCAAGCTTCTCACTGCTTAATGTATCACTGTAAATTAAACAACAGAAGTCAGCCCTTACGCATAACTCAGTGTGTGATGTTTCAAGGCTGTCATTAGCCATCTCCATTCAGATAAATTGGGTGATACGAATAAGAATTCAATACAGATGTTGCTCTCTACACTTGTGCTTGCCTATTTTAGCACAAGAATTAGACATTTCAGAACTGTGATCCTATACTAATATGCCTTCCTAATATTACTTGTTGACCTTCGTCCTCGACAAAAATGCCCAGACAAGGATGAAGCTGACGTGGTGTCCTCATGTTCATCAGTTACAGAGAATTTTACTCAAAAGAAGCCTGACAGGAGATGAAATATTAGATGGATAGTTAGTATTTATTTTTTGTACAATGATTTTAATCTCGATAACAGTCTTTATTAAAAGCCCAATTGTTTTTCTATTTCTTTGCAGATGTTTTCATGGAATGCAAAAGTTAAAGAATGAAACAATCATACTAAATTTGGAAAAAATTTTAGAAGGGAATCCTTACCATAAATTTTATTTTACTAAGAAGTAATCTTCAGAAGTAATTTATAGTTTCTTCCATTTCATTTGGATATAGAATATTTGAAAAAGGATTTAAAATTTTTGTTCTGAAGAATAAAAGTTGAGTAAAATAGCATTGTATTTCTCAAACAAGGTTTTTGAACATATGGAAATTTGCTATACATTTATATATTTGAATAATAATTATACATGGAATAGAAAAAGCTATCTGTTAATATACTGTTCAATATTAATATAGAAACTCATGTTGAAAAGTGTTCATTCACTATCAATCTCCAAATGTTATTGTGTCCCATCTATGAGCTGATCCTTGTGCTGTCCACTGAAGACAGCAGTTAATCAAAGTTAGCACAGTTCTGGCTTTGCTGTTTTCCAGTTTTGAACCTGCTAATATAAGCCAGTCTCTAAGGATTAACATGACTAATGAAACTGTTTTTAATAAAAACAAAGTGATCTGTAATCAATGAGATTAGTTTAAAAAATACTAAGCATGTTTTGTACCTCCATTAATCTAGAAATACATAGACTCTAAGAATAATGAATAACGACAAGATACACAATTTACCAGAAATATTATATATATATACACACATATCAATTAAATAGTAGTAAAATAGAAAACAAAACAGACTTAAATAAAAAGAGAAAAGGATAAACTCAAAGAACTACATAATAATTCAGCTTCCCTATCCTGGTAATCAAGAAAACAAAAATGTTACATGTTCAAAAAAATTAAGACAAAGTGATTTTCTTATTGCAGTACCCTCTAAAAAGTGTTTTAGCTCATTCTCTTACCAGTTCTTGTTTGCTGAATTCTGTAAATTGACTATAATAAATTTGTCTTTGATTCCACATGCCAGGATATTGGGACAATGAGATATAAGCAAAAAGTATACCTTTATTTGACTTAAAATCAATTTCCATATTTTTATATTTCACTCCAGGAGAAAGAATATCTTTCCCATTATAGATATTCTCTGGGGATAAGCATTTGGTCTAGCGCAACTTGGAATGCCCACAACCCATACCAGAGTGCCTGGGTTCTAGTCCTGCCTGTTTCTGACTCCAGCCTCCTGTTCTCCTGTTAATGTGGACACTGGGAAGTAGCAGGTGATGGCTCAAGTATCTGGGTCCTTGCCACCCATTTAAAAGACCTCAATTAAGTTCCTGGCTCCCAGCTTTGACAGGCACAGCTTGCTGTTGTACTTTCTCTCTCTCTCTCTCTCTCTCTCTGCCACTCTCTCAATAATATAAATATAAAAATTTTTTAGACATTTTTGTCACTCTTTTTAAGGAGACAAAATACAACTTCCAGGTTAGATAGGCTTAGTAGCTACAACATTAAAAACTCAGCATAAGGGTGAATTAAGAAAAACACTACCCTCAAAAGGCAGGCTTGGGGCAAGTGAAGTATGTGCCTTGGCCTAGTGCCTAAGCAAAGACAAAGATTCCATAATGCATGTGTACCCTTTGCAGACCAAGAAAAAAAGAAAAAACCTTGATCTTCGTGAACAATGCCAAAATAGGTGGGAAGCAAGGTCAGTCTCTCTACTGAAGTGTAAGGAAAACAGATATTTCTTCTCCCTGCCTTCTGTGAAGTAAAATATAGTCATTGGTCTAAGCACAGCCCGTCAGGTGGAACTGCTCAAGATTTTTTCATCTCAAGAAAATACCAAAGAAAATAATTCAAAGAAACAGCACAGTTGGAGATCTTTGTGGTGGTGGCCATGACTAATGGGACCAGGCAGTGTTAACGGCTGTCCAGAGGCAGCACACTACAGGATTATTCCTTTCTTTCAGTTCTTGCTTGTGCCTCTTCCAATTTGGTTCTTGACTGGTCCTCCAGCTATCCAGAAATCTATGTACTATCTAATGTCCTCTTATTAAATCCCTTCTGCTTAACCTGATAAAAGCAAGAAATAAATTTTTGCAGAGTACAGATTATACAGAGCAAGAACCTCTTGTGATACTGAGAAGATCCAGATAGACCCCATACAGACTTCCCTCAGGCTCCCTAAGGGGTAGAAATTAGAGATTATTCATTAAATCAGAACTCATTGCTCCTTTATTATTGAAATGTATGTTCATCTTGTTAGGGAAACTGGACTGACATTCTCAACCAATTCTGCCATCATCTTCATAATATCCTAAGTTAAAGAAGCTATGTAGTCCCCTCCCCCCCAACCCCGCGTGAGATATCTGGACCATATATTCTATGTTATCTAGACGGATAAACCCTGAAAAGTACAAAAGAAGATATCCCTTGCTTTAAGAAGATTTGCAATTCAATACACTATAGACAGTCCTAAACTAAAAGCTGTTAGACTAAGCTACCCACTTACAAAAATGCTTGGGTGCAAAATGCAAACAGATCCAACAGTCAAGAATAACAGTAACAGCCTGATTTGCTAAAACATATCTAATATCTTCCCAGCTTCTTCACTTTAAACTACAATTAACCTCTCATTCGGTTTTCTTCCTTTTTCATGATATATATGTCACTAAATTATTTGAAAAAATAAAATGTTCTCAGTTAAATTTCAAATAACCTCTAGCAGTCTAAATATTATTTCAATTTTGAAATTATAAACAAATGGCTGAATATTCCCAATTATGGTAAAAACATATATAAGCAAACCAAAATTTGAAAGTAAATTATTTGCATGATAAATAGATTTGTCACTGATGCTAAAATACTTGCCACTAATAAAATAGTTTAATTGATATTACATGTTGTTTAATGATAGATCTAGGCAGTCAAGTAAAAACAAGCCATGCTTATACATTTATATTTGTAGATGTGTATAACTGCATATATCCTGTTGCTGTATTGGTTTTTCAGCCCACTTCCTTATGGCCTACCTAAGGAGTCATATTTTTTACCTTGTGAGTTAGATTCTACCCTCATACAGATGGTTGGTCTATGCTGACTGAGGACAAACAGCTAAAATCTCTGTTGTCTGACCCAAAATTTTGATCTGAGGTAACTATATTCCTTTAATGGAAATTTAGAATTGCAAAAATTACAGGCCATATAAGTTAAATGAAAGAAAAAGTTGTGTTTAAAAAAGAAGCTTTGGAAATGCAAGGGGAAAGCTATGATGAGCCAGGTGCAAATATAACAATAAAAGCCAATGTGAAATTTATCAAATACTCACCCTGTGTGCCCAGAACTAACATTAATGCTTCATGTGAATTATTACATTTAATCGTCACCATTACCCTATGAAATAGTTACTCCTGTTAGCCAAATTTACTAATAAGGAAACTGAGGCACAGAGAAGATAAGGGATTTGATAAAAGTCACATATTTGTGTAAAACCAAGATTCAGCCCTGGTAATATTAATCCATAATCCTCATTCTTGTCCATTACACAGTACACGAGTGACAAGAAAAAATGTAGAGATTAAGAGAAACAACAGAAAGATCATGAAGTTTCCAGAAAATGAGAAAGAATTTGAACTAAGAATCTCACAGATCCAGTTCCTATGAGGCCAGATTAAAATATACACCATGTTCTTGGGTTCATATGAGATTTCTATATCCTTAAAACCAAATGTGCCAAGTAAACATAATATATGTACAACTATAAGATTAACAAACTTAACCGGTGATTCTCTTTCAAGTTTTTACTAGCTTGCAGTTACTAATTACTTATCCTATTATATTTAAACTTGAACAATTATTGAGATAATCTCTTAGGGGCACTGAGATTCTGAAGTTGAAATATCATTATAATTATCAAAGTCATAATTAACTTTTTAAATATCAAAAAGGCAAAAAGTTCCTCTTGTCTAGGAACTATTAGAAAAATTTATTCAGTAGTTATTATCACATTATTCTAGACATTGAGCATGTAGCAATGAACAAAACAAAGTCTTGCCCTCATTAAATTTACATTCTATTGAGAACAGACAACTTAGAAAATACTTTTACAGTAGAAGATTCATTCCAGTCTGGAACTTCTAGCATAATCGTGCCATACCACAAACCCAAATTGCAAGACCAGAACAGAAGAAGCTCATCCACACAATCAAAAAGGAGAACACTTCTGTGAGAACTGTCACTACATCAGCCCCTGGTTGAGTTTTACATTTGACCTTTAAAAGAAGTAATTACATATTTCAGCCATAGATAATTTGTAACTTGCAATGACTGTACAAAATGGGAAGCTTATTTACGCATGCCCATTTTGGTTAACTGACTTCCTAGATTAATTTTATATAAGAACCCCATAAAATTCAGATAGAATTCATGATTTTGAACTTGAGTCATAGAATAGTAATTAAGGTCTGTAATGCTAATAATGGTCTCAGTAAGTCAGTAATGTAGTAAATCTTTGTATCAGGTAGTATAAAATTTGAAGATTAATAAAGAGCAAGAAAAGTTATCTCATCCATAGATTTTAATGCAAGTATAAAGGTCGGTTACATAAAATGAGATACCCAACTTCTCCTATAAAGGGACATATATTCAAACACACTCCTTTCATGCCCCTTCTGCCCCACATCTGAGCAAGTTGATAAAAAAAAAGCCTAGAGACTCCTGCTTTGGCAATGGCAGGAAATTCAAAACACTCAAGACCTGACCCATGCACACAGGAACCATCACCCAGCCCTAAACCTAACAACAATGAAATCCCAAGCCAGTCTCATTTCCCCGCCCTTTCAAGCCATTTTGAAATTGCTTAGAAATCTACCTTGCTCTCCCCAGAATGCTTCTTTATATGAGTAAGAAGCCTCTTCATACCCTCTTGGTGCATGCATGGCATCATCAGTCTTGAAATATGAAGCTAATTTGGCAGGAGGGGATCCATCTGCCCTCTGCATGGTGACCATCATTTGTGCAGCAATCAGAGTGTCTCAATGATCGAGATCCCACCAAGGGTCTTCCTCCACTTCCTTTGGCTTACAAACTGACACTGCTGCTCGCTGGAATGTGTGAATGAGTTATTGCCTGGTGGTTAACTTGTGCTTTGAGCTATGCAACTTTGTGCTGTACTTGCTAAGTCCTCCAAAGTTTGTTATATATTAAATTGATCTATATATCACAAGTTTCACCATTTGGTAGTGGAGGACAGGAATATTGGATTGGGATTAGCCCTGGATTATGTGTTTTGGCCTGGACCTATCTCTGTGTCTCAGATTAAATTGTATGTTTTGAGTCTAATAGAACCTGCCTCTGATATAGAGGTGGAGCCAGGAGGGGGAGGGCTCTTACCTAGGGACTGTAGGGTATATGTTCCAACCAGGCATTGTTCCAAAAGGCTGACATTCTGTACAGCATAGAGACCCATTGGGTGGCCTCTTGGGTAGGGGAAGAGCAGCCGCTCTGTGACATGATAAAGTCACACTTCTAAAAACAGATGGCTCAGTAGAGTACTACAAAATGTTCTTGTAATTGCTGCCTATACCATTATATCATTATATCACTAACAAAGATCCTGAATTTCAGAATTACAAGAAAAAAAAATATGTATTCCCCCTCTATGACACAGTCAAGGGGTAGTTCAAATGCAACATATGCCACTGAAATATATCTAGAAATAAAAATATATCTAGAAATAAACAGTAAATAAAATAAAAACTGACACAGAGCATGGAAACAAAAATCTAAACAGAGATAGGTCCACACTTTGACTCAAATATAAATCTTAATTTTACTAAGAGAATTTACACAGCAGATCATTGAGCAATCATCTCCCCATAGAGAAACCAATTTGAACAACTACTCATGCACCAAGTTACCTTCACGGAAGCTCCATAGCCATATGAGAAACCATAGGACCTAGTTGTAAATCAATCATAGAAAAAGACTCGATGAAGAAAGTAGGAAGGAATATCTTAAGTCCTGACCTTAGACTTGAAATCCAGTACCAGGCCTGTCATGAAAAAAAAAAAAAAAAAAAAAAAAAAAAAAAAAAAAAAAAAAAACAGTGGCAGACAGTGCTGGCAGGAAAGAGAACTTTGGACCATTTCTGGAGCCCAGCGTCAGCCTCACCACCGTGAGACCAAACACCCGGTAATGTGCAAAGGCCTCTACCCCCAAGGCCAGCACTAGCATATAGAGCACCTAGATTTGCCCTGGTCAAGGTAAAGACCTGCACTCCTGTGGGGCAGACTCGTGTCAGTATGTGTCACTGCCAGCCTCATGCAGAACTGATGTACACCCTGAGACTGCACAGAGCCTTGCCTTCCGAGGATTCTATCAGATCTGTTTACAGAAGGGTTATTATCACTAGCATTCCTCCATTGCCAAGCAAGATTTGGCTTTTTCTTTAAACTGAAAGAATGAATCATACCTCACTGTGGACTACTTCAGACTTAACTTTATAGTCCCACACATTTAACCACCACCAATATTACTGAGATTATTAGCTCTACTTAATCAGCAATTGGTGCATATTTTGTTATTATTGATTATCTTAATATGTATTTTTTCAGCATCAAGTTCCATAGTCTCCCAGACTCAGTTTTCCTCTGAAGAGATGCAACTTTTACATGGTTACTTGTGGGTTACTTCAACATAACCACCATAATTTTTGGAATTCTAAACTTCAACCAACTGTCTCCAGAGCATAGGTATGACATCACATTGATAACATCTTCCTCCAAGAAGATCGAGTGGACTCACTCATTAGGATTCATCAACATCCACAAATGAGCTCAGAAACAGGGGATAAGCACTGGGCATAGAACATGGGCCACCACCTTGGTTAAGTTCCTGGAAATTGTTTAGTACACCAACAATAACTCCATCCCAGACACTGTGAGGAAGCAACTGTTGATCTGAGCACCCATAATGTTAAAAAAAGCCTGACAATTTTTAGACCTTTCTCAGTTCTTACGGCAACCTACTTTCATTGTCAATTTTACTTGCGCTCATTTGTGCTATTATTCACAAGTCATTCCACCTTGAATCAGTCTTGATCCAACAGAAGGCTTTAGAATCTGTGCAAATTGCAACACAACAGGCACTCCCACTAACACCACCCTATAAAGAGTTGGGAAACCTCTACTGATGACACCTGGAATATCTGGATCATATAAAATGGCCAAAAATTTTCTGTGGACTGTGAAGAGGAAACTGTCCTCCTCCACACCATACCACACTCCATTAGAATGTCATTTGTTGGCTGTGTTCCTTTCTGTCCTGGAAATAGAAGCTGTCACAGGGCCTGAACCCATGATCCTCCATACCCAACCAAACATGTTTTGAGTTATGGAAACTGCCCCCCCCCCAAAAGCTCACTACCATCACTGGAGTCTCCTTGCAATGAAATAGAGTGAAGTCTGGAGCCTCCAGCAAACCCCTCTTGCAGCAGGTGGTAGCTTCCCCTTTCCTCAAACTTCACTCCACCCTCCTCCACCACCTCTTGATAAGGTGATAAGAAGTCCAGACACTCCTCCATCTCTTGTCATCTGCAGTAAGCTCAAATCACACAGTGGCCCAGGTATAAAGGAACTCTCAACCTAGCCCCACCCTCAACCATAATCAAATCCCCACCCAGTCTCTTCTTCCTGCTTGCCCATACCTCTTTTGGACCTGGGTAGGAACCTGCCCTGCTTCCCCAGGAAAGCCTCATCCTGTGAGTAACAGCCTTTCATACTTTCTTGGAGCATGTGCAACGTCATCAGTCTTGACATCTGAGCCATATTTGGGAGAAGGCAAGGGGACGGAGGGTAGATTCCAGCTTTCATCTGCAAGATGAGCCCAACACTACATCAGTGACTTAAATGTGCACCCAATTTGTACTTTAAGCCTTTTTTGAGCTTAGCTGCCATCTTTAAGATCCAAACTGCCACATGTAGAGTTAGAACCCTCATTTCTGGTACTCTGAGAATACAGAACAAAGGAAGCTTTTCTCATTTTTTTTTTTCATGTAATAAACATTTAGGCCAGGAATTCTACTATACACTAATGATAGAATGGAATTTTGAGTCTAAAGGGAAAGATAAACATTGATCATTGCCATTGTAAAAGTATCAGTTTTCCAGCGACAAATGCCAGGAAAGGTAAGTATATTATCTTCTGTGGCATCAGTCCTAGACAGTCAGGAGTATTAAGGAAGGGATTATGGGCTGGAAACTGAAGAATGATTTGAAGTAAAGTAGTTAACAAGAAATGAGAGTTGTAGCACATGTGAAATCACAGTAGTAGAGGAAACAGAAAAGTGAGGGGCTGAGAGTCAGAGCAACCCACCACCATTGCTTTCAGGGTAACTATGACCTTATCAGATTTGTGTTTTAAAATGACCCCTCTTGGGCCAGGATGAAGAATGAATTGAAGAAGGTAGAGAAGTTGAAGATCGAGTGCCAATAATCTCACATCAGTAGTATTGATTTGAATAACAAACATATGTGTTTTTTCCCTTCCCTTTCCTTTCCTACACCCATCCCCAAATTTAGGAAAACATAATCATTACATAAGATTCAGTTTTCTTCAACTTGTATTCCCTCCAAAACTGGGAGAATGAGGTCAAAGAACATTATCTTCTGAAATTGAAGTTAAAAACAATGATCCAGGGACAGGCATTCGGCACAGCAGTTAAGAATCCACTTGAAGGCCGGCGCCGCGGCTCACTAGGCTAATCCTCCACCTAGCGTCGCCGGCACACCGGGTTCTAGTCCCGGTCGGGGCGCCGGATTCTGTCCCGGTTGCCCCTCTTCCAGGCCAGCCCTCTGCTGTGGCCAGGGAGTGCTGTGGAGGATGGCCCAGGTGCTTGGGCCCTGCACCCCATGGGAGACCAGGAAAAGCACCTGGCTCCTGGCTCCTGCCATCGGATCAGCGCGGTGCGCCGGCCGCAGCACGCCGGCTGCGGCGGCCATTGGAGGGTGAACCAACGGCAAAGGAAGACCTTTCTCTCTGTCTCTCTCTCTCACTGTCCACTCTGCCTGTCAAAAAAAAAAAAAAAAGAATCCACTTGAAGTGTTGGCAATACCATATTGGAGTACCTGGGTTCAAGTCCCAGTTGCACTCCAATTCCAGCTTCCTGCTAATGTTCACCCTTGGAAGCAATAGGTGATAGCTCAAGAACCTGGGTCCCTGCCATTCATGTGAGAGACCCAGGATTCTGGGCTCCTGGTTTTGGGCTGGCCAGAACTAGCTATTGAGAGCATTTGGGAAGTGAAGCAGTGGATGGAAGATCTCTGCCTGTCTTTCTCTGCTTTTCAAATAAATAAAATAAAAATAAATAACAATTTTTTGATTTATCCAAAATGCATGAGTAGCCCTATTATTCACACAAAAATAACACATTAAATAGAATCCTCTATTGCAGTGAAAACAATTGCACTTATTTTCCAGCTATCTAATATTTATAGACAGCAGAAAATTAGTTGGCTTAAGGAAACCTTGCAGTTCACTGCTCCCAATTAGTGTGTAAATTCAACTGCTAAAGTACATTAATATCCTGAGGAAAAAATAATTCTAATACCTATGCAAAAGTCCAAGTAATTCAATATATATTCTTTCTACACAGAAAAGAGTCAACAGCCAGGCTGAAACTGTTGTCCCTAGCAAGAACTGCTTTAAAGTGTGGCCCGTGGCTAGAGTATACAGACTTATAGGGAGGGTTCACCATTACCAGAACTGATCAAAGTACTGAAATTTTTTAATAAACAATGTGGTTCATGCTAAACATCCACTTTCCTTCTGAAAGTCTCAAATTTTGGTACATGCCAGGCAGATGGTCCCTCCAGCTCCATACTCCTATAAATACCTCAGTACTGAGTCCTGGTCAACACTTGTTGGAGATATTAGGCAAGCCCTGTGCTTATATACTTGGTCCTCATTGAGTTGAGCTTGGAAGGCATGATTTTATAGAAAAAAATTGGGTCTGCAAGGCATTCACCAAGAGACAAGCTTCTGAACTATCCCTTAGTTGTCTAAATAGCCCATTCTTATTCTCCTCCTAGAGACAGACTTTCCATGAAAAATGTATTTCTAGATCCTAATGCATTTTTAAACTCATAGAGGAAGCCAAATACAATGGGACATACAAAGCACAGAAGGAAAATGTAGGATTTTAGTGACAGGTTAAAAGATCACTAGCCTCAGTAGCTACTATCAGTATATTATGCCAGAGTTTTAAGATATTTTCAAATTACTTTGCAGCACACAAGCCAGTATGATAAAGTGCACCAAACCTTGAATGTATTTTCCACTAAGGGATTTTAATTCAACATTTTGAATTGCACATTATTTCCATTAGTTTCCAAATGAGCTACCCAACAATATAAGATTCTAGGAGGAAGCCTTCACTTTCATTTCTCCTAAAGAATTTCAAAGATAGTTCCAGGAAACAAGAAATGACAGGTGTGCCTGAAATGTAATTCCTACTCCATGTTAGGATGACATACTGAAGAGTTCTATGTTCTATATAACAAAGAGGGCTGAAGGCCATTTCACAGTGAGAATGAATTCCTGAAGAATCTGATATAGCTGTCCCTGAACATTTACCAATATCATTTCAAATCATTATAGGTCCTGTGTGTGAGAAATGTATACTCCTTAGATATTGCAAATCCAATTTGCCTAGCTTCACTTGGTAGCATATTTTCATTGGATTTGACAGATTGCTTTTCCTGATTTTCAAAAAAGAAATGTGCTTTCATATCCAATAGTAATGCACTGTGAATATGATCTGTCTTGTCACTCATGATAACATGGAATCCCATGAATCAGAAATAAGAAGAGGTCTTCTCATAGGGCTCCTAACATATTCTTCTGGGGTGACAAAAGCATAAATATCCACTTCGCAGAATATAAAAAATATCAGGGCTGACATTGTTGTGCAGCAGGTTAAGTCACTGCCTGCAACACTGGCATCCCATTTGGGTGCCAGTTTGAGTTCTAGCTGTTCCACTTCCAATCCAGCTCCCTGCTAAGATGCCTGAGAAAGCAGCAGAGGATGGCCTCTGTGCTTGGGCCACTCCCACCCACGTGGGAGATCCAGAAGAAGCTCCTGACTCCCGGTTTCAGCAGTCATTTGGGAGTGAACCAGGGGATGGAAGATCTCTCTCTCTCTCTTTCTCTCCCACCCTACCCCCTTCTCACCACCTTCTGTAACTCTGCCTTTCAAACAGATAAAAATAAACCTTCAAAAAATTATTTTTGAAAAACATATATAATATGTCAGCCACATCAATTACAAAGTAGGATGTCTCCCAAAAGATATTTATACTGGTCTTGAGGACTTTATGTGGCCAAACTAAAAATCTTCAGAGATTCACGAAGAATGGCGTTACTCCTGCAGAGACAAACCAAAACACACAAGCATGGTGGTACAGATCTGCCCACCCTGCTGAGACCAGGACCTGAGCCCTGCCTGCTTCTCTAGCCTCATCTGCTTCCTGCCTTTCCCTCACACTCTGTTTTAATAACCCTAAATTGCATATGGCACCTGTTCTAAAAACATCCCCAGGATTTGTTTTAATCAGGAACTAGATGACACATGGACATGGAAAGGATTGTTATAAAGGCAGATTTTCATACTCACAGATCTCTGAAAACAGGAGGCACAACTCAGAGGACTAAGTTGATCAAGAGGTGAGGGGAGAGGTCAAGGTCCAATGCCTTTATTGGCACTTTATTGGGAAGGAATGGGTGGAGCAGAACAGGAAACAGTAGTTTTAGGATCAGAGGGTTTAAATAATTTTAGAGGGCATTGGACAATAGGGGCTGTCCCTAGTTGTCTCCTACCTGGCCATGGGGTCATTTGGGAAGAAGTAGAATATTGTCATAGTGTGTGTTTCATAAAGGAAATGGTTAGGAGTATGGGCTCCGGAGTAGTTGGCTTGTGTAAGAAATGGGAGCCATTGCTATCCCTCAGAATTAGCTTCCTCTGGAAGGGAACGTCCCTCTAGGATCAAGGCTCCAACCGCCAGGGAATTCAGAACATAAAAATACAGTAAATAGAGGGACCAGGATGTGATCTTTTTTCTCCCTTCTCCTTTTCTTTACCTGAAAGCCATATCCCATTTACTTAAACCTATTTTTGTGTTTTAACATTCTGTGAAGATCTTAGAAAGTTTTTCAAATCGCTCCTGCCGGATTTAGACTGGAAAACTGCCGATCCAGGGTGCTCCCAAGATGCTGCAGATGCGTTTCTGTCACTCTTTTTATCTTCAAATTATAAATATCTGTTATACTTTGTACAGTAAACTTCTTAAGGAAAGGAATGTCTGTTCTTTGTGTTTGTATTCTCAGTACCTCACACAGGACCAGGCACAAGGTAAGCATTCAATATACATGTGTGGAATAAATGAAGACAGACTCCCAAGAAGGTGTGATCTCTGCCAACCTAACAGTATTGTCTGAGTCTGAGTCCTTGGTGAACAACAACCACAGAATGTAATCTGAAGTCCAGATTTTCACTACACTAGTTTTCTTAAGTCACAAGACCATGCATGGTTCCAAAAGCAGCAGCATCCAAGTATAGAAAATATTTATAAGCAATATGCATGACAAGATGCTAATATCCAGAATATATGAGGAACTTGAGCAATGCAATAGAAAAAAAAACAAATAATCCAAATTTTAAAATGGGTAGTACCAGGGCCGGCGCTGTGGCGTAGTGGGTGAAGCCGCCACCTACAACGCCGGCATCCCATATGGGTGCTGGGTCAAGTCTCGGCTACTCCACTTCTGATCCAGCTCTCTTCTGTGGCCTGGGAAAGCAACAGAAGATGGCCCAAGCCCTTGGGCCCCTACACCTATCTGGGAGACCTGAAGGAAGTTCCTGGCTTCAAATATGCGCAGCTCCAGCTGTTGCAGCCAATTGGGGAGTGAACCAGTGGATGGAAAAACCTCTCTCTCTCTCTCTGCCTCTCCTTCTCTCTCTATGTAACTCTTTAACATAAATAAATAAATATTAAAAAATGTGTAATAGATTTAAATAGATGTTTCTCAATAAAAATATGCAAATAGTCAACAGGTATATGAAAAAAATGTTCAACAACACTGATTATCATGGAATTGGAAATCAAACTATGAGATATCACCAGAGTCCACTTAGACTAGTTATTATAAAAAGGACAAAAGATAACAGGTGCTAGTGAGGATGTAGAGAAAAAGGAACCTTTGCACACTCTAGTTGGGAATGTAATTAGTCCACATTTGGACAACAGTGTGGTGGTTCCTCAAACAGCTAAAACGAGAACTACCATAGAATCCAGCAATCCCTCTAATGGGTACATAACCAGTGGAAAGAAAATCAGTCTGTTAAAGAGACACCTGGACTGTCATGTTTAGTGTAGCATTAGTCACACAAGGCAAAAAAGTTCAACAACCTTACTGTCTGTCCACTGATGGATGGATAGAGAAAATTGGGTACATAGGCACAATTAGATACTATTCAGTTATTTTAAAAAAGGGTGCAATCTTGTCACTGTGCTGAGTGAAATAAGCCAGGCACAGAAAGACAAGTACCACATGATCCACTAATGTGTGGGGTCTAAAAAAATGGTGATCTTATATAAGTTATTTGGCTTAAAATAAGTAAATATGAACAAACTCTTATTTTGCATCCTGTGGATAAGATGTATAACTAGTTAGGATTTAATTTTATGAAAAATTACATGCATAATACACTTTTCAAATTAAAATCAAGATATGTTCATAGAATACTTTTGAATTGTCAGAACTGAAAATAATCCATCATGGTTCAGAAAAAAGCTCTTCCTAGCTTTTATCATTAATGACTCTCAAGAAGCTAAATTCATAGAGTTTGGTTGATTACTATATAAAACATATATCCCATTAAGAACTGTTTGTTTTTAGAAGTTGTTAATTTCACTTTTTTATGTTTATCTATTTATATTTTATTTTTAAATTAGTTTTTAACAGATTCAATATACATTTTATTGATAGAATCTCAGAATGTAATGATCTTCTCTTCCTCCCTCCTCCCTTTATCTTCATTTTTAAACAGAAGACTAAGCATAAGAGCTGTCAGTTTACACATAAGTCTATATCATAAGACTTTAAATCGTACCACTTAAAGTAGTACATAACACATACAAGAAAGTTTGGCATTTCCCTTTCCAAGGGAATATTCAAAAGAAGATATGAGGCCAGCGCCGCGGCTCAATAGGCTAATCCTCCACCTAGCGGCGCTGGCACACCGGGTTCTAGTCCTGGTCGGGGCTCCGGATTCTGTCCCGGTTGCCCCTCTTCCAGGCCAGCTCTCTGCTGTGGCCAGGGAGGTCAGTGAAGGATGGCCCAAGTACTTGGGCCCTGCACCCCATGGGAGACCAGGAGAAGCACCTGGCTCCTGCCTTCGGATGAGCGCTGTGCGCCGGCCGCAGCGTGCCAGCCACGGCGGCTATTGGAGGGTGAACCAACGGCAAAAAAAAGGAAGACCTTTCTCTCTATCTCTCTCTCTCACTGTCCACTCTGCCTGACAAAAAAAAAAAAAAAGAAAAAGAAAAAAAGAAGAAGCTATGAGCTACCTATTCAGATCCTAGTAACAATGTTTGCTGCTAAGTTCAAAAATAGGTTCACTTTACTAACTTTATCTCAGAAGCATATTTTTGTGAATATTCAACTTGTATGTGAGTGAAAAATCATAAAGACAAATGATTGAAATTATTGATTTAATATCACTTAGAAGCCTAACAATTATCTAGCTATATCAGAATTAATATTACCTTTGTACTGGAGCAAGTTCACCTTACTAATTTCCTAGGATAGTATTGATTCATAAAATAGTTCTTTAAAATGACCCTGATGACACATCTTTACTTTTATTCATTTTAAGTTGTAATAAAATATTACTGTTAATGCTTTTAATCCCTAAAATTTACATGGCATCAATATGTTTATCACCTAGTTTTACTGGCAATTATAAAGTCTGCACTTGTAAATACTTTCTCAATCTGCTTTCTGCTTTATTAATGATCTTTTTTATTTACTCAGGAATGGCAGTTTAACAGCTCTAGGCAAAGTGATCTAAAAATCTAAACTTGGGATAACTGGAAAAGGCATGCTAAAGAAATATCACAATTTCAGGTCCATTTGAACATTTCATCAGAAAAAAATGAGATTACAAGCTTTAGAATTTTCAAGCAAGAGCATTGCTAACAAGAGAAGTCAAAATGTGAGATTTAAAAAAAATTATTTCTTTAAGAGAGAGAGAGACCGAGAGAAAGAGAGAGATCTCCCATCTGTTGATTCACACCTAAATGCACAGAGCCAAAAATTCAATCCAGGTCTCCCACACAGGTGTCAGGAACCTAACTGCTTGAGCCATCATTGCTGCCTCCCAGGCCGTGCATTAGCAGGAAGGTGGAGTCAGAAGCCAGAGCTGGACATCAAACCCAGACACTCCAGTTTGGCACGTATGCGTCTTAAGTTGCATCCTAAGAGACACCCTAATCGCTAGGCTAAATGCCTGTCAAGAGGATTTTTAATGTCTCATAAATTACCCTAGTTATCCAAAAATTTCTATGTCTTGTAATTATACTGAGATATTTCACATGCATATTTCATTATTACATTTAAAAAGCTTTTACCAGTTCTGTGGAAATAGATCTCCCAGACAAAATACATCCAATATTTGGGAAATACTTATACTAAAAAATTATGTTATTTATTTGAAATTCAGAATGAACAGTGAATCCTGTATTTTCTTTGCTAATAAAGAAGCCCATATACAAGTATAATTGTAGTAGTACTAATTAATTTTCCCCTCACATTTGGATTTTTAAAAATCTTGATCCCTAAATGTTGCAAAACTATATGTTCTTGGATAACACCAGCTACAGAATGTGTGGAGCTTCATGCAAAATGAAAATGCAGGTACCTTTTTCAACAATTATTATATCAAGATTTGAATTTCAGAGAATTAACCCAAGTATCCATGAAGCTAGTCCTGTTCTTTAAAACTCTAATATCAGACACTAAAAAATATACAGAGCAAATGCTCTTGCATTACAGAGAAATGTAGATGGATACACTTTAATTGGGTCTGTACCAGAAGTCATCAAACTTTGTCTAAAATGGTCACATGGTAAATATTTCAAGTTTTTGCCACAACTATTCAGCTCTGCCATCATAGCCTGAAAACAGCGCAGATAACACAGGTGAGTATGATCCAATAAACCTCTGTTTACAAAAACAGGTGGTTTGACCTGTGATCTACAGTTTGCTATCCTGTGGTCTATACTGCAAACCTGAGAAACATTGTCAATTAGATTTGTGTAGACTCTACCTAGAAGCAGCCACTAAGGTGAAAATTTAGCTAGGGGATTACAATAGTTTTCCTGAGACATTAAAAATCTTTTGCAAAAATACTTAGCAAAATGTTTTGATGTCTGTATCTTTAAACAAAATTCAAACATTTAGTTTAATCAGCCCATTGTCCCATATTTCTAAGTCCTTTCAAATTCTACTGGTATTTCAGGGAATATCTAATGAGACATGTAATATTTCTTTCTTTTTTTCTTACTCTTTTATTTGCTTTTATATGCTTTGTTGGTGGTAATAAATCTTTTCTTGAGATTCTTTTTTTATTTGAGAAGCAGAGAGAGAATCTTCTACATGGTGGTTCACTCCCCAAATGGCTACAACACCTGGGCCAGGCTGAAGCCAGGAGCCAGGAACTCCATGCGTTAGCTATGTTACCTTAAACTTAATCTCTCTCTACTTCGTTTCATTATGTGTAAAATAGGAAAACAAGATCCTGATTGTATGATTCATATACAGGGTCATAGAGACAAATGTATGCAAAGCTAAAGACACATATCATATGTTTAATAAGTAGTATGTTTTGAGGAATAAACAATTATCTTTATCTCTTTTAAGAATAATTCCAAAATTCATAATATAGTCAAAATTCTGAATTGAGTTTGGTGTAGTTAATATCATAATGCCACTTACAAATTATGAGTAGTTCCTGTCTTGTTTCCTTATTAGATATTTGGCTTATACTTTAATTTCCACTACAGTGATAACCTAGATATTTTTATCTACCTAGTTAATAGTTAGCCAAAATTCTCCAATAATGAACATTTCCAAATAATAAAAGTTATAAACAAGTAGAACTACTCTCTTTTCCAAGTGACTGAACAGTAAGTCAACATTTTCCATTTACAATCACTACTGTCAATTTTCTTAACACAGATTTTTACTAAAAGATCCCACAGGTTTTCCTCTGGACTTTAAAGCTTATAACGGTATAGAATCACTATCCTGTCAGTTATATTATTAGACCTCGATCAATGAACTCCAAGACTCCTTCAGGAAGGAAAGGCCATTTTATTTAGTTGATAAATCCGGCAGATATTCTCACACTTTTCTTGAAAGCCACACAGTAACAGATTAGGAGGAAAGAGAAGAGTCAAGGAGAAAAAACTATCATCCCAGAGCAGCTCTCCTCTACCCTGGTGTTTCACTTCCTTTGCAGATGATTAGATAAACCATTGCTCCTCCTGTGGTTTAAAGGAATGATACAGACTTTTCTACCATCAAGTCTGGTTTTCCTGCACAAATTTACCGTGTCTCACGGAACCAGTTCCCAGACTCACCCACTGGCAAGAACTGAGCCGCTGAGCATCTGCGCATTTCCAGATGAAGAAACGGAAGCCCGAGACGGGAGGATTTTTATCAGAGTCCCACACATTCCTATCGATCCTTCTCACCTAATCATAAGATGCATTCATTTTCACGTTCAGAACTCCTAGTGCTCACCACAAAGAATGCCCGGCTTGTATTAACTCCCCCATGTTAGAAGTCAAGACTTCTTTAGGAAGACAAAGGGACTGGTTGTGGGCTATTCATAATGTTCTGCTTTCTGATCAAAGCGCTGGTTACACTGAATGCTCATCTACTGAAATTCTGTCTAACTGCACATTAGACTGTGTGCACTTTTCTGTATCTATGTGTCAGCAAACTGTTCTGAGATGCTTTCATATTTTCATTCAGTGGTAATTGACATGCATCATACAAGTATAACAGTGAAAAGTACTGATCTTTTACTGGGCACCTACCTCTTGCCAAGCACTGTGCTTTACACTGATCAAGATAAATATATATACACACACACATATATACTGATAAATGAAGTAAAAAGTATGCCCTCAAATATCACACACACGAGAATAGCTACAATGTCAGCCTGTGTGTGCCTTAATCCTGGTCAAAACCATAATTGGCTTCAAAGTCATACAAAGCAAAATCTCAACTCTGTACAACTGTATATAATGTAGCATCCCCGACCTCCCCTAACACTTTGTCTACTCTTCTTTCCACACTCATTCCACCCCAGCCACACTGGCACATCAGCTCCTCAGATACCCCAAGCATGCTCCTGCCTCAGTGCCTGTCGATAAGCTGTTCCATCAGCCAGAAATTCTCTTCACCAATATACCCACAAATCTCCTGTCCAAATTCCCTTGGGTCTTAACTCAACATCGCATTCCAGTGAGATCTGCACTGACTGCCCTGTGTAAAATTACTACCCCCTTCTCCAATCCCAGTGCTTTGAATTCTCCTTTCCTGCTTATGTCCATAGCATCATTTCCTATAAACTTAACAATGTATTTGTTTGTTTCCGGTACTCTCCTACCTCCCCAACCACCTCCCACACCCACTAGAATGCGAATTCTGCAATGGAAAGGAATGTTGAGTTTTGATTCTCTGTCATATGTGGATCACTTAGAATACCACCTGACATATAGTGATAACTCAATAAATAGTTGTTTCCATGACTAATATTGGCGTATAGGAAAGAAGTCCAAATGGAAATACTGATTCAAAAGTCACATAAGTGGAGGCTGGCATTAGCACATCCACAGTACACACAAGTATACACTTTTCTGGATGCTTTTGTAGCTCTTAGGTTACCATTAAAGAAGCACTAAACTGGGGGAAGGAAAAAGTATGTATATAAAAGAGAAGTGAAATGTTAGGTATTTTTTAGAAACACTTAGGAAAACAACACCAACCACTTTGTGTTTCAAATAATTTGTGAAATTTTAACACAGTCAAACAAGATCATTTTCAGTGAATAACGTGGAACAAGAGAATGCACTGAACCATGCAGAACTAATGCAATGGGAAGCATATTTTACATCTGAGATGTCTGCAATTTCTAAGATAGATTTCAAAGTATATCACTGCTCATTAACATGTACTTGATCTTGTTTAATTACACATCAAATGAAGGGCCAGTATTAGTGTTTTAATTTGCAGCAGCTCTTAATAGCATCCTTCAGCATGAGTAAGTGAACTTCCAGCTGAGAAGCCACCCTAATAAAATCAGGAATTGTAAAATCACTTGTAATGCTGCTCACGAAAACCAGAGAGGGACTATCAAGTGCCATACCAAGTGTGCACGTGAGTTTTGGGATTCCTGGAAGACATGTTGCCAAGGCAATAAGATGTTAGAAACCAATTTTAAAAAGCAGCTTTGGGAGGATAACCAAAGGGTTGAGCTTTTTACTAATAGCCTTGCTTTCTCTCTTTTGAATTGCATCATGTGATTTCTTCAAGCCTGAGGAAGTTTCTTTTTAAAACTCTACTGTGGGAGTTGGTACTGTGGCATAGCAGGATAAGCCCCTACTGATGCTGGCATCCCATATGGGCACTGGTTTGAGTCCGGCTGTTCCACTTCTGATCCAGTTCTCTACTGGTGCACTTGGGAAAGCAATGGAAGATGGCCCAAGTCCTTGGTTCCCTGCCACCCATGTGGGAGACCCAGAAGAACCTCCTGGCTCCTGGCCCACTCCTGGCCATTGTAGCCATTGGGTGTGAACCAGCAGATGGATGATTTCTCTCTCCCTCGCTCACTCCCTCTCTCTCTCTCTCTCTCTCTCCCTTTCAAATAAATAAATAAATATTTTTTTAAAAACTGTGAAATTCAGAAAGCTGCAGATTATTCCTCTACTCTTGGCACTAATGCAATATTTTCAATGTCTCACTGTGCAATATGTAGTGCTTATAAATTATGTTTATTTTTGTACCAAACAAATTGAAATCATGCATAGTTTTTTCATAATATGCATTTTCCACAAACTTTTTCAAAATACTTCCTATCATCTTAGGCAAGTTCACTTCATTATCAGGGGTCTAAATTTTCTTATCTGCAATTTAAAAATCTAACTGAATCCCAAAAATATAAGTTTAAATTACTGCCTTGCTATTTTGTTTGTAATAGACTTATATGGCTACAAGGATGATAGAATATATATTCTTAGAATAAGGAGCCAAATGTTCCTCCTTACTTTTCAAATGTTAGTAAGTAGTTAGTCACATGCTTTTACACTCCTTTATCTTTCCATTTAAAATTTGGAAATCATCAGTACATAGTGATAAAAACCAAACTGGATAATTCTAAAACTTAAATTTCTAAAGTAACTTATACAAGATTGTTGCTTGCCTACACAGAATCTATATCTTGTTTTTCCTTTTTAACACCACACCAATTCTGGTTAAATAACCAAAAAGTAAGACCTATGCTTCAACAGTGCTTAGTCATTTACATCTAAAAACTCATGTCAACCTCATGGTAACTTAATTGAGTAAGTACTGTTACTGCCCCCATGACAAATGAGGAAGCTCAGGGTTAGTTTATCTGGATTCACACTAAAATAAACAGAAAATGTGGAATTTGAAAGCAGGCAGTAGACTGTCTGACACTGTGTTCTTTTTAAAATGATTTAATTTGTTTATTTTCATTTTATTTGAAAGGCAGAGTGATAGACAGAAAGAGATCTTCCACTCACTGATTCATTTCCCAAATGCCAGCAACAGCCAAGACTGATCCAAGACTTAGTCAGGAGCCCAAAACTCAATCCAGACCTCCAACATGGGTGTCAGGGGCCCAAGTATTGGGTGGTCATCTGCTGCCTCCAACAGTTGCATTGGAAGAAACCTGGATCAGAATCAGAGGAGGTGGGACTCGATTCAGGCACTCTGATATGGGATACAGATATCCCAAGTGGCATCATTAACCACTCATCAAGCACCTGTCCCAGAGTCAGTATTCTTAACCATTCCACCCTTCCCATACTCAGCCTGTTGGGATTGTGTGAAGGGGATTAATTCCATACAACACCAAGGTCACCTTTTTAGGAAGCCAAACACAATCATCCCAGTTACCTCATCAATTATTAACGGCACTCCTGGACAAGCAGGGTAGTACACAATTTAAGCTGGACCAATCAGACCAAGGATGAGAATGTTCACTCTGTGGTAGAAAGGGAGGTTCACGCTAGCATCAACCAGATAGAACAAGGATGAATGCTACTGACAGCTGTGCAGACAGCCATCTGCCGACCAAGAAGGCAGCCAGTCTGAGGTCAAAGGTCACAGGAAGGAAGAGGCAAGAATCAAGAGAACCATTCAGATGAAAAGCTGGATTGCCCATGTTACCATACCTTCAGACTGCTCTGGATGCGTATTTTCTTCTATGTAATATAACACATTCTGTGATTGCTTAAGGCAACTTGTGTGAAGGTGTCTCCTTCTTAAACACAAAAGCATCCTGAAAAATACAGCTATAAGTAAGCCCAATGTTTACAAATCTAAATTGTTAGCACCATTGTTTTATCTGGCCCATATTTCCTCTCTGCTCTGATCTCAATACCTGTTGCAATGCAGTATTTATGTTAACTCCTGCTGAATCCCTGCTGCTGAGTCCTTCCCTGTCGAGGATACTCATTCATTTGACAAAGATTTACTGAGCACTTACTTTGTCTCAGGCATTGAAAGACCCTGGTTTAGTAAAATAAATGAGTCATAGCTCCTAATCAAAATTAAAACTCTAGGAAGGAGAAAAGACATACAAGTGAACAAATTACCATATGCCAGTGCTACAGTAGAGAAACACTGTGTGTGTGAGTGTATGTGTGTACACGTGTGGGTGCTGTAAGAACGCAGATAATGGAATCACTAAGATGCCTTGGAGGACATTATGAATGCTGCTCGAGAGCAGTGACAACTTACTTGGGTACTGAAGGACGACCAGAGGGCTACAGTAGAAAAAAACGTATTCTAGGCATGCTGGGAATGTATGGGAATGGTAGGAAGTTCCTAGTGATACATGCTTCAAAAAATTAAGAGACGAGTTTCAGGATTCCAGGCCTAACCAATACTAAAGGAACTTCCAGCTTTTGTTCTCATGTATCAAGTAGCTTAACATTTTTGTTCACTTCAGCTACCATTATCCTTTGTTTGGTTAACAGAGGTAAATAAAGAGTCAGAGCTATGTCTCTTTTGCTTTTCTACTATTGCTTCTAAGACTAAAAGCAAAAGCCCAAGAAATGCATTTAATCAGCATTATGGTGTTTATGAGGCTCTGATATGTGTGACATCCTGTGGTTACTTTCTTGACAATCATGTAATTTTTCAGCACTTGCTAAACTAATTTTTCAAAGCTTGACTTTTATAATCAGTTTTGAGTATTATTTGAAAATTGTTGGTTACTCAAATTAAAACGTCAGGGTGTGCACTGTGGTGCAGCAGGTTAAGTCACTGCCTGCAGTGCCAACATCTCATATGGGCACTGGTTCAAGTTCTAGCTGCTCCACTTCTGATCCAGCTCCCTGCTAATGCACCTGGGGAGGCAGTAAAGGATGGCCTAAGTCCCAGGGCCCCTGCCACCATTGTGAGAGACCCAGAAGAAGCTCCTGGCTTCGGTTTGGCCCAACTCAGGTAGTTGTGGTCATTTGGGGAGTGACCAACAGATGGAAGATATTTCTTTGTCTCCCTCTCTCTCTCTCTCCTCCCTTCTCTCTGTAATTGTGACTTTCAAATAAATAAATAAATCTTTTAAAGTGCAATTAACAAACATGCTAAAAGATTAATTTATTAAAATCTTACTATAGCACCAACTTGCAACCTTGTATTAGATTCTAACACAAACAGTCTGGAACACTTAAGAGAATTCAATAAAGTATTTTTTAAATATCAATTAATCACTCAACACTTAAGCAATATATTTTTGTTGTACATCTACTATATGCATGTTGTAAGCACTGGGAATTTTAGGAAAATGCAGATCTAAGTGCGTATAAAATGATTAAATAAAATTTTACATGGCTGCAATCAGAAAGGGTTTTTTAATACCCCAGAGAATTTTCATATAGCTCATGACTCCACCAAAGAAGATCCTTTCTCTGGGCATATTCTACCAAGTAACTCTCCTTTTCCACCTAAATTGATCTTTGGGACATAAGATCTCCTTCTACCACAATGCAAGGCCAACCAGAAAGATTCACCCCTGTAGAGAGAGGCAGAGAGAAACCAATTGGAGATCCCCAAGGAGAAGTGATATCATTATGTTTAGGATAAAGAAAAGCTATGTTGCAATCTTACTAAATATTTTGAAGGAGAACAAACTATAAATCTATAGTAATAGTGAGAACATAGAATAATCAATAAAAACAATGACAGAAATCGAAACTTTGAACAAATTCAGAAGACTTAGAAGGCTATGACATAGTTTCAAAAACAAAATTTGACACAGGTAAATATGAAACTAATCTGAACTCAGCAAACCAAAATATCAAAGGTAATGAAATCTGAACAGATTCATAACAAAACCTTGGCTATCTCTACCTCTGAGTTGGTGAGGAGAAACCGATGGTTACAACCAGACCCAGAACTTTCTTTTACATACAATGTGTGTGTGAGTGTGTATGTGTATGCATGCATGTATATATGTATATATGTGTATGTATATACACACTTTATGTTGAATGGTAAATTAAGATTTTTTTTAAAATTGCCTTATTTTTTAAAAGATAAATTAAGATTTTAAATTGCTTTATTAAAGTTGTTTAAAATCGCCTTTACCACACACACACACACACACATATAATAAGGCATATATTATATATTCCATATGCTTAGCAGTGGTTAAAATAAATCAGAGTTTATTTTTATCATTTCAAAGACATCTGGAGGTGGGTGACTACTGGCATTGATTTCATGGCTCAGTTATGTAAGACTAGCGTCTGGGTGAATATCCTGGGCAGGTTCTTCTATCATCACAAGATGGTTGCTCTAACTCTAGATGTCACATCCTCATTAGCTACAAAAAGCAAGTAGGGGTGGACCAGTGTTTACAAAACTGATCCCCAATAACTTGGAAAGTGAAATCTCAGACACTCTCCACAGATTTGCACTGGGCTACAGACCTGTGTCATTTCTTCCTGCAACGGAAGCTGGAAGTAGAATTTTTTTGAAATCTTTTTCCAGCTTCTTCAGTGAAAGAAGGCCAGAGAGAAGAGGGTTTCCGAAATGATTTGAGTTCAATGAGAACAAAATCTGTCTGTGTATGCAGGCTGGAATAACTAATCATGGGATGTAGTTTTTGATCAATATAGGAGGTTGGATCATTGCCAACATATAGCAAACAAATTTTTATACTGTTGAATCCCATATTAAACAGTCTTTTCAAATACTTGGAAGATAGATTCCTAGGCCACGTAAGCACTGTAAAGGCAACTGCAGTCATTTGCTTATACCTGAGGGAACAAACCAGAAAAACCTCAGTTACATAATGATGCCTAAACAATCCTCATGCTTGACTGTGTAGCCAGCATTTGATAGAACCATGACAAGGCCGTCGTCGCGGCTCTCTTGCCTAATCCTCCGCCTGTGGCGCTGCCACCCCTGGTTCTAGTCCCAGTTGGGGTGCCAGATTCTGTCCCAGTTCCTCCTCTTCCAGTCCAGCTCTCTGCTGTGACCCGGGAAGGCAGTGGAGGATGGCCCAAGTGCTTGGGCCCTGCACCCGCAGGGGAAACCAGGAGGAAGCACCTGGCTCCTGGATCCTGGCTTCGGATCAGCGCAGCTCACTGGCCGCAACGCGCTGGCTGTAGCGGCCATTTGGGGGGTGAACCAATGGAAAAGGAAGACCTTTCTCCCTGTCTCTCTCTCTCTCTCTCTCACTGTCTAACTCTGCCTGTCAAAAAAGAAAAAAAAAAAAAAGAAAAAAAAAAGAACCATGATGAGAATGTTAAATAAAGATGCTAACTGATTGACTACAAAAAGCCTCAAGTCTAGAGCAGTGGAAATCACATGGTGCAAGAGTAAATACAAGTGCACAAAAACGTGGCATCGAGTACTATTTTCCACTATTCAAAAGCAGGAAGATGGAATAAGTGATATTTAAGGCTTTTTGGAAGTAAATAGTTCAGCCAGACCCTCCAGAATATGGATCTTTGCAAACTTTCACAGGAAGTAGAACATATCCAAGGATTTATGATCATTGATTAGATAAATTTGTCTTGGGATACAAAAGGTTCTAAATAAACATTTCTCTCCAAAATTCATAGGCAGGGGGCTAATTTCAAAATTATTCTTGTTCTGTATTTGTGGTTCTCTTAATGACCCATTCAGAAATCTTACAACATTTCAGCAAGATAAATTCTATTCTATTTTAAATATTAACTGAAAGAGATTCTGTATCCTTACATTAACTATATTAAAAAATTAGTTTTTATTTCCCCTTTAACTATGCTTCTGCTATTAACATTGATTGACAGTACAGTGGAATTTTGCAATAAAAAATTAGTAAGACAAAACACCCAACTTTGAAGTAAGGAATTAAGTTATCTTTGAAAATTTAATTAAATAATATCTAAATTTCATAGAGAAGCATTGTCTTTACATTTCTTTTTTATGGAATAGAGGAAGTGGCAAAGAAAGAAGAAAACAGCCAATCACACAGGTTCTGGAAACTTAGCCATTGCTGTAAACAAGCCACGGACAAGGCTTCCTGGGGCCTTAACCGTGTACTAGTGTCAAGGAAACATGTTCTCAGAGAGCTACACTCATTAATTTCACCAGTGGTCATGAGCCACAACACTGCCAGGGGACATGACAGATTGACTGTTGGAGAAAACCATTATTTCTCCTCTGTGGCCAATGTTGTAACTGTTGAAATCATAGCTGGGAAGAAGCAAACTCAATCATGCAGTTAAAGTGCTGTTTTGAACCAACTGGCCAATAATTTTCTCACTGATATAAAACTTCAGGGAACAACCCATGGGAGTGAAGAAATTACCCATCACAAAATACAGTAATTCCCACATTATATGCCTAAAAACTACGGTTATTCTTAAACTCATTGAAGGAAGATTGCAATCCGCGTTCTCAATGTTAAACAAAACACCTTTTTTAAACGTTTACCATTGTCTTTTCCTTTGAACATTCTCAGAAAACATAAAAATACCTACCTTAACTTCATTTATTTTTCAAAAGAAGATAAACTAACATTGAAATGTGGTTCCTTTGCAAAGATGTAACATGAACGACATCACCAAAGTGACCAATCTGCTTACTCTGAGTAACGCATTCTTGGAGTTTGATTTACTAAAGAAAAACAATGACAACGAAATTTTCATCTTGAAAAGAAATAAAAGGGGTCAGCATTGTAGCTCTGGCAGTCAAGCCGCCACCTGGGACACCACATCCCGTATCTGAGTGCCTGGAATCAATACCGCCCTCACCTCCAATCCAGTTTCCTGCAAATGTGCACCCTTGGAGGCAGCAGATAACGGCTCAAGTGCTTGGATCCCTCCCACCCTTGTGGGAAACCCAGATGGAGTTCCTGGCTCCTAACGTTGGCCTGATCCAGACCTGGCTGTTGTTGGCATTTGGGGAATGAATCAGCACATAGAATATCTCTCTCTCTCTCTCTCTCTCTCTCTCAGTCTCTCAATCTGCGTGTTTGTGCTGTTGTTGTTCTTCTGCCTTTCAAAAAATTAATTAATTAACTTTGGAAAAAAGAAAAATTATTGAGGTCCCCCCATGTAGGATAGAGGGTGGGTCAGTAAAAAGTAAGGAAATGAGAAGACTTCTGTTTCAGTTTTTCTTGCAGTTATAGATGCTCTGTTTCAGTTCACTCTGGGTCCCAGAATAAGATCACCTGCATTTTTCATGTATAGACATTTTTTATTTTAGTTTCTGATGTCAATGAGTGAAGAGCATAAATAGAATTTGGCATAAAGTTATCTGTGACATTTCTCATTCTCTCTACCTTCCTCCACAGTTTTAAGATTTTATTTATTAATTTGAGATTTAGAGTTACAGACAGTGAGAGGGACAGATAGAGAGAAAGGATCTTCCATCCACTAGCTCACTCCCCAAATGGAGGCAATGGCAGGAGCTGGGCTTATCCGAAGCCAGGAGGTTCTTGGAGGTCTCTCACATGGGTTCAGGGGCCCAAGCACTTGGGCCATCTTCTACTGCTTTCCCAGGCCATGGCAGAGAGCTGCTCAGAAGAGGAGCATTGGGACTCAAACCATTGCCCATGTGGGATACGGGTGCCACAGGCGGAGGATTAACCTACTGCGCCACAGCGTCATCCCCCACTATATCCTTTTTTAGGCAGGTACTGAGTCAGAAGAAAACATTGTCAAATGTGAGAGCTTCAGCATTTTCTCAAAGCTTGTGTGCTGTCCTGATTATCCTTGTTTCCTTCAGTCTGCCCTTACACAGTGCCAGGACATTGGAGACCTTCGGATTTACCCACTTCAAAATATAATCTTATTTTGAATGTCAAATTTCAAATATATACTGAATATTTTATTTTTATTTGTATTTTTTTTTTTGACAGGCAGAGTTAGACAGTGAGAGAGAGAGACAGAGAGTTATAGACAGTGAGAGAGAGACAGAGAGAAAGGTCTTCCTTCCATTGGTTCACTCTGCTAATGGCCGCTAAGGGCTGGCGCTGTGCCGATCCGAAGTCAGGAGCCAGGTGCTTCCTCCTGGTCTCCCATGCAGGTGTAGGGCCCAAGCACTTGGGCCATCCTCCACTGCCTTCCCGGGCCACAGCAGAGAGCTGGAATGGAAGAGGAGCAACCAGGACTAGTACCCGGGGTGCCAGCGCCACAGGCGGAGGATTAGCCAAGTGAGCCACGGTGCCAGCCATATACTGAATATTTTAAAAAACAAAAAAATTTTTTAAATTGTTCCCTGTTTGAAAAATTACACATTTTTATCAAAACCAAATATCTTTCTGGTGGCAGGGGGCAGAATAAGAGGTTTCTCTGTACCTTGCTAAATCTCCAAACTAAAATCTATCTCATGGGTAACCCAGTATTACCTTGAGATTTAGAAATCATGTTTGTCTCATCACAGGTATCTCTCTTAATTTTCTCTCCAACAGAATGTAGGTTCTTTATGGATGGAGAATATATTTCAGCTATGTATTCACTGTATAAAAAGTCCCAGCATGTTCTTGTACTTAGTACATAATTATTCAGAGAAAAAGATGTGAGAGAGCGTTTTAAAAAAAAACTTTTTCCTGGTGCCTATGAAAGCTTTTGTTCAGTAGCACTGGTGTGTCTCACAGATGGCCTCCTTCCTCCCTCTTGTCTAGTACATTTTCATTGCCCACAGGGTGTCAGTTCATGCACCAGCTGTTCTACTTCTGATCCAGCTTCCTGATTGTGGCCAAGGAAAAGCTTGGAAGATGACCCAAGTGTTTGGGTCCACCTACGTGGGAGACCTGCATGAAGCTCCTGGCTCTTGACTTCAGCTTGGCCCAGCCCCGGCCGTTGTGGCCATCTGGGGAGTGAACCAGCAGACTGAAGACCTCTCTCTCTTTTTCTCTTTCTCTCTCTGGAACTCAGATTTTCAGACAAATAAATAAATCTTTAAAAATTTTAATTAAAAATACAATGTTTAGAGATATTAATTTTAATCCTTCCTATCTAACGTATTTAAGCCTATTTAAGAGATATTTAATCCCACAAGAACAATTTTAGTATATGTGCTGCCAAAGCGAGCACCACAAGAACAATTTTGTCTAAAGTTTTGATCCACCTTAAGATACATTGTGGTCAGATTCTTCTATTTATTCCTTCTACCATTCAACCAACTTTATTGAGTATTTACTGTGCAAGACATTGCACCATATACTGTGGATGCAGTGATTACAGTGCTCATGGGGCTTACTGTCCAATATAGAGAATTTTTTTGACAAAAAAGTTACAGTACAATTTAAAAAGTGCAGTGTGCAATGGAAGGACATAGGGAAAGTAGTTAACCTCTAAGACCTGTTTCAAGAAACATGTATTTGAGCGGCCATGCTCATATATTTTCCATTTCACAGAAAACACACCATCTCTTTAATGCCCTTGCATCTTGCGGACCAGATAATAAGATCTCAGCTAATTCCAAGGGCTACCTAAATGTAGAACCAGTTCTAGTGCATTGCCCTTCATGTAGTAGAATCCACAATTTGTTGTACTGTCATAACAGATCTTTTTAAGATCCTTCTCAGTCACCATTTAAAACTATTTGATGATCCAAAATGGAATGTAGACTTACTTTTTTTTATTTTTATTTTTTGTAATATGAACTAAATTGTTCTTTAGATGTGTTGAATTCCAGCTCAGCTGAGGACTTTAACTATCTCACACCATTTTTTAAAAATTTTTTCTCACTCTACTTGATCCAACAATTAGAGTGAGAAGCATGATAATGAAATCTTTTCCATTTCCCCCTTAGATTTTGACATTCAGTTCATTTTCTAGGTGGGTTCTCTTGGCAATAAACAAGGTATGTCAACTATGCTACTGGGCAGATTGCTTATGGTATTAAAAAAAAAATCTGATGGGTTAAATACATCTGGAGTGACAGGAGCCTTTTCAACCAGGGGAAATTGCACGCTTGCTTCATCTGAGAACCATTCTTGCATACCCTAAGAACTAGTACCATAGGAGAACGATACCAGACACTGCCCTGCTGGTCACCCAGAGCTCCCCTAATTAAAACTGATGAGACATGTGACTTACAGTATTCTGTGAGTCTCATTATTTAACAGAACCTAAAGAATGTCCCTGGCCCTACCATCAGATCTTGGAGTAGAATACTAGCAAATAATAGAAAAGCACACAAGTAATATATATGCTCGGAAGATGTTTCTGGTTTCCCTTTATACCCCGTCTCATACTGGCCTCAATATTCTGTACTGTACCTAGTACAATGATCATATACCTGGCATATAGTACAAATTTTTAAATGTTTCATTAAATGAGTAGACAAATTAACTCATTATGAGTGAATGAATGATTTCCACTAATCCAGTAGGTGAGGGAAGCTGGAGACTGAGCTCTTATGTCTCATTTGATTTCATGCTAACCCATTTTTTCAGCTGCCCCTGCTCTGCCCTTTCTTTGATTTTGAATCAGGTGTTGGCTCTGTGCCTAATCTTTTATCCTAAGTTCCTCCTGCCCTTCCAGATTGCCTCTTCAAATTTCTCCAATCTGTTCTGTGTCCAGAAGGCTGACCAGCATAAAACTCATAAACACATTGCCTTTCCTTCCAGCTCCCAGTGAGCCAATAGGGGTACCATAAGAGGCTGGAGAGAAAGTGGGGCAGGGGCTGGCATTGTGGAAAAGCAGGCGAAGCTGCTTCCCGTGATGCCAGCATTCCATATGGGCACTCGTTCGAGTCTTGGCTGCTCTGCTTCAGACCCAGCTCCCTGGATCTGGGAAAAGCAGCGGAAGATGGTCCAAGTGTTTGGGCACCTGCCACCCACATGGGAGACCCAGATGAAACTCCTGGTTCCTGGCTTCAGCCTGGCCCAGCACTGGCCATTACAGCCATTTGGGATGTGAACCAGTGGATGAAAGACTGACTCTTACTCTTTCTCTCTCTCTCTCTCTCTCTCTCCCTTTCTCTCTCTGTAACTCTGAATTCCAAACAACTGACGAAATATTTTTTTGAAGAAAGAAAGAAAGAAAGAAAGAAAGAAAGAAAGAAAGAAAGAAAGAAAGAAAGAAAGAAAGAAAGAAAGAAAGAAAGAAAGAAAGAAAGAGGGGCAGAGGACTAGGATATTTATTCCTCCGGCTCCCTCCTTGTGGAGTCCATCAGGGTAGCGCGTAAGAGTCATAGCACTATCACTTGGCTTTCTCCAGACTATTTATCATCTCCAGGTTTCTGAACACACGGTACCTTCTCCCCTTCACATGAATACTAATTGGTAGTAGCTTCCTCCTCTCACTTATTCGGGAAGATCACACAATGCCTTGTTATTTCCCTACACCCTATCCACATGTTTCAATGGGTCCCTTTATTAAACATTGTTCAAATGACCAAAACGGAGTACACTGTTTCTTGCAGGACCCTCACTGAACCATCTTTGCTTCTGCTATTTTTCAAACCTGCTGTAAATATCTTTCCTGCTCCTCATGAGTTTACTTAGTTCAGCCACCATCCAGGACCCATCCTCAGTGTTCCTGTTTTTTCCAAACTTGTTAATCTAACCTTGATATGTACTTATTCCACCCTTCAAGACCTTGCTATATTTTCCTTAGTCCAAAGTAACTCTCCATCCTTAGCGACACTATTTACATACTGCTATGTCAGGGATTAATTTTTTGTTTTGGAGAGGTAGCAGGATTTGATTGAAAGGGTGAAGGGTGAAGGCCACAGGCCTGGCTGGATGAGGGTTTGAATATAAAAATCTGGCACGACACTGGCATTTTAGTAGAAAAATGAAACTGTCAGAACTTTTGTTTCTTCTGCAAAAATCAGGAAGAATAAGAATTATGCTGAAGGTTTTGATAAGCATTAAAGATGATGTACACTGATATTCTGCACACTGTATCCACACGCACTGATCACAGTGGTAAATAACATAATTCTAACCCAAGGGCAATTTTACAACACATTCCAACTAAATGACCATTTCCAAAGATCCATTCAGATACACAGAGAGGTGTTTAAATTCTAGGTTTTTTTTTTTTTCAGATTTATTTTTATTTGAAAGAGTTACAGAGAGAAAGGGAGAGGCAGAAAGAGAGATTTTCCATCCACTGGTTCACTCCCCAAATGTCCATAATGGCCAGGATTGGGCCAAGCCAAAGCCAGAAGCCAGGAGTTTCATTCAGGTCTCCCACATGAGTGCAGGGACCTAAATAATTGGGCCATCTTTTGCTGATTTTCCCAGGTGCATTAGCAGGAAGATGGATCAGAACAGGAGCAGCTGAGACTCAATCCAGAACCCATATGAGATTCTGGTGCTGCAGGCTGTGGCTAAACCCACTGTGCCACAGCACCAGCTCCTAAAATCTATTTATATATAGAAATATTCTACTGATAATTTCTCACCTAAACTCATAACATCAAATGATTCCAATTGATTATCACTTAACGAGAAAAGCAAATTTTTATATCTACTTGTTATAGATATAAAGGACAGAAAAGTTATATGTTCAAGACTTTAATTCCTTGGCTATTATAAAATGTGCTTTGATTCTGAAATTTGAAGTTAACAAGAAAATGTCATAGTAATTCCATTTTGTCCCCTATCAATGCAACATATTATGACAGCCTTCATTGTATATATGTTTCCTCTAAAATTAAAGCTACTTTTTTTGTAAAGTTGCCAAGATATTTGGCACAGTTGCTGGTCCAAATTAAGAATATGGTCTTTCAAAGTGCAAACATTCACAGAGGGAAAAAACTTTCCAAAGCGAATGAATTTCACACCACAAAGAACAAGAGACATGATATTTCTGTTTAGCTTCTCAGCATGCATTAGAAAAATCTTTAAATAGTGCGACTCACTGAATCAGCCTTATAGGCAGAATAGCCGTGGGTTGTGATTCTAAGATTTCCAAAAAGGACTTTCCAAACTCTCTTCCTTGCTTTCTAATCCCCCATAATGTCTGAAGTCCCTTTGATAATAAAGAAAGAAATCTGTCATCTCATAATCATAAATTTTAAATGCATAGTTATTAAAATTAAATTTAGTTATAATTTCTTCCTATTTTCCTGATTTTGATAAAGGATTACACAAAGAAGGCAGTGAATGGTGGAAAAGAAGGAGACTGAGAACATGATGACAGATATCATCTAGTTTGCATTTGTGCCTAAGCCTAGTCTTACATCTTACACACGTACCTTTGAGATTTGAATACAGTGCATTAAAAGGATTCTTTCTGCTAAAATATGTCCCTTTCTCTTGGCTTTTGATGACACTGGACTTTGTATGGGGATTCTGAACCTTTTCAGAAGCATTCCTTTGCTCAATAGCCTTTTTAAAAAATGCTTTTATGAAGTATGTGGATCTTGTGTGACTACTAACCCCAAGGCAGCATGGAGCCTATGGACCTGGTGGGTGAGACCCTGCACTGCCATTTATATAGCTTTAGATTCACTGGCCCTGGAGAGAGAGACAGGGATTTTTCAATTCATTTTGTTATGTTTCTGGTACATGGACTCTAAAGGAGAAGAGAGAAAGGAGGTTTAAAGTCCCATTCAATCCCTTAGGCTATGGGGAACACAAACGGGAATGCATTAGGGGCAGAAGCTGCAGTAACTATTTTCAAGAGTTTTTTTTTTTTTTTTTTCCAATGCTATGCACAAGCAGTACTGCTTCAGCATCAGGTGACAATGTGCTACCCAAAGTTGGATCAAGACTCATAATTCACACCAACATGAACCCCAGGCCTGCTCGGACCTTGAAGGCGAAGGACCTTCCAAACTGCAAGGGAAAACTCTTTTAACCCAAGACATCAGCGTTTTCGCATCAGACAACAGGGCTGCTTCACAAACAGAGCTATGTATAAGGGAAAGGTGGTAAATCGATTTGGCAGATAAATTCAAGAGAACAAGTGAGGAATCTTGGGAAATGTCGCTGGAATGCTTGCTGATGTAAGAACCACCCAGGAAAGGGAGGAGGGATCTCTGGTAAATGGAGAAATGAGCTCCTGTTCCAGCAGGTAAATTGCAAAGAGCTCCCATGGTGTGAGGGGTAACAGACTACTCCAAGCACAGACCTTGGTTTCAATTCTGGACTATCATTTAATAGCTGTGTGGCCTTAGAAACAGCAAGTTATTTAACAATTAGTACTTTGGTTTCCTCATCTACAACATGGAGATGCCCCTACCTCACAGCATTGCTTTCAAGAGTTAATATACCAAGTTTTACAGTAGGAACTAGCAACAGTGACTAACCTTGGAGGGACCTATTTTGGTCCCATTTGTATAAACGGATGGTGATTTCAGTGACATCAGGAAACAAGGGGTAAGTAGCATTCTTTAAACCAAAAGGATATTTCCTATTTTCTCTACCATATCAAGTCAATTAGAGTAGCAATTCGCATGCAAACAAATATCCTTATAAATCATGTAAAAATAACAGAACATATTTGATGCCAAATTGACTAGTATGTATAAATACCTTGATGAATCATGAATGAACCAGAATTTTCTGAAAATCTGTGCAGTTAACAATTTTCAAATTCATTCTTCAGCTTTGAATTGATTATTAAATCTACATCTATATCACCAGGCTTGGAAAGTGCAAACTATTAAAACTACCACAATAAAAACATAGCAGCTAGTGTATGTGCCCTTCAATTTATAACATTTCTAATTCAATCTTATCAAACTTATCATTGGTGATAGTGATACAGGTAGGTGTTTATGTATTTTTTTGAACATTAAAATTTTTAATTAGTTAGAGGTTCCAAAATATTTTAAAGGTATCACAAATAATACCATGTTGTACAGCTACAAAATAAATTTTTGAACATAGATAAAAAGTAAGAACACATTTACAATAGGACTTCAAAAAGTTCATGGAAAATAGAATCAAAAGGTACATTTACCTTTATGCAAAAAAACCTCCAAACTCATGCACACAGCAGACTTTGAAAAGCTCAAGAAAAATATATATTATGAAAGCATTCTGTAGCTCCAAAATATTTACACCAAAACAAATCTTTTAACTCTACTTTTCCATGACTTGTTGAAGTATCTTTGCATTTTGTGCAGAATTTTTTTTAACTTTTATTTCACTGCTTCATTAAGAATTTTTATAAGCTATTTTTTCTTTAAGATATAATATTGATTTAACTTATGGTATATTTTTATTTTTACAATTTGTGAATAACAGGTAATACTTGCATATTTTCAGGGGGTGCAGTGTGGCATTTCAACACATATACACAGTGTAAACCAATCAGATGAGACAAGCAGCCTTTTCATTTCCTGATTTCGTGTGTGTGCTGGGAGTCCATGTACTCCTCTCTTCCGGTTCTTTCTACAATGTTGAATACATTGTTGTGAACTCTAGTCACCCCCTATGCTCTGGAACACTAGAATGTGCTTCTTCTACCTGGCTGAGTTTCAGCACCAGTTATTCAATTTCCCTCTAATCTCCCCAGTCCCTACTCTTCCTAGCCTCTAGAAATCACTATTCTAAGATCGGATAGTTATTATTTTCCTTCCGCATCTGGGAAAAAGTATATATGCCATTTGTATTTCTGTGTATAGCTTATTTCACTTAACATGGTGATTTCCAGGTTCATCCATGTTGCTGCAAATGACAGGACGGCATTCTTTGTGCAGAATGACATTTCATTGTGTGTCTACGCCACATTTTCCATATCCACTCATCTATCAGTGGACATGGAGGTTGATTCCATATCTTGGCTACTGTGAATAGTGTTGCAATGAAGATGAGAGTATAAGTACATCCTTCATTGCTGATGTGAGATATATATCCAGAAGAGAAATAGATAATATAGATCTGTTTTAGTTTTTTGAGGAACCTTTATACTGTTCTCCATAATAACAACACCAGTCTGCATTCCCATCAACAGTGGGTAAGAGTTTTTCTCCACTTTCTTGGCAGTTTTCATTATCTTTTTGGTAACAAGCATTCTAACTGAAATGAGATATTTCATTGTGGTTTCAATTTGCATTGTCCTAGTAGAACTGATATTGAGCATTTTTCCACGTATTTGTTGGCCATTTACATTTCTTCTTTGCATAAATGTCTATGCATACCTTTTTAAAAAAAAACAGTTTAATTTATTTAAAAGGCACAGTTACAGAGATTGGGGGAGAGACCAAGATAGTGAGACATCTTCCATCTGCTGGTTCCCTCCTCAACTGGCTGCAATGGTTAGGGCTGGGCTAGATGGAAGCCAGGAGCTAGGAACTTCTTCTGAGTCTCCCACGTGGGTGCAAGGGCCCAAGCACTCGGGTCATCTTCTGCTGCTTTCCCAGGTCCATTGTCAGGGAGCTGTATTAGAAGTGGTGCTGCCAGGAATTGAAGAGGTGCCCATATGGGATGCTGGCATTTGCAGGTGGCAGCTTTACTCGCTATGCCACAGCACTGACCCGGGACATTTTAATATTAACTCTTCCAAGCAATGAACCTGAGAAGACTCACCTTTTTAATTTTTCTTTTTCCTCATTAACTATTTTTTTCAAAATTTTCATTATAAAGGTCTTTCACTTCCATGGTTTGTTTATTCCAAGATAGTTCTTTGACAGCTATTAAAATGGGACTGTTCTTATCTTTCTTTCTCAGTGAATTCATTATTAGTGTATAAAAAGCCATTTATTTCTGTGTCTTGATTTTGTATCCTGCAATTTCACTGAATTTCTTCATCAGTTCTATTATTCTCTTGGTAGAGTCTTTAGATTTCTATATATAGAATCATGTCATCTACAAGTAGAGATAATTTGACTTCCTCTTCCTATTTGTCTGTCTTTCTTTCTCTTACCTAATTTTTCCAGCTAAAACATTCAACACTACTATTGAATAGAAGTGGTAAGGGGTGGGCAATTTTGTGCAGTGGTTTGGACATTGCTTGGGATGCCAACATCCCATATTGGAATACCTGGGTTCAAATCCCAGCTCCATTCCCAATTCCAGTTCCCTGCTAATCCACACCCTGGGAGATACTTGGTGATGGCTGAAGTACTTGGGTCCCTGCCACCCACATGAGAGACCTAGACTGAGTACCTGGCTTCAGTCTTTGGCCTGCCCCAGTATTTGCCAAGTGAATCAGCAGATGGAGGAATCTCCCCCGCCCCTTTTAAATAAATAAACATTTTACAATTAAGTAGACATAGTGAAAGTGGACATTCTTGACTAGGTCCAGATCACAGAGGAAATTATTTCTGCTTTTCCCCATTAGATCGGGCGTTCACTTTGGGTTTGTATTATACAATTATTTTGAGGGATGTTCCTTCTACACATGAGATATTCAAACTATTTTTATCATGAATGGATGTTGAATCTAACAGTGTTATTTCTGTGTCTATTGAAATGATCAAATTTTTTACCATTCATTTTGATGATATGGTGTGTTATGTTTATTGCTTTCCATTTGTTGATCCATCCCACATTGCTGAGATAAATCACCACAATAAATGATCATTTTGATGTGCTGCTGAATTCAACTTGCTAGTATTGTGTTGTGAATTTTTGCATCTGTGTTTTCCAGTAATATTGGTCTACAGTTTTCTTTTTTATTGTTGTTTCTTTGTCTGATTTTGGAATCAAGGTGACACTCACTTTGTAGGAGTTTGGAAAGTTTTTCCCTTTTTCATGTGTTTGGAATTATTTGGAAAGAATTGGTGTTAATTCTTCCTGAAAGTTTGGCAGAAATCAGCAATGAAGTCACTTAGCCCTGGGTTTTCTTTATTGGGAGATTCTTTATCACTGACTCAGTCTCATCATTTATTGTTGGTCTGTTCATGTTGTCTTCACAGCTTTGTTGTAAGTTATATGTGTTCAAAAATGTACCTATTTTTTCTAGGTTTTTCCAATTTTCCAATTTTTTGGCACACAGTTGCTCATAATAGTCTGCAGTGGTCTTTTCTATTTCTGCGGATCAGTTGTAATATCTCCTTTTTTCCTATCTGATTATATTTTAGTGTCCTCTTTTTTCTTCCCTCTTGGTTGATCTAGCTAATCTATCTTTCAAAAAACCAAGTTTGCATCTCATTAATCCTTTGTATTTTTGTCTCTATTTCACATATTTCTACTCTGATCTTCGTTAGTTCTTCCCTCCTATGAATTTTGGGTTTTTGTTTTTTTCTTGCTTTTCTGGGTCTTTGAAACACATCGTTATTGTTTATTAGATATTTTTCAATGTTTTTGAAATGGGTGCTTGATGTTATAAACTTCCCTATTAGAACTGTTTTTGCTGTAGCCCAGAAGTCTTGGTATATTATGTTTCCATTTTCATTTGTTTCAAGGAATTTTTCAATTTCACTTTGATTGCTTCAATGACTCATTGTCCATTCAGGAAAACATTGTTGAGTCTCCATGAATTTGTGTAAGTTTTAGGATTTCTTTTGTTGTTGATTTCTAGTTTTATTCCATTGTGAATAGAAAACATATATGATATGATTTTGGGTTTTTAAAATTTGCTGAAACTTCTTTTATGCTTTATATTTAGTGATCCTAAAGAATTTTCCATGACTGAGTCAAAGAATGTGCATGAAATGTTCCATAGATATCTGTTAGGTCTATTTGGTCCACAGCGTAGTTTATCTCTGATGTTCAATCTTTCTTAAGACTGGGGAAGTCTGACTATTTTTTCACTGAACAGGCATTCTATGCGTTTACTCTCCTTTTCTCCCTCAAGGATTCCCACAATTGGAACATTTATTTGCTTGATTTTGTCCCAATTGCATCAGAGGCTATCTTCATTCTTCTTATTTCCCCCTTTTCTTATCAGACTAGAATGTTTCAAAAGACCTGTCTTTTGAAACCTGTTCAGATGTTCTTTCTGTTTAATCTAATCTGCATTTTTTCACTTGGATTATTGACCATTTATTTTCCAAGATGTTGTTTGGGTTCATTTTCAAGATGTTATCTATTTGCTGAATTTCTCATTCCTCTCATTCACTGTTTTCCTAATTTCATTCAAATGTTGGTGTACTCTTTTTCTCTTATAATCATACTTTTGAAATCTTTATCAAATACTTTGCCAAGCCCTTTTTCTTAAGAGTTTGTAACTAAAGCATTATAGTGTTCTGGGGACATCATATCACCATGCTTCTTCATACTTCCTGTGTCTCTATACTGATATTTGCACATTTGATAGTTTAGATGTTTCTATCACTATTAACAAGTAGCTTTGGGGTAAAACGGTTTTTTCCCTGAAGATTTGTCTTTGGGTGTTTATTTTGGCTATAGTTCCAGTTGCATGTTACAGGATTATCTCTACATATCTTCTTCCATAGTAACCTAGGACAGTAGCATTTGGTACATGGAGTATCCTCTCATTGCCGGAAGGGATACATAGATCTCAAAAGTGGCCCACAGGGCAGGGTTCTAGGAGTACGCCCTCAGTCCACTGTAGCTAGGGTTATGGAAGTGTTGATCCAGAGTCCCACTGGGATTGGCAGGAGCATGGCCAGGGTTGTGGTAGTATTGTCAGGACACTATTGACGGAATGCCTGTGTCCCCATGATGTCAGGTGTCCCCATGATGTCAGCCCCAAGTTTCTATGCAATGTCTTGGCACCCATCTAGCAGCCTGAGGCCACTGCAATCAGCCACAGGTGATGTGAGCCAGGATATATATCCAATTGACTGGGACCATGGATCTCCATTTGGGACCAAGGAAGATCCAGAGGCTACATGTGCAGGCACTGGCCTAGGAACAGGGATCTATCTATCCCATAATAGTTTTACCAGTCCCAACATACAGTCTTATACCCCCTTTGGTGCCCTACTTTCCAGTGGCTGGAGTCCTGCTGCTTGCTGTCTGCCCATTGTTGCAGGCAGGATGGTAAAGGCAGTCATTTGACTGCCAGGCTGACTCTAAGGTGGGTTACACCTGAGTCTTGCACCCACAGGGCCTTGTGCTGTATTGCAGGTGCACAACAACCCCACAAGAGGCTAGGGGTGGTGCAGGTTGAAATACTCATCCTTCCTATCGGGGTGCAGGTCTCCATCTGATTCTAGGGCAGGACATAAGGCTCTGTCTGTGAGTACTAGCCCAGGGATAGGATCTCTGGTCTCTCAGTTGTGCTGAGTCTCACTGCAGTATGAATGGTAATGAGCCCTACTAGGTAGTTGAAGTCCTACTCCTCACTGTTGCCTGAGGGTGGTGGAGGCAGACACTTGACCACCAGGCCGACACAAAGCTGGGTTACACCTGAGTCTCACAGTCACTGGGCCCTGCACAGTCTTGGGATGTATATCAGTCCTCACAATCCTGGTAGTGACACAGGCTAAAACAAGTCCATAACACCAGGGCATATCTAGAGGCTGCATCTGTTAGCATCGGCCTGGGATAGAGGCCTTTGGATTTTATCAGGTGCTGGCTCTGGCTGCAACAGGTCCATCTCTGAGCTCCCTTTCTTGCCCTGCTGCTCTGTGGCTGGAGTCTTGCTTAGCTGTCTGCTGCAGATTAGAGAAGGGCAATAGAAGTGGTCCCTTGGTTACCTGGCTAAGGAGGGTTCACATGTTCAAACTGCAGACACTGGCCTGAGGGCAGGGCCCATAAGGTCCCGCTGGCTCTAGGTTTTACATTCACAGTACTGATACTTGGTTTCAATTCCAAAGTCTGGTCTTAATTCCCTCGCCTGTCCCCAGGTGGGAGGTATCTCTTTTTCTACACTGTGCTACTAGGAACTATGGAGGAGGTGACACAGGCACCTCTTCCCCTCCTGCCTTCTTCAGTGTATTTTTTCTTATTACTATATTAAAACTGGGCACTATGGCCTGTCACTTGGCTTCTTTAACTCTTGTGATGGTGACTTACTGCATGAATAGTTGGTAAAACTGGTTTCTCTGTGATGAATTGATCATGGTGCATTTTACTCAGCAACCGTCTTGCTCTGATCCCCCTATGTATTTTCGTTTAAATGAAGAGTTTAGATTATTTGTTTGGACCATTTTCATCTGCAGCCCAAATATCTATGCTAACTACTTAGATGATACTAATCTATAGGTATGTAATTTGAATGTAAATAAGACAGGATCATTTGGAAATGAATTAATGGCTACATAATAAATACTGCCCTGAATGGAAAAGTCCACTGAAGTAACCCACATGTATTTCAGTTTGCCTCTGGAAAAATAAAATGGCCCTCCTGCGGCTTTTAGATGGATAGCTAATAGAACTGCATCAGCAAGTCACACACACGCAGTTACTCTCATCCTTTTCTTCCTAAGCAGTTTCCAGCTGCCCCACGGTCTTCCCCTCAAGGGAGAGACCAACCACTTGGAGGCATTAACCACATGTCTTATCTTGAGACTTGCCCAACCAACCCCCTGGTGCCAGAACCTTCCCATTCCTGTCCGTTCCCATCAGAAGTCCTGCTCTCCACCCTCTCAGGGGGAGACCCCCAGGCTGCTCTGGGCATGCCCTAATCTGCTCCCACTCTCAGCAATCCTTCTACCTTGCCCTCAGTATGCCAGGTCCTTAGCAGCACACTCTGCCACCTGAACCCTCACATTACTCCTCACCTCCTGCCTCTCTCTGAGGTTTCTTTACGCTGCTCTGAAATGGTAGAATTTATTTGTTTTTGTTTTTGTGTTTTTACCTCACAGCCCAAATTTCTCAAAGCCAGGGAGTAAAATCTGCTCCTTTGTCTTCAAACTGATTCCCAGTCTCTCCTCCTTTACCTTAATTCTTACAAGAGCTGCCTACCCCAGCCCTAACATCTTCATAGCAATTAAAATGTTAACTCAGAAGCTTAAATCAGAGCCTATCAGTCACTGCCTCCTGGGCTTCCCATTGCAACTGGAATAAAATCTAGTCTTGATCATAGCCCCCAGGCTCTGCAGTAATGACCCTCCTGGCCTCTCCAGTCTCCCTTCCCTCCTCCCACAACTATTCCTCTGTACCCCAGACATGCTGGCCTTTCTCTCTTGTGACCCGGCAAAGTTCATCTCTACCCTGTTTATTCGCATTTGAAGCTACCTTATCTTTAAATTCTTTTTCCCTAGACCTTCACATGACTGCTCTTACCAGGCTAGTCTTCTTTTTTTTTTTTTTTTTTCTTTTTGGCAGTCAGAGTTAGACAGTGAGAGAGAGAGAGACAGAGAGAAAGGTCTTCCTTCCATTGGTTCACCCCCCAAACTGCTGCCATGGCTGGCGCTGCACTGATTCAAAGCCAGGAGCCAGGGGCTTCTCCTGGTCTCCTATGTGGATGCAGGAGCCCAAGCACTTGGGACATCCTCCACTGCCTTCCCGGGCCACAGCAGAGAGCTAGACTGGAAGAGGAGCAACCGGGACTAGAACCTGGCGCCCATATGGGATGCTGGCACCACAGGTGGAGGATTAGCCAAGGGAGCCATGGCGCTGGCCCCAACCACGCTAGTCTTAACTGAAGTAATGGTAATGTGTGCCCCCAGGGGCCTTCCTGTTATTGCTAACACAACTTATCAGCCCAACCCTGTCACTTTCTAATATAGTAACCCATTTTGCAACACTAGATGGCACGGATTACAATGTGATGAATGGATTACATATGCTTGTATCCTCTGCTCTCTCATTAGCAGCAATATACAAACTTCTTGAGGAAAGTGTTTCTCCATTATATTTCCAGGGTCTAGAATGGTGCTCAGTACATAATATTGTAGACACACTGCAATGATTTGTTGATGGATTTTATAATGCCTACCAACGTTTTCAAATGACTAAAATGCACCTTGCTGTGTTTGAAATAATTGAGGGTACATGAAGATCAAAGTCATAAATACCTGTTCTATGGGACAAGAAGATAAGTAAACAAATTAATATGTGCAACGTGATAGCCTCTGTGTTCCTCTCCACACCTCCTAACACGAATTGCATAAGTTATTAGAACGAATGAGTCTATTAGAATGAGCTATTAGAAAGCACACTGCATACACTGCCTTGTCATCAGGACATATGCTTGAACCCTTTAATGTTTTTGGTTCCTGTCATTTTGACAAACTCAAATTTCTCTTCACTAGCTCACCGCCTCAAGTGTCTTCTTCCAGTTAATTCAAATTGCATCTTCTAAAATCTTTCCTTTTTATCACCATGACTACCTCACCACACTCCTTAAGTTCTTCCTCTGACTTTCCAGGTCTTAATAATTCAATTCAGAAAGTGCTTGAGTGCCCAAGAGCCCATAAAGTCTGCACATCTTATCTCAGCACTCAAGGGCCCGCGTCTTTACTCTCTTGCCTCTAATCAGACCCCTCCATTTATTAACTCCTATTCTATCTTTCTCCCTTTGTCTACTTCCACTTAGAGAGCATGTTCATTTCAAATACTGCATCTCTCTGCTCCCACCCGCTCAGTCAAACCTGAATTTAGTTCATTTGACAATAAATAAATGCTTAGAAAATATGTTAAAGATTCTTAGAGAGCAATTAAACCTCACCATGATGTAATTTGCTTTGATATGAAATTCTATGTTTGGTATTAGTCCTTAATATAATTGTGTTGTTCTTTGGTAACAGTCATGAAGATATTTAATATGAAGATTCTGGCTAAAAGAAAGGCGTAAAGTGGGCATTCCTGAGTTAAAAATTTCGTAATAGTCATTTGTTTTTATAAGTAAGGTATGTTGTCCCTCAGACCATTTTCATATTAACTGCATATTATGGCCCAAAGATTCCCAAAGTCTTTTAAAGAATTATGTCTATTTATAACATGAGGTTTTCAATTTTCAGTAAGAAAACATATGGGGCCAGTGTTGTAGTACAGTGGGTTAAACCACTGCTTGGGATGTTTGCATCCCATATTGGAGCAATGGTTCAAGCCCTCCTACTTGGCCCCACTTCTTAACAATCTTTCCACTTCTGTGCTACCATGCTGGTCCCAAACCTCCACTATGTGGGCCTCTGGGAGACGAATCTCATCCAAACCACAGCAATCCAGCTCCCTGCTAATGTGTCTGAAAAAGCAGCAGATGATGGCCCGAGAACTTGGTTCTCTGCCACCCATGTGGGAGACAGACCCTGGATTCTGGCTTGGGCCTGTCCCAGTCCCAGCTTTTGCAGCCATTTGGGGAGTGAACAAGTAGAAGGAAGATCTCTGCCCCTCTCTCTCTTTCTCTGTCACTCTGCCTTTCAAATAATAAAAGAAACTTTTTTAAAAATAAGAAAAAATATAAAAGGACTTAATATTATTCTTTTCCAAAAAAAATCAAAGTATTTTTTTGAAAATCACATTATTATAGCACCCATTTAAGCACATAAATTGAACGCAAAATTCTAACATATTCTAATTCAAACTAGAAATTTCAAATCTTTCTGTGCAAGAGTTGCTCAGCATCCTGACACTTGAAATAAAGATCAACTTGACTTCTGATACTCAACGTTTTAGTCTATTTCATAGGAAGCAATTTTTTTCACTCTGATGCAACAGGAATCAGTAAGAAATAAACAAGTAAGAAATAAACAAAAAATGAGTACTTTTCCTAAATGTAGAGATTATCATTGTAAATTCTAGAATCTCAAACAAAATTATAGGGAGGCAAAATGCTGTCATTGTCTAAAGCAATTAGAATATTGTGTGAAGAATATAAAAACATAATTGTATAACACAAAATAAGGGAGGTGGTGGAAGCCAATTCAAAATATGTGAGTCTCAAAGACTTATATAATCAACACAACCTTAAAAAAGTCAAATATCTTTCGTAAAATTGATAAGGCTGTTATTCAAACTTGCTTCCATTTTCCTTTACCATTTGAGGTACTGTGAGGTACATCGTATCCCAGAGGCTCACAGAGTGGAGGTTTGGGACCAGCATGGTAGCATAGAAGTGGAAAGATTGTTAAGAAGTGGGGCCAATTAGGAGGTCTTGGTGGGTTGGGGTGCTGCTTTCTTTTTTTTTTTCTTTAAGATTTTATTTATTTATTTGAGAGGTAGAGTTACAAACAGTGAGAGGGAGAAACAGAGAAAGGTCTTCCATCTGCTGGTTCACTCCCCAAAAGACCACAATGGCAGGAGCTGGCCTGATCTGAAGCCAGGAGTCAGGAACTTCTTCCAGGTCTCCCACATGGGTGCAGGGGCCCAAGGACTTGGGCCATTTTCTGCTGCTTTTCCAGGCCATAGCAGAGAGCTGGATCAGAAGGGGAGCAGCCAGGACTCAAACCAGTACCCGAATGGGATGCCAGCGCCGCAGGCAGCGGCTTTACAGGCTATGCCACAGCACTGGGCCCAGGGGTGTTGCCTTCTTAAGGGATGAAGGTAGTTCTCATGGAACCATCGGGTAGTTCTCATGAGTGGGGTGTCATAAGAAGAGCAAGCCTGGCCTTCCCCCTGAGCACTGCCTTGCTGCTTGCAGTGTGATCTCCCGTTCCCACAAGCACTGTTGCTGTGATGTCTAAAACAGGTTACATCCACTGCTAGGCCTTTATAAGAGGGGGCCACCAGGTCTCAGACTTGCAGACTCCCAAAATATAAACTAAATGAGCCTTTTTACACTATTACTCAGCTTTAGGTACTTTTTCATAGCAAGTAAAACAAACTAATATTGACATTCTGTAATACTTAAGAATGAAAAACTTTCAATCAGGTAAAATTTATATGAAGTGAAATGCACAAGCTTTATGTCAAGATTTCTGACACATGCATACTCTAACTACCACTCATATAGAAATACAGAAAATGAAGTGACAGGCATCAAATAATTCATTACTATGGGAAGCTGGCTTTGTGCTCAGCCTTCAATATATGTCCCATAAGCAAATTGCAAAAACGAAGACCCAAATAAAATAGTGATGGAAAATTTAAAGATAAACAAACATACAGAATATCTTTGAAATCCTAGAAATTTTTCTTACATTCCTTCTAGACTATTGTCGCTCCCACTCTTCGCGGAGGAACGACACAGGACCCTGCGTTGTTCTTTTGCCTGCTCGGCCCTTCCCGGGTTTGCTGCTGGTTCTTCCCGGGTTGGCTACTGACCCTTCCACCTCCGTGGAAGGGCGGTGCCCCCTGCCACTTTCCCCACTTCTGCGGGGGAGCGGCACACCACTGGCCGGCCCTCTCGGGGGGCTGCTCAGATGTTCCTCAGGTGTTCCCCTTAGATGTTCCTGGTGCATGTTGTCTCTCTCCTCCTTTATAGTCCTCTTCCACCAATCCCAACTCTGCTACCCACACGCCGAGTACGCTGCTCTCCTCCAATCAGGAGCAGGATCAGCTCCTGCAGGTCATCACTCAAGTTGGCGAGAGACAGCTGTGTAGAAGCTGTTTACTCCTCTCCCAGCGCCATGTTGTGGGAGAGCAGATGCATAGAATAAGTCTTAATTCCAGTAACTTAGTCTAGTCCGAGTTGCTCCCCACAACTATCTTTACACCTCATAAACAGCCCCGAATCTGAATTCTACTACCATGGATTAGTTTTACCTGTTCTCACATGTCTGTCATACAATGGAATCATGCCATGTGTACCCATTTGTGACTGATTTTTCTCGAAAGATGCTTTTGAGGTTCACATATGTTGCGAATTCCATCAGTAGTTGTATTGGGTAGTGTTTCTATAGGTAGTTTTTCCATGAACAAATATACCACAGCTTGTATATCAAGCCATCTGTTGCTGAAATTTTGGGTTGTTCCTAATTTAGGGAAATTTTGTATAAAGCCACTAAGAACATTGATGCACAAACCTTTTTATGTAAATATACTTTCATTAATTTTGTCTACTAAATATCAAGAAGTAGAATTACTGTGTGGAGGTAGGTATATGGCAGCTTAAAAGTTAACTGCCAAACTAATTCCCAAAGTGGTTGAACCATATTATACTCCTCCTGGCAATACATAGATAGTTGCTCCACATCATCACCAACATTTGGGTCATCAGGTTTTTTTTTGTTTGTTTGCTTGTTTGTTTGTTTTAATTTCAGACATGCTAGTGAAACTGGCTTTCATTGCGGTTTTATTTTGCATTTCTCTGATGACTAATAACATTGATCCCTTTCAAGTACACATTGGTTGTTCCTGCACTTTCTTTTGTGAAGTATCTGATCGAAGCTTTTGCTCAATTTCTTCAACTAGTTTGTCATTTTATTGTTGACTTAGGAATATTTTAAAAATACATTCTAAAACACGCCCTTGGTCAGATTTTGTGTTGTACTTATCACCTCCCAACATGTGGCTAACCTTATCACCTCCCTACATGTGGCTAACTTTATCATCTTCCAACATCACCTTTTGACAAGCAGCATCTTTACATTTTAACGGATTATATTTTTTTCTTTTATAATTACTTCCTCTTTAAGAATTTTATGCTTATATCAATATAAAAATACATTCTTTAATTTTTTCCAAGAGTATTATGGGTTTAAGTCTATAATCCATGTCAATTTAATTTCATGTTCTATAAAATAAAGGTTGAGGCTTATTTTTCCATACATTTATATTAATTATTAAGTTTTATATTAAATATTTTTGCTGAAAAACATTAAAATACAATATCCTTAAGATTAACACTTAGAAATTAATCCTTTTCTTTTACATTTTGCCAGTCTTTTTATTGTTGTTGTTGTTTAATGTTTCTGTCTATATAAAATTCTAAACAGAAGTAGGCTAAAAATGATTCATTTGTCTAGGGAGGACAGGCCTTAAGTGACATTAGCCTCTGATTAAATTTCACCTTTTCTGGGAATATATGGTCCCAGCCCTAAGGATGTCATAGGCAGGAAATCTCACACATTGTGGAGGCTACATGCATAATGAGCTAATTAGATCATGCACCGCTCATAGGAAATGCGCTGGACTTGACAAACGATTACATCTTCCTCTTAGACATCCACATCAGCAGCCATCTGCAAAATGTGCAGCTGTCCACCTGGAGTGCAGGTCTGTGGCGCTGATGTAGGCTGTCCTTCTAATAAAAACACCACAAGGCTGGTTTTCAGGGCTTTATGTTAAAGCCACAAAATCAAATAAGAAAAAATGAATACTTAACATGTTTGGTTATGGTATATTATGATTCCACTGAAATTTTTCTAAATCTGCAATTTCTTTTTAATATAGTGTACACACCAGCATTCTTGCTTTAGGGAAACTATATACCAATGGAATAAAAAGAAAAAAAAAGGGCTTATGTGAGTGAAAAATTGTATCTTGCCCAAGGCTGACCAAAAGAAAGATAATTGCTGTGAGCAGTTAACAAAGCCAAGACAAAAGTTGCACCTATTGGCAAAATCCCCAAATTTTTGTAGTAATAGTTTACAAGTCATCCTTTAAAATCCTGTCAATAAAATCATCCAGAGGATATTCATAACTGTTTCCTTTTAATTTTTGTAGCATAAATATTAACTTGTTTATGGCCTCATAGAAATCAAACAAAATATTAGATAAAATTTTCTAGATTCTCTGTTATCTCCAAGAAATTTATTTACCACCAAGAGTTACCAAGTCTCATTTACTACAAGACATAAAAACTGCCTGGTAGCATCTACATGTGTTTTCAGATTCAGTTTGCCTGTCAAACAGCTGTATTGGCAGAATTCAATCAAATTTAGGCACAATTTTTGGCTAGTTTACTCTGCCTTTCTTCCTAATTAGAACCCCCACTCAACATTAGGAAGCTTTAGCACACTAATGGAGATGAGTCCCTTGAGTTTCAAATTAATAGCTCAGTACTTAGAGAGCTACCACTTCTACTGATACTTATCAAAATAAAATATTCTAATGGTGAGTCAAAACTTTGGAAAATATTCTTGTTTGAAAGTGACTTTCTTAAGTTGGATTTTATTGATGTAACTATTAAAGAATGAGATGTATTTCACAAGAATTATAAGTAAGAAAGTTAAGCAGAAAACACTGGTGTTCATAATGAATTTCTCATCAAGTTAAAATTGTTTAAGTTATAATAATCTACATTTTAGATGGAGATATATATGTGTGTGTATATATGCATATTGATACTTCTCAAGATTGTCACACAAATTAGAGACTGAATATTCAGATAAGATTATATGAAAATATATTACTATGTATCACTATGTTCCTAAATTTGTATGTATGAAATACATGAAACTTGTATAACTTAAATACAATTTTAAAAAATTCAAAAAAATATTATATGGAAATACTTGCCTTTACCATATTTAGTTCTGATATAACACTAAAATATTTTACAATATGAAGCTAATTTATAATTATAATTTATAATATCTATATATAAAGTTCAAATACTTGAAGTATGCTAGTCAAAGAAAACAAAATCCAGCACCCAGAAGTTATTACAAGTAATTTTAATTCCTAGTTGCAACTTTTGAAAAATATTAAGGGAGATCCAATGTGAAATCTACATTTAAAAATCTCTTTCCTTTCTCATTCCTGTTGTTTGCCAATTTCCCCCACCTCTTAGCTTTCTCACTTCTCACCTTCAGCTCCTCCCCTTAAACCTCTTTCTCTCTTTTTCATTCTCCCTAGGGGCCTTTCCCTTTTCACTCTTCCTCTTTATCCCTCAGGGTTCGCCTTTTCTCTCAACACAATGTCTTCCTGCAAGAACCTCCACTGATTCTATTGTTTGGTCTACAGATTTCACCAATCTGCATAGTAAATCAGTTAAACAGGGGGACAAAGAAGCATGAGGACCTCCCCGCACACATTAGTAACTTCTGTCCCTGTTGTACACACATCACCTCTCTCTCAGAGGTCACCATTTATTTTATGGTACTCATATTTCCAGTGTAACTCACAGCTGTTGATCAAACTTGATAAAAAAAAAAAAAACTGAGAGTAAACAATTTTCTCAATTAAATTGAGAATGAAAAGGAATTCGACTTAGGGCTCTGCCTCTCAAAGTAAAACATTCTCCCAATGAACAGTTTCTCAACTTCTCTGAGGCTTTGCCTGTAGGAATACACCTTCCCAGTCTGTAAAGCCTTCATTTACATGAACAAATTTTCTTCAATTTTCCAAAACAAAGGATTTTGATTTAAAAAAAAAAAAAAAGCTGTGCCGTTAAATTTATGCAGTCATTTGGTGAGCATGCACCCGTGTTTTCAGAGGATAAATACACAGTTAGGATCAGGATGGATTCTTAAAGAATCACTTCTACTCTGCCTACTAAAGCTAAAACATGAAACCATTATCTCATTATCTTTTGAAAAGTTATATAGATTATCTGAAGTTATTTCCTTTTTTAAATTTTCTAAGAAAATATCCAGCAGCCCTGTGTTTTCCATAAAATTAGCTAAAATCTTATTTCCTATTTTGCTGTTTTTATTGAGTTAACTCCTATTTATCTGATTTCCTTTCTCCATGAATCAATAATGATCTAGCTCTTAAGATTGCAACGCTTCTGTATTTTCCTAGTATCTGTCTTCACTATCTTGTCTCCCACCCATTAGCTATCTCAAACTAATTTCACTCTTTTTATACCTTCTCTCCCACTGAGTGCTGATTCTAAGAACACAATTACATCTCATAATTCCCCAAGAAAATAGGCGATATCTGAACTAGTCAGGGAACAGTCTAAGCTGCTAAGACATAAGAGACACTAAAATGTAGTTTGTAAAGCATAAATATGAAGGCAATGCTGTGGTGTAGCGGGTTAAAGCTGCCGCCTGCAGTGTAAGCATCACACATGGGCGCTGGTTCGAGTCCCGGCTGCTCCACTTCTGATCCAGCTCTCTGCAATGGTCTGGGAAAGCAGTAGAAGATGGCCCAAGTCCTTGGGCCCCTGAACCAGCATGGGAGACCCGAAAAAAGTTCCTGGCTCCTGGCTTCAGATCAGGCCAGCTCCAGCCCTTGAGGCCATCTAGGGAGTGAACCAGCGAATGGAAGACCTCTCTCTGCCTCTGCCTCTCTGTAACTCTGCCTTTCAAATAAATAAATAAATCTTTAAATTAAACATGAATATGTTCATTTGCCTCCAACAGAATAGTGCAAAGATATGTAGGCAATCCTTCACCAGATAGATTATCAAAATTTTCTCTCTCTCTACCTGTTGACAGTCTAAAAACTACAAGCCAATTGTGATTTTCATTCTGTTTCCTTGCCTATTCACCAACACACTAATCATTAATTACCATTTATTTCCTCTGTATCACTAAAAGCAGTATTTATTATTCTTTGCTAGTGGAAACACTTAATTTGTATTGGCTCCTTTATTCTTCATGCTAACCTTGAGTGTCTGATACCATCATCATCACCAGCTTATAAGTAAGAAACTCAAGTGCAGAGAAGCTAAACCAACACCCTGCCATCACAGAGCTAGGAAGCAGCAGCAGCAGGATGTGGGCTTAAAGTCAGGTCCTGAGTCTATGCTCTTAGCTCTCAATCACTACTATAAACTGGTTCTTTATCCCTTTGCTATTGCTCAAATCTTACCCACATGGCTTAGCTCCCAGCATCCATTCGCTGGTTCAGTAGTGTGTCCTCTAAGACTCCACTCAGTTCTTTTCTAACAGAGATGAGCTGGCACCACCTGTTCCCTTCAGTTCACAACACCCAACATTATTCACTTCTTCTCATCTTCATGTTCCACAAAGTCAATAGCTTTGTGGAAATATACACACCACAAAAATAAACAAATACCACAGTGTAGGAGGGGTTTTTTTCTCTCCTGAACAGTGTTTTAAAACATGTGCTATACTCTTAAAATGCCTTCCTCCTAGAACGGAATCAGAATGCCTTAACCTTCCTCATCATATCACAAGGTACTTGTAATTGTCTATGTGTTCTTTTTCCTCCAGCAGACTGAGGATGCAGAGTATTTCTTTCACTTTACCTTAGCACGCAAAACAATGACTAGAAGATAATTAGTGCTTAGAAAATATTTGTTAAAAGAATCAATGAAATAGGGGCCAGCACTGTGGCGCAGCAGGTAAAGCCAGCGCCTGCTGTGCCGGCATCCCATATCGTTGCCAGTTTGGGTCCCAGCTGTTGCACTTCTGATCCAGCTCTCTGCTATGGCCTGGGAAAGCAGTGGAGGATGGCCTTGGGCCCCTGCACCCACGTGGGAAACCTGGTAGAAGTTCCAGTTTCCTGGCTTCTGATCAGCCCAGCTCTGGCCATTGTGACTATTTGGGGAGTGAACCAGCAATGGAAGACCTCTCTCTCTCTCTCTCTCTCTCTCTCTCTCTGTAACTCTGCCTTCCAAATAAATAAATAAATCTTTTCAAAAAATCAACGAAATAATAAATTTAAAAATCTGCCAGTTCTTACACCACTTCTCTTAAGCAATAACCTAATTTCTTATTATTTGTGAGTTATGAGCTCTGAATTCCAGGACTGTATGGATTATAAACAATCGATCAGAATCCCTAAATCACACTTTTAAAAGTTCAGCAGTAAAGTTGATTCAGTTCTAAATATTAGAAATAGCTACCTCCTCAAAGTCACTGGAAATGCTCTTTTGCATTTTATTTGCTCATATTATACAAAGCTCGACTTAGAATAGAAGTGCAGCCTCAGCTTCCACCCCAGAAAAGTCTTCTGGCGAAGAAAGGAGTTTTTGACAGTCGAGTTCTGCAGCTGGAGAAATGCCATGAAATATCTGAATAGCTGCTGTGCCTTAAAATAAAGCCCTGCTCGTTGCCCATGTAATTAGTGTAGCTATAGATTATTATTTCCACGGATGAGTACAGCATAATTAATGCACTATACAAACCCTCATCTCTAACAAGAATTTTGGGATAATCGATTCCCAAATTCCATCCCCCAAGATACTTAAGAATAATTCAATTTCTTTCTATTGACATAAACTGTATACACACAAGCATAAACCAATATTGTTCGGAATAGCTTTTCTGAGCATCTTACAACGTCTTTTCTTCAGGGAGCAGTACTTTGAATAACTTCATTTTATCTCATATTCAAATGTTACTTTACTGTTCAATTCAATTTTAATTTCGATGCCATGTACTGATATAGTCTGATCAAATATTAAATTGATTTTTAAAGGATTGGTTTATTTGAAAAGCAGAATCACACACACACACACACACACAGAGAGAGAGAGAGAGAGAGAGAGACAGGGAGAGGGAGATGGAAAGAAAGACACAGAGAGAGAGATCTTCCATCCACTGGTTCACTTCCCAAACAGGCACAACAGTCAAGTATGGGCCAAGCCAAAGCCAAGAGCCAGGAAATCCATCCAGGTCTCCCACATGGATGAGAGGGGCTCAAGCACTTGGGCCACCTTCCCTTGCCTTCCCAGGTACGTTAACAGGAACATGAATCAGAAGCAGAGCAGCAAGGACTCAAACCAGCACTCCCATACAAGATGCCATATGGCACAAGCAGCAGGCTAACCCACCACATCATAATGCCAATCCCAAAATTATTTTCTAAAACAAAAAACAGGGCCATCTACTGTGTGGCTTGCTCTATTTTATATATTGGAAAACCAAAAAAGTCATAGAAGATTCCTTCCCTTGGGGAGTTTGCCTTCTAGTCAGGGAGAAAGATGTTAAACCTATAAGTAAATTATATCCTCCAGATAGCAGAGAGTGCTACAACAAAAACAAACACAGGGTGATGGAACAGAAAGGGTGTCAAATTGGGCATCCTGCAAGACAAGATGGGCTTCATTCCATAGGATCCTCAAAGCTGCTATGAAAGGATGACATCTAAATTCTGATGAGAACAAAGGCAACCGAATGGCTACTATAGGAAAAGTATTTTAGGCCAAAGGAACTGTAAACTCAAATACCCCGAGACAGACAGGAGCATGGGCTTGACTGACAGCAAGGGAGTAAATCAAAGAAGAAGGGTGATTTTAAATCTCCTTGTCTCCTCACCATGTTTACTTTTATTTTCTTTAAGAAAATACATATGATTTTAATCCTTTAGCTTATGAAGCTACTGACGTGAACTTCTTGTGTCGAGAGCTGGGAAGAGATGGACAGTGGTGTACCATTGTACAATCCGTCAACAATATAGCTACAACACATGTATATAAGCTTGAGGGCATAAATGAACATAATTGTTATTAAATTATAACAACAATAATATAATGCAGTTAAAAATTAGGAAACCATGGGTCTTGAATTTTTCTTATCTTTTAAATAATAATTATGTAATTGTGGGTTTATATAACCTAATGCTTAATAATGACCACATTTAATAACTGACTGACAAAACTTCTTAGGATCTAAAAATCAGTTCTTGCAAGTTGGTACAAGTCAACTTCAGCCCACCCCTTCTGCTGGCATACCCGGAGGGAGAGCTCATTAACCCGTCCAAACACCAAAAGGCATCTCTAAAAATATGAAAGTTTTCATCCTCCTCCCTGCTGCCAACTGGCTTCTCCCACTTCCCTATTACCCACTTCCAAAAGGGAGAAAGAAATGAAAAGGAAGCGCTGGCACTGTGGCATAGCAGGTAAAGCTGCAGCCTGCAGTGCTGGCATCTGGTATGGGTGCCAGTTCCAATTCGAGTCCCGGGTACTCCACTTCTGATGCAGCTCTCTGCTATGGCCTAGGAAAGCAGTGGAAGATGGCCAAGTTCTCGGGCCCTTGCACCGGTGTGGGAGACCCAGAAGAAGTTCCTGGCTCCTGGCTTTGGACTGGCCCATCTCTGGCCATTGTGGCCATTTGGGGAGTGAACCAGCAGATGGAAGACCTCTCCCTCACTATCTCTCTCTCTCTCTCCCTCTCTCTCTCTCTCTCTCTTTGTAACTCTGCCTTTCAAATAAATAATATCTAAAAAAAGAAATGAGAGAAAATGATAATTTGTGGGTATATAATTTGTGGCATATCCTGAAAACTAAATGGATCTATTTTTAAAAACATTTTATGGGCTGGTGCCATGGCTCACTTGGCTAATCCTCCGCCCGTGGCGCCGGCACCCCTGGCCCCTGGTTCTAGTCCCAGTTGGGGCGCCAGGTACAAGTCCTGTTTGCTCCTCTTCCAGTCCAGCTCTCTGCTGTGGCCCAGGAGGGCAGCGGAGGATGGCCCAGGTGCTTGGGCCCTGCACCTGCATGGGAGACCGGGAGGAAGTACCCGGCTCCTGGCTTGGGAACAGCACAGCACTGGCTGTGGCGGCTATTTGGGAAGTGAACCAACGGAAGGAAGACCTTTCTCTCTGTCTCTCTTTCTCACTAACTCTGCCTGGCAAGAAAAAAAAATATATATATATATATATTTCAAAAATTTTTTTATGATTCTCATACCTTAAGATTAAAACATTATGACATGTTCTAAATATGTACTCCAGTTATAAGTAAAACATATAAATCACAAATGATCATGGACTTACACAGGGACAATTGCTAAATTATTTTCTTTAATAATAGTTTGTCTACCTCACCATTTGGGCATTTATTTTACTCATATTGATAGATAAATGGAGAAGTATTTCAAATTAGCAGTATCATAAAACCTAGGCTAATAGCCAAGTTGGCCTGAAGGCCTAACTAACAAATGTAGCTTTCCAAAAACAACAAAAGAAACAGCCTGGATATCATTAAGTAGACAGAACTGACTGTAATTCAGTAACTCCCTAGTGTGGTAGTACATCTTGTATTGGAATAAGAATTGCTTTTGGCTACGGGGTCTACTCTGAAATACGGACAGAGTGGACTGACCATCCTTTACTTAGCTTATTATATATCAAATGGAACCTACTTAGCTTGTTACACATCAGATGGAACCTTTAGTTACATGTGGCTTGGAGAACATATTGTGTTCTAAATCACAGAAACTTAAATGCTGAAAGGTAAAAACAAGTTATGTGCAGCCCAGGAATCCATATATGTTGGAGGTTTTATAACCTAATAAAACCTCACTGTAAAAAATGAATAAAATTTACTAAATATTAAAGATGTCAATCCAATTAACATTTCAAACTGAAAAATTAACTTAGAATCATATAAAAAAGTAAAGATACAGTTAAAAAGTAAAGATATGATCAAGAAATACTTTAGGAGCTGGTACTATTGCGCACCTGGGTAAGTTGCAGTCTGCCCTGCCAGCATCCCATAGTGGAATGGGTTCGAGTCCCAGCTGCTCTGCTTCTGATCCAACTCCATGCTAATGCACTTGGGAAAGCAACAGAAGTTGTCCAAAGACCTTGGACCCCTACCACCCACCACCCAGATGAAGCTCCTGGCTGCTGGCTTCGACCTGGTCCAGTCTTGGCTATTGCACCATTTAGGGAATAAACCAGCAGATGGAAGATTCTCTTTCACTCTCTCTCTCTCGTGCTCTCTCTCTCTCTCTCTCTCTCGAAGGAGCAGGAGGAGGAGGAGGAGGAGGAGAAGGAGGCAAAGGAGGAGGAGGAGGAGGACAGACTTTAACCAAGTGATCGATGTTAACATTGTAGAATATTCTGAAAAAATGCATTCTTCCCCCAAATTCATAACCTGAACTAATCACAATATCAGACAAGTTCAAACTGAAAGATGCTTTACAAATTACCAGATAATTATTCTTCGAAAGTATCAAAGTTATAACAGACAAAGACTGTTATAAAAAGACCTTTCACAAAGCCAAGGTGATAATAAGTAAACACGATATGGGTTCTTGGATCAAATCTTTTAACAGAAAAGGGACATTAGTGAAAAAACTGGAAAAATATAATTAAAGTCAATGGTTTTATGATGGTGATACATTATGGTGAATTTTTTCATTTTGTTTGTTATATCATCTGTTAACATTCTTGGAGACTTGGCTAAGACTATATATGTATACCCTAAGTAGCTGAAAATCTTGTGTGAGTCTATCATTACATGAAAATTATAAGTTTAAAAATATTCAAGCTTATATTATACAAAATATGAGAAAAATGGAATTGTATATATCCTATCATTAGACAAAATGGAAATTTTATGTTGATTTGTTTTCTCTTTTTTTAATTTTTCCCCTGTGCTTCTAAACACTAGTCATTGTCAAGACCGAACAGAAAGAAGAGCACACATTCCTCAGACTGAGTGTCTGGTTTCATATTTCATTTCTACCATTTACTGTGTTATTGAGGGCAATTCAGTTAACTTCCTGCTCCTACGTTTTCTAGGGTGCAAAAGAGAATATCTGCCACAGAGTGCTGATATAAGAATAAATGAATTAATACATACAAAGCACTTAGAACAATGCATGCCTAGAGTGAATAACAATTTGAAAGAAATATCAAAATAGTTGGAGGCAGAGTAGATGTCTAGCGTTTCAGAAACAAAGTGGTCCAGCTGCTTCCCTCCTTCCCTTCCTCCTTCCTCTTGCTGAAATGAAGTTGACTTTACTGTGGGATGGCTCAACAAATGAGGCAGGACTGATTGGAATTCTGATTCCTCAAAGTATAAAGAGTGAAGGGACATTAGCAGACTCAGGGGAGCAGACAGTTCCCAGTTCTGGCATTCTAGCCAAACTCTTCCCAAGTGGAATCCAGGCTTTTGTCTCCATCGCCTGTCTTTTTAGTTTCATGCCCATCTTCCAAGCCTGGATCTCCAGTGCTCCCACAGCCCTATGAGCCATCCTGTGCCCTTTCCACAGATCCTTTTGCTTTTTGAGCTAATAAATGTTGATTTCTGTTATGTAGCCCACCATAAACAATTGCTGTAATACCATTATCCAATGACCCAGTTCTAAAGTCAAGAGAAACAGCATTCCTGAGCCTTACTTCTAAGAAAAATAATCCATGGGCCACACTTTAATATTATAGGAGAGGAAGTTTGTTGAGTTGGCATTAGAGACAAGGAGCTAAAGGAAATACTATTGGAATGTAGGCCTCTTGAGGAAGGACACACAGGCTTTCAGCCATGGCCCAAATGCCTATAATGCAAGTTCAAGTTCTCCCTAGTCCCCCTTTAAACAGTAAACAAACATGGATGCCTATTATTCGCGGAGATTTAATTGACTGTCATAATATCATAACTATTAATTGGACTGATGCAAAAAATAGACCATACTTCAGGCTTGTCATCAAGACAAACCATTATACATAGAACTTTGAAAGTTCAACCTGTACCCTTTAATGGATGCATTAAATAACATTTTAATACCAGACAGTAACCAGGGGTATCTTTGCATTTTGCATCAGGGAAAAATTTTGGAAGATGGAATAATTGCTGAAGAACTTAGATCACCATGTAACTACAGTGCTATTTTTATGATTGACAAGAATTCAGGAGAAACTTACTAACCCTTTTAAGAAAAAGTAGGGGCTGGCACTGTGGCATAGGGGGTAAAGTCGCCGCCTGCAGTGCCAGCATCCCATATGGGTGCCGGTCAAGTCCTGGCTGCTCCACTTCTGATCCAGGTGTCTGCTATGACCTGGGAAAGCAGTAGAGGATGGCCCAAGTCCTTGGGCCTCTGCACCTGCATGGGAGACCCAGAAGAAGCTCCTGGCTTTGGATCAGCACAGCTCTGGCCATTGTGGCCAACTGGAGAGAGAACCATTGGATGGAAGACCTCTCTCTCTCTCTGCCTCTCCTTTTCTCTCTGTGTAACTCTGACTTTCAAATAAATAAATAAATCTTTCAAAAAAGAAAAACTTTAAATCAGAAACTTAGAAAACCAGATTACAGGATTAAGCTGCTCCTTATGTAGGGATTACGTAAGATTTCATAAAAATCTGTAAGATAGTACTCAAATAGCTAATCATTAGAAAGCACAAGCAAAAGTCCCCACAACAGTTTGTGAATTTAATGTGTAACAGAGAATGTTTACACATTGTTAAGCAAGAATCAAAGATTCTAATTTAGAATAAAAAAATTGGTACAATATTGAAGGTTATTCCAAGACAAATATTGTATTGGATTTTTTTAATCCATTCTATTATTTTTCTGATAATTGCTTGATTTTGTACTTACTGTGGGCTTGCTGAAAACTTCCCAGAAAATGGTAGAAATGATAATGGAGATCATTTTTAAATTATAGTGCAACTATAAAATAGCAACAAAAATGGGAAATTGTATGGTAAATTCTTAGGACAAAAAGCTTACATTTTTCCCTGGTACCAAAAGGAGAGTACACACTATACTCCAGCTTTTTCTTTAGAAAATCTGAAAATTTTAAATGCTTTTTCCAACCCTTTGAGGTGTACGTAAATCTTGGTAAAAGCTTAATAAGTTTCTTGCTAGTTCTGCATCCCAGGAATGTATTTATTAGAGGCCTCAGAGCAATTTCCTTAAAATGCAAACACGTAGCAGAATGGAGGGAGTATTGTCTCCCTACCCCTGGGGAATTTAAGCCTGGATGCTTGGCCCTGTGATGTCATTTCCTGCTTGTCATAAAGATACAAGAGGTTTAATTTTTCTCTTTATATAAAGACAATTAACATATATGCTGTCATTTGTATCTGCTTGGCAATATAAAAGGATGCAATTTCTTCCTTTCTTTGTGAGCTCCTTCGCAGATTGCCTCTGAGGCACGGCTCAGTCTGATTTAACGCTTATTCAATAATAAAGCTCTTTCACTCTTGTCTACATTTTTGTAGAAGGATTCACTGGGTTGGCAGGAGATTTTATTTCTAATTATAATTTCTTCAACTCAGCTTAGTAGTAATGGTATATAATTGGTATAGTTCCTAAGGAAGCTGGTTAACTTCTCTCTGAATAAACTTTGCACTGTGCTGGAAAGGATACGTCATTAGGCCCAAGAAAGATTAAATGACATAAATGCTGATCAACCAGTAGTGGTGGGGGGACCCCAAAACTCGTAAACAGTGTGCTGTTTTCACATTTGTGCAACATTATTCCAAATCAAAGTCAGACACACCAGAGAAATGTAACTCTAACACTCACAAAAACAGCATCCTTATTATGTGATAATAGTCAATAAACCACAAATACTTGAAAAGTTTTATAATCTGATAAAATGAAGTCCTCAGAAGGGTAGAACTCTGACAATTTTAAATCAATTTTTACAGCATTCTGGGAAAGTAGTAAGAAAATTTTCAATGTTAAAAGTGATGGCACGGACAAGTCCGAATGATTATAAGGTTTGAGTGCTTAGATATATGGTTTCTGCACAATGGAGAAAGAAGTGCATTCATGATGCTTTGCAAAGCTAAAAGGTCTGCAAAGGCTAGTTGCTTTCAGTGCAGGTTATCAATGAAAGACATTTCACAAATGTTTTTCTATTCTTTTACACAAAGTGTGTGAAATAAAGAACATTCCCCAGCCTGTGATCTGTAGAACACCAGTGTCTCATGAGACTTATTTGTACTCCATAGGGGATGTTTAAAAAGGGTTCTCTAGTCAAATAATCCTGTGAATCTCTGTCTTGAAATTTCGCAATCTAGGTTAGCATATTAAAGACTATGAGGTTAGGGCCAGCGCTATGGCGCAGCAGGTTAATGCCCCATCCTGCAGTGCCGCCATCCCATATGGGCGCTGCTCTGAGGCCTGGCTGCTCCAATCCAGCTCTCTGCCATGGCCTGGAAAAGCAGTGGAGGATGGCCCAAGTCCTTGGGCCCCTGCACCCATGTGGGAGACCCAGAGTGGGCTCCTGGCTCCTGGCTTCGGATCCGCGCAGCTCCAGCCATTGCAGCCAATTGGGGAGTGAACCATCGGATGGAAGACTTCTCTTTCTTTCTGCCTCTCCTCTCTCTGTGTAATTCTGACTTTCAAATAAATAATAAAGAACTCTTAGAAAAAGAAAAGAGACTATGAGGTGACCCATAACAAATTAGAACCTCCCAAATTATTTGATCATAGATCCTTTCCCTTTTGTTTTCATTGATCCAACAATAGTAGTAAGAATAATAGCTATCATTTATTGGGCACTTACTGCAAATCACAAATAGTTTTATGTACTCCTTTATATGTAACACTCAATCTCACAAAAACTCATATGAGGAGCATTGTCTACTCTTAGAAGAATAGGCTTTTTCTTCCTTGCTATCCACAAGGAATCTCACTGTGTTTTTTCACTTTAATTTTCATGCCTTACAATGAGTACATGGTCCTTAGAATCCAGAAAAATTGACAGTCCTTGCTTTGGTTCCTGTGATGACTTTTTTTTGCATCTATTCCTGCTTGTATGTATCAAAACTCATACTGATCAATGAGCTCTGGGTTGCAAAAGAGGATTTATTTTTTGCACCTGTAAGTCAGTCTTTGTCCAAATTAGACAAAAATATATGCCAAGTACAGCAGTTCCTGTGATGACTTTTCATGTTTTCTTCTGTTTTTATAGACATTTAAGTCAGAAGATGGAAATGAATCCATTCAGGTAAGCCAATGAGGTGCTTATTTTTAATCAAAACCATGAGATATTGCTTTTAAAGCAAAATCTGCTTCAGCAAAATCTGCATATTATAAAAATACTTATAAGATTTCTTTCCTATTCTTTACTTAAAACTCTGGGAGATTTATTTATTTGAATAGAGCAGTTGTAAGAGTGTAGTGTCATTCCATTCACAGATTTGAAGTCATGCATTTGAAGAGTTACTGTGCTGATTAGAGTTCTCCAGAGGAACAGAACCAACAGGTTCCTCAACACACATACAAGCACACACACACACAAGCACACACACACAAACACACACACACAGGGTATTTCAAAAAGTTTGTGGGAAAACAGAATTAAAAGACAAGTTTATTTTGGTGCAAAAATTTTTTGAAATCCATAACTAGTTTTTTTGTATGCATTTTGCATGAACTTCTTGAAGACTCTCTCATATGAGAAAACATGTTACAGGAATTGGCTAACACGACTGTGGAGGCCATCTGTAAGCTGGAGAACCAAGAAAGTCACTGATGTTATCCAGTCGGAGCCAAAGGCCTTAGAATCAGCCAAGCTGATGGCCACATCTGCTGGCTAAAGAACCTGCAGCGCCAGTGTCCCAGGGCAGTAGACAGATGGTCCCTGCTCAAACACAAACAGATCTGCCCTCCCTCTGTCATTTTGTTCTCTTCAGGCCTTCAGTGAACAGAATGATGTCCACCCACGTCACTGAGTGCCATCTTCTTCTCTTTTTTTTAAGATTTATTTATCAATTTGAAAGGTGGAGTTACAGAGGTAGAGGTAGAGAGAGAGAGAGAGAGGTCTTCCATCTGCTGATTTTCCCCAAGTGGCCTCAATGGCAGGAGCTGAGCCAATCTGAAGCCAGGAGCCAGGAGCTTCTTCTGGGTCTCCCCCATGGGTTCAGGGGCCCAAGGACTTGGGTCATCTTCCACTGCCCTCCTGGGCCACAGCAGAGAACTGGATCAGAAGAGGAGCAGCCGGGACTTGAATCAGTGTCCATATGGGACGCCGGCTTTGCCCGCTATACAACAGCGCTAGCCCTGTGCCATCTTCTTTACTCAATCTATTGACCCAAATACTAATATTCCAGAAAAAATGTCCTACCAGCTACCTGAGCATCCTTTGGCCCAGTCAAATCGACACAAAATTAACCATCACAGTTATGTCTATTTTCAAAGAACGGAACATGTCCACAAATCAAATTACCAATTTGCAAACCTTGGTCTGTAGAACAGAAAATTATGACTGAATTGCTTCATATATACTCTTTGCATCTGAAACTGATTTTTCCAGAGCATGAGGCAGCTTTGGATTTCTAGCCTGCAATAGTGTTCCTGTACAAGAACTTTGGAGAGGCAATCTTTCAGAAATAACCAACTTTTCATGGAAATTGATAATTTCTCCCATTACTACCTGGAGAATCAGGGCTACTGAACAGTAATAATAATATAATAATAATAATAATAATAATAAATTACAACTACCTATCTTAGCACTTGCTCTGTGCAAGGAAATCTCCCAAGTAATTTATATTATTAGCTCATTCAATACTCATAGCAACCATCTGACATAGAATCTATTGTTATCCCATATTATAGATGTGGAAATGGAGGCAGAAGGAGATGAAGACACTTGCCCAAGGTCACACAGCTAACCAGTAGAAGGGTTAATAAGTGGTGCAGCAGCAAAGCCTCAAATCCAAGCAGCCTGTCTGAAGAGTTCTCACTCCTAGTCACATGACTAAGCTAAATGAGAGCTGTGTGCATTCCCTGGGTGCAGGAGAACAAGGATAGCAGGAAGGTTGACGTCACCTCTGGAGCCTGAACGCATCTAGCTCCCCTCCTGAGAGCAGCCTTAGGCAGAAAACCCCCTGCTGGTTATATTTCTCAGCATTAGTCCAACTTAATTGGAGAAACATTTAAAGGCTGAAACAAAAGATTTGGAAACAGATGCATAGAAGTCATGTTAGAGCCTGCTTGGAAGAATGCTGGCACTGTTAATAGTAATAGAAAATCAGATCTCTGCCTCCAGGGACTTTAACATGGGTGCAGGAAAAAACAGAGTGTAAATATACCATTTTAATTTGATGAAGAAAATAGTATGGTTTGTTCCAGGTGCTATAAGAGGACAAAGGAAAAAGATTTACCCAGCTGGGTGAGGAAAGAAAATCATCCAGGAAAGCTTAAAAAGGCAAAATCAATTTTCCAGGATCACAGATCAATACACACACCATTTTACCTTTTAAAATCAACTAGCAAAAACTTTTCAAAATTACTGTCTCTGCTTGTTAAATAGAAATAAACAATTCTGCTGGAGGTGAATCTAATTTTCAGGTTTTCACATACATATGAATATATAGAAGTTTTAGTGATCCAATTTAGCAAGCCATAATTTTATCACGAGAATATGAACAATGCAGAAACATTACATTAGATTTTTATTTACTTTTAAATAATTTAATTGATTTATTTGAAAGTCAGAATTGCAGAGAAAGAGGGAAAGACAGAGACAAAGATCTTCCATCCACTGGTTCACTCCCCAGGTGGTCACAACAGCCAGGGCTGAGCCAGGCTGAAGTCAGGAGCCAGGAGCTTCATCCAGGTCTCCCATATGGGTGGCAGGGGCCCAAACAGTTGGGCTTTCCCCAGGCCATTTGCCGGGAGCTGGATTGGAAGTAGAGTAGTTGGTACAGGAACTAGCGCCTAAATGGATGCTTGTGTCACAGGTGGTGGCCTATTCTACCACATCTCAACGTCAGGCCCAAGATTAGATTTTTAGACAAATATGAAGCTGTATCTTGATTCCAGATACTATGAACATCATTGAAGATCATTCTTGAATTTCTTCTGATAGTGATTAGAGTTTTTGGTAGTGATTTAGGTAGATCTATGCAGTAGTATGTAATTTATGGATTATTGGAAGGAGTTTTAATGTAAGCATTTTAACAACAAAAAAGACATTATGCCTCAAACATATTGAAGCCATAAAAATAACTCAACTCTTGAGCTTTTTAGAATACTTTATGCTTAAACATGTAGTATAAAGTATTACTCATGACTTTTTTTTCCTAAAAGGATAGCAGCTGTGTTTCCTGTCTTACAATGAATATTCTCAACATTATCATCTAGAAAAGAGGAGGACTACATTTAGAGTTCATGTAGAATAGGTATGGCCCATTTTTGGCAAAAGAAATTTTTTTTAAAATCTGTGAATGGATATTTTGATAGAAAGAGTCTATAGGTAATATGAGGGTACTTCAAAAAGTTCAAAAGGTAATTTAATTAAATACTAAGCTTATTTTGGTGCAAAAAAATTTTTAAAACCATCCATAATTTTTCACAATACATATTTTCCAGGAACTTTTAAAAAAGTCATTCATAGATCTAATCTCTCCATTCTATTATGTTTTCTCAGATTATATTTTATTTTCCATATATGAGAGGGTACTTCAAAATGTTCATGGAAAATAGAATTAAGGCCAGCGCCACGGCTCACTAGGCTAATCCTCTGCCTGCAGCACTGGCACTCTGGGTTCTAGTCCCGGTTGGGGAGCCTTTTCTGTCCCGATTGCTCCTCTTTCAGTCCAGCTCTCTGCTGTAGCCCAGGAAGGCAGTGGAGGATGGCCCAGGTGCTTGGGCCCTGTACCCTCATGGGAGACCAGGAGGAAGCACCTGGCTCCTGGCTTCAGATCGGTGCAGTACGCCGGCCACGGCGGCCAATGGGAGGTGAACCAACAGAAGGAAGACCTTTCTCTCTGTCTCTCTCTCTCACTGTCTAACTCTGCCTGTCAAAAAAAAAAAAAAAAAAAAAAGAGAGAGAGAGAGAGAAAGAAAGAAAGAAAAGAAAATAGAATTAAATGCTAAGCTTATTTGCATGGAAAACATTCTTGAAGTCCACGTATTTAACAGGTCTTCAAAATGTGGACAGTTTTCATTATGAAAAGCTATGTGTTGGATTTCAAAATTTTTCGCACCAAAATAAACTCATCTTTTAATTCTATTTTGTATGAACTTTCTGAGGAACCCTCAATATGCAGTATTCTAAGGTTACCACTACAGGAATTCAAAAGGCAAAACTTGATACGTTTATTCTATAAATATTTAGCAACTAGCTCACATGTACCAGGCATCATTCTAAGAAGCCCTGTGAATGCAGCAGTGAAGAGGTAATGAAAGATCCTATTATAAGCTGGTAACATAAAATAAACAATTGATAATTCTGGATAATATTAGATGGCAATGAAAGCTACTTACAAAGGTAAAATAGGACAAGTTACTATAGATTGATAGAGGATTCTGTCTTATAGTGCCCAGTGATAGTGTTTATGTGATATTTGGAAAAAGACATGCCTAAAGTGAAGGAATACCAACTGTATCCACGGCAAGGGTGCCAGATGGGAAAGGCCCTGAGGCAGAAGCCTGCTTCCGAGGGTGTGGGAAAGTGACAGAGAAGGTTACATCCTGGGATGAGACAGGAAAGGCAGTGAGGCGCTGTATCACAAAGGGTCTTAGTGCACAGCTTGTGGAGGCTGGAAGACTCAAAACCATTCGCTGGCTTCTTCCTTACTTCTGGTCGGAAAGTCAGGGAATTGTTTTAGCAGAAGAATGGCATGATCAGAATTTTATTTTTAAAGGACTATTCTAGATGTTGTATGAAGAATGAAGAGAAAGAAAACAAGTATTGAAGAATAGAGAAAATTATAAGACTATTTCTAAATGATATTCTATACATATATGTGCAGTTGTATCATTATATTATGAGTTACATTAAGACATAACAAAGTGGAAGGGAAGTAGTATTATTTTCTTAGAACTGTATCTATGAACTACATGGAATCTATCTCTTATGTTATACTACATTAACATGAGATTGATGATAATTTTGTGTAGTAATCCTCATGCATTTGCTGTGGCCCTGAGAATCTAAGGTATTAAAAATTCCTTAAAATTAAATATAAAAAGATATAACAAAGTATATAATTATTATAAACATGTGTAAATTACATATATACAATAATATATATTGTTAAATATAAAGAATACCATTTTATTCATAATAAACATGATTATAATGCATTTTATAATTATGGTGTCTAATACCTGTTCTATTACACTGTACCTCAAAATTCCCAGAAAAGGATAAAGATGGCGCAGAGTAAGCAGGTAGCTATAGAACTGGAAGTACGCGTGTGAGGGGAATGCTTTGGAGTGATGTGGAACAGGACTTGCCAGGGAATGTTTCTATGGGATGTGAGAGTCTAAGAGGTCTCCTGGAGGAATCCTAAGTTTTAGCTTGGGAAACAAGATGAGCAATGATGCTTTCTACTGAGAAGGATAAGAATAAGGTGAAGCAAGTGTGGGTGATGGGGCTGAAAGTCAAAAGGTCTATTCTGGATATACAGTAAATCTGAGATGTGTATTTGCCAGTATACAGTAAATGTTAAATAAGGCACTGGATATACACGTCCAAATTTCAGGGAAGTCAGGTTGGAAATACACTCATGATTTAAGGATATTTAAAGATATGATGAGCTAAATAGTGAGTAGGGAGAAAAGGACTACAATGTCTACATTTTAGATTTTTCCAACATTTGGAAATCCAGAGAAAGGGAAATGGGCAAAGGAGCCATTGGCGAGATAAGAAGAAAGCCAGGAGGGTGACATTGTGTCAGCAAGGCAATGTCCTTTATCAGGACCTGCCAAGAAGGACAAGTCACAGGAGAGCTAAGAACTGACCATTGTTTTCGACATGCTCTTCCTTCTCCTGGGATGCTGTTCCAGATGTGATAACCTCTCTTTCTTCTGGTCTTTACTCAAAAATTACTTTCTTGGTGACACTAGCGATGGCCACCTTGTCAAACTGTGAACCCACCCTCCCGGTTATCTGTACCCCTTTCCTTTCCCTACTTCTTCTCCTTAGCATTTGAGCACCATGCGAAAACTAGAAGTCTTACTTATCCCACTTATTATCTATTTCCCTCCATAGAGACAGGGGTTGGGTCTGTTTTATTCACTGAAGCTTCATTAGTGCCCAGAACGGTGCCTGCTGTTGAGCTGGCACTCAGCACTCATTGTATACTGATAGAATGAATTAAACCTTCAATCATTGTGCTAAAGTAGGAGCTTCACACTGTTAACTTGTTTTTTTGTTTGTTTGTTTTCTTTTTTGTTTTTTAATCAAAACATACCTTTAGGCATAGGCTTATCTTCCTCTAGCAAAGCTATTATGTAGAAGGAAGCAAATACTTGCACATGTCTCAAAAATGTGGAAAGACTGCCTTGCTAAAAACCAAAGGCCAGCTGTAAACCTTTGTGTTAGACTTTGATGATGCAAGGATATATAAGGCAGAGCCATCGCTCTTCAGGTACACTCAGTCTGGCGGTGAATGCAGCTGGTAAATAGGAAAACTATAGTATAGTAAGGTAAGCGCAACCAAAGGTAGGGCCACGAGAGGTCTAATCAAAGTGAGCAGAGGCCTAGACAGGGAGAGAATTGAGTCAGATTTCACCTGTGCATGACAGTGAAAACAAAATCAAAAAATATCCACGACTTGAATAAGCCATTTGTTCACTGAATACTTATTTCTTAGCATCATTTTAGGCAACCAAGCAGGGTTCACAATCTACTTTGTGTGAGATCAGTTCAGAGGAGAAGCTGTGGAAATGTTTTACAGGTTCTGAGTCACTCAACTGTGGGTGACTTTGCTGCTCATCACACCAGCCCTCTGTGAGGCCGCTCTACGATGCTTCCCTGGTTCTTTGTGAAAAGTGCCTACTGAACCCCATCTCTGGCCCAGTGGTTACAGAAAAAGCACAAGGTTTACTGGAGCAAAGCAGTCAACTAAACTAAGCACATTTTGTAAAGAAAAGCATTTATTTAGCTTTGGCCTTGCAAACTCAGACATGGCACTGGAAAGCGAGAAGCTGCTGATAAAAAAAAAAAAATTGGTTGTCATAACATTTCAGCATGAATTTTTAATCTAGAGATAATTTATTTCTAAGTACTGTCTATCTCCCGTATGATTTTACATCCCAGTGAGATATGTCAACTTCCAAGTGGAAGGAATTCTAAGGAACTAGGTGCCTTTGTTCTAAAGCAAGATAAGGAAAAATATTGCAAAAGCCAATGCTGAAATTCCTATAATATATCTGGGAGTCACTTTAGGCATAAACCAATAGGGGAAGAGTCATAAGTTTTCCTGAAAAATTCTATAAATGTTTGTACTCTTAGTAGAAGGCAATCTTAGGCCATGAAGACACAAAGACCATCACACTGGATCTTTTCTCACATCTTCCTGATCTACGGTATTGTCTCGCCAACTGAGCCCAGTGACAGACACTCTCTGACTCTACAGTGTTGCTGATTTGGAAGAGGACTCTTAATAAAGTTAACCAATTAAGCAAGATCCTTGCAAGGTTCTCAATATTCCTCTAGCTGTCAAAGTTAGAATGCCTTTGAAAATAGTGCTTGAAAAAAAAGAAAGAAAGAAAATATTGCTTGGGATTCTAATAAAAAGTTAGCAGCAAAATTCAGAAATGTTTTCAAATGAATGATGTCCACAAAAACTTAAAATGACAAGAAAACGCAATCCTTCCCACCCATCTCTTACACAAATTCTTAAAATCCTCATTTCAGTTTGTCAATACATACAGGAAGAAAAAGTGTTTGAATAAGTGAATGAGGAGATTTCTGGGATCAACCATGCTTGTGACAGAGAAACAACAGATGTGTTGTGAACAAAGCCAATCAATCAAAGGGTAGAGGCAGTTTCAGTGAAGGAGATGATTTTGGGGGGTGATGGGCAATGACACACTTCAGAGGAGGCTGTGGTGGTCTGTGATCTCAAAACTCTTCATGCATAACGCACTACTGTTTCCCTGTCCAGGCTTCCAGCTCCTCTTATGTGAAAGGTACAGATGAATAACACAAAGTTGTCATGCGATGTCTTGTTAAGAAAGCCAGTACCACAGTACTCATCTATCTTAAATTTCTTTCTCTCCACACTTACAAATGCATCTATTCCTACAGTTTTAGTACTTCACAGTAGATAAAATTAACCAAGTCTTCAACAAAATCTAAAACCTAATTCTCCTTTACTTAAAAAGGCAATAAAAATTGTGGATATATGTCTATAAAAAATTAATGTGCCAAACTGTCATTACCCAGAGGATCCAACTTTGAGATACATGGAAAGACCAAATATAAAGAACTATTTGTTCCTTGTGAGTTCCAGATTGCTTGAGTATACTTTTTGAGAAATAAAAACTTAAAGTTCTCTTTTTTTTTTTTTTTTTTGAAAGTTCTCTGTTACAAAAGGAAGAGAAGATTGACATGTGTCTGTATCTATTTGGTCAGGTCTACTTAGTCTGCCTGGGTGAAATCAGAGCACATAGTCCGTCTTTAAATAAATTTAAATGGTGTAGTAATGCTACAAGTGTCCCCCACCATAGCCATGTTGGTTCTCATCTCTACACTGTGAGGGCTGCTTAGTGTGAACACTTGAGAAACCCTACATGGGACCTTCCTCTGACACAGAACAAGTGCCACAGCCTTCCGGACAAGCCAGAAGTGCAGAGTTAGCAACCACAGATGCAGCAATCCACAAACAACAGATAAGGATGGATGTTAACCCAGCTTCTCCCTGCCTCCCAGTTGTGATAGCTCCAAGGAGGGGCTCCACAGAAGTGCCCAGAGCTCCTTGGCAGGACTGGGTCCTGGGTATATCCCAGGAGTGAGCTGATGACATAATGCTTAGTGTCTTCTTCCCCTGCTCTCACTTCCTGACTCTTCCACCTGTACTTCCTGAGATCACCTCCCAGAAGACCTGCTCTGCACTTCACTCCTGGCCTCTAGGTTAAGAAAACACAACCTAAAACACAAGGACAGAATTTATGCTTCTGTTGTATACAGTTTAGGTTTCTAAGTGTGGAACAGAGCTCACACATAAACAGGATACCTTGGAAAAGACTTTGAAGTAGTCCACTGTTGGGCAAGCAGAAGTTATAATAGGACCTCTGTTTCTCCCCAAGAGGGATTAACAGCCAAGGGAATTGCTCTCCTTCTGATAAAAGAAAATGTGTGTGTGTGTGTGTGTGTGTGTGTGTGTGTGAGAGAGAGAGAGAGAGAGAGAGAGAGAGAGAGAGAGAAAATAAGTATTTTCTGGCATTTAACAGCCAGAGCAACACTGTGACCCTGGAAAGAATGAAAACAAATGAAGTGATCTTTATACTTTCTTTGAATTATTGCCTGGAAGCAGCACTACAGCCTCAGAGAAGGAGACACTGGGTCTACTGGCAGTGAGGAGGCAAGGGTTCAGGGAGCCTGGGGCCAAGGACCAGAAAGGAGAGAGCTGCAGAGAAAACTCCAGCAATCTAAAGAGAAACATCTCGGAGGCTTTGGCAGGGTACACTTCAGCACACCCTGGATTAAAACTCCCCAAAGCTCCCCGAAAGAACCTTCTGAAGCAGTTCTTGGAGCTCAAACCAGGCTGGGAATCATCTGTCTTCCCAGCTGCCAGAGCAGAGAAAACAATGGTGATCTTTGCAACTTGAGAAGTCTTGAGAGGGGATCACCTAAGTGACGCAGCTAAATTAACCCTAAATTAAAGGCTCCTCTGGCCAGCCAAAATAAAGGACAAAAGCAGGATTTGAAAAGGTCAGCCTGATCTTAGCTTCATTATGTACTAGACCAAAAGTTAACCTCAAAATACCCTCTACATTGTGAAGGAACAGAACATCACGATGTTCAAAATATGTAGCATCCAACAAAAAATTACCAGGTAACCAGAGTAGCAGAAATGTATGACTGTAAGCAGGAGAAATTAAAAAAAATCAATCCATACAAATGGACCTAGAAATAGCAGAAAGGAAGGAATTAGCAGACAAAGCCCTGAAAGCAGATATTATGTTCAAGTACATAGAAAAAGTGCACATGAAATAAAAATTGTTTTGATTTAGTTCTCTGTAGATAACTAGGTAGGAAAGTCAGGAACTGGGTTTAGGAAAATAGAGATGAAGGAAGTGGCCAGTACTCTGCTTCTGTTTCCCCCCAGCAAAGTGAAGGTTGATTGTTGGTGTTAACGTAACCTTTCATTTTTTTAAACAATTTCTTTTTGTTTTGAACTGAATCAGAAAAATTATTTTAATAGTAACAAAGCATCTCTTTTTACAGAATTAATATAAAATAGCCGTTGACTTCTCCATAATTATCAGAATTATTTGTACTTGAGGTCTTGGCTAAGTGGGGCTGAAATCAATAAAAGGTCTTGGCTGTTGGCTCAGAAATCATGCTAGGAAGCCTGCCCTGCTGATGTCCATCATGCTTTGCCCTCATGAGATGACCCAGCCCTTCAAAAACATTCACCTTCTTTCTTCAGTCATTCTTTGGAGGCTTGAGGTGAATTTGGCAGTGTTCATTAAACACCTTCCAGCTCCTGTCATTTATGACTTTCTCAACATTTAGTTTGGACTGCATCCATTTCGACTTTGTTCTTTTCTAAGTTGCTTTAATAATGCTAAATCATCCAAATTCTTTCCTCTTTCTTCTCGGAGGTTTCTCACTACTTCTGGGGTCTGGGCTATACAATTTTTTTATGACTCTGTCCCTACTGGCATGAGCTGCCATCAAAGACTTAGAAAGCTGTCTACAGGTTTGGCTGTCATCAATTTTCTATGCAAAGGAAGCTGTTGGAAGCATAGTATTTAATTCATGAACTATTCTGTCATCAGTTGTCCTCAACTCCTTGAGTAATTCCTAGAACATGGTGAACTCCTCACAGTTCTCACCACCACTGGGCACCGCTGTATTGGACCCAAACAACAAAAGTAACAAAGTTGTTATTTTTATATATTTGCGAGGCAGAGACAGACAGTTCCTAACAACTGGTTCACTCCTCAAACACCAAACACCCACAACAACAGCCGTGACTAAGCCAGGCCAAAGCTGGAAGCCAGGAACTCTCAGATCTCTCGAGTGATTGGCAGGGACCCAACTATTTGAGCCATTACCACTGCCTCCCAGGGCTTTTGCCTCAGCAGGAAGCAGCAGGCAGGGGCTGGAGCCAAGTATTAAGCCCAGGCACTCCAATATGTGACACAGGCATCTTAAGCAGCATCTTAACACAAGGCTAAATGCTCACGCCTGTTTGAATACTTGTGAGCTGTGACCTTCTTGATATATGTCTAAAATTGTAACCAATTTAGTGGCACAATAGACAGCTAGCAATTAGGCTAACATAAGAAAATTCATTTTTCAGAATAAAAATAATAACATTAAGTAGGTAAATATTCATTAAAAGCTATTTTGAAAAGAACTTTAAGGGGCCAGTGCTGTGGTGTAGTGGGTAAAGCCACAGCCTACAGTACTGGCATGCAATATGGGCACCAGTTCAAGACCCAGCTGTTCCACTTCCAATCCAGCTCTCTGCTGTGGCCTGGGAAGGCAGTGGAAGATGGCCCGAGTGCTTGGGCTCTGCACCCACGCAGGGGACCTGGAAGAAGCTCCTGGATCCTGGCTCTGTATCAGCACAGCTCCAGCCGTTGCAGCCAACTGGAGAGTGAACCAGCAGATGGAAGATCTCCCTCCCTCTCTTTCTCTCTCTCTCTTTCTCTGCCTCTTTCTCTCTCTGTGTAACTCTTTCAAATAAACAAATCCTTTCTAAAAAAGAAAAAAAAAGAACTTTAAGTAAAAAAAAAACTTCAAGTAAAAATTAGAAGGAAAAGAGATTACAGACTTGACTTTGGCAACATACATTTAAAATCATCTCATCACCTTGGGCTACATTCTGAAAATTTGCATCAGCCCTAAAGTTCACAGGGTGAAATCCTAACCCCCAAGGTGGCAGTATTTGGAGGCGGGGTTTGAGGGAGGTAATTGAGTCATGGGGGCACAGATGTCATGAATGAGGTCTCTCAGGAGGAAGCTGGAGCGATCCCTGCTTCCTATCAGATTACAGCAAAAAGGAAGCAGGCTGTCACCAAACACCACATCCTCATGGAGTTTGGTCTCAGGCTTCCCAGCTTCCAAAACTGTAAGAAACCTGTTTCTGATATTTATCAGCAACCCAGTCTGCAGTGGTCTGTTGTAGCAGCCTGAAAGGACCAAGAAGATTGGCAAATTTATTTTCCAAGCTTCCTTTCTCTTAAACCATCAAGACTAGTCCTAAAGGCAAAGACTAGAAATTACCATATTAAGCTATTTACAAGGAAAGCTTCTGGGAGAGAGACTTAATTATAGCATCAGGAACAGAAACACGACTCTTAATCACCGTTCATGAATTTGCCAAACTGGAATGTACAGTAAACAGTATTCACATCTTCCAAGGAAATAATACACATTTCTTTTTCTTTTTTTTTTTTTAATACAGATAGAGTTAGACAGTGAGAGAGAGAGAGAGAGACAGAGAGAAAGGTCTTCCTTCCATTGGAGTCACCGGGACTAGAACCCAGCACCAGTATGTGATGCTGGTGCCGCAGGCAGAGGATTAACCAAGTGAGCCATGGCGCCAGCCCCATTGCACATTTCTTTTAAAAAGAGTTCATGAGGATTGATTAGTTAACATTGCAAAGAATTCTTTCATCTTTTTTTATTTAATAAATATAAAGTTACAAAGTACAACTTTTGCATTGTTGTAGCTTTTTCCCCCATAACCTCCCTCCCACCCGCAGCCATCCCATCTCCCAATCCCTCTCCCATCCCACTCTTCATCAAGATTCATTTTCAGTTATCTGGTGAAATGTTTCCTTTACATGTCACTGAAATCCTTAAACCAAGAGGCAATCAGTGTTACCTTGATACTGTTTTAAAAGGCTTCATTAGCCAGTGTCATGCAAATATCTAACTTTTTCATATTAGAATTAAAATTTGAGCCCTCAAACAAGCAAAACAAAATCTCACTTCTTGTTTTTAAACCCTTAAAATGTCATTCAGATCGGTTTAGGATTTTCAAAGGAAAAAATGCAAATCTTAGGCATGATACTATTAAAATATTGAGACACATTTACTGTTCAGAATTTGATGCCACAAACACTGAACCTAAAATTCCCAAACAAAGAAAAAAGGTTTAGAACCAAACAAAATACTTATAACGTTTAGAGTGGCTTCCACGCTCCATGTGGTTTATGTGTAGAGCTGCCTTTACATGTCCTCTCACAAAGCAATGGGATATCTGGCATTGATTTCTTCCTGGAGCTTGATTTGCATATTTGCCTTTCCATCCTCTGGAATATGGGACAGCTGGGAACCATAACTAGGTACCTCTAAGTTCAGATACTTAGAGCAAAAAGAGAGAGTCTCGGCCAGCGCCGCGGCTCACTAGACTAATCCTCCGCCTAGCGGCGCCAGCACACCGGGTTCTAGTCCCGGTCGGGGCGCCGGATTCTGTCCCAGTTGCCCCTCTTCCAGGCCAGCTCTCTGCTGTGGCCAGGGAGTGCAGTGGAGGATGGCCCAGGTGCTTGGGCCCTGCACCCCATGGGAGACCAGGAAAAGCACCTGGCTCCTGGCTCCTGCCATGGCGGCCATTGGAGGGTGAACCAACGGCAAAGGAAGACCTTTCTCTCTGTCTCTCTCTCTCACTGTCCACTCTGCCTGTCAAAAAATAAAAAATAAAAATAATAAAAAAAAGTGAGAGTCTCACTCTCCATGGTAGCTTCTGTCATCAATTGTCCTGTTCACCTTGATTAATTCCCGGAACTCAGTGAACTTCTTCTCACAGTTCACACTGCCACTGGGCACTGCCATATTGGACCCAGACAATGGCCTTATTTTTATATATTTGAGAAGCAAAGAGACAGACAGCTCCCAACTGCTGAGGAAGAGAAATCAAATTTTGAAAATACAGGAAACAAGCCAAGCCAAGAGCCTGGTGTGGCAGGTGGAGGAGGCAGCTCCAAAAAAAAAGAGGCGAGGAGGGCGTGAAGTGTAATCTGAAAGGCATTTGAGCAAGTTCCACACAAGAGTTCAAAGCAGCGGAGCAGGGTTTCTCAATCGTGAACATTTTCCGCCAAAGAAGTCCGTGATGTGGGGCTGCCGGGCATGTTGTAAGATCCCTTGGCAGCATCGCTGGCCTCTGCCCTCACAATGCTAGCAGCAGCCCCACCTACCCCTTTGCTAACCTGAAGTGACTCTCCACATTGCCTGATCCCAGCGAAAAGAGGGGACGGGGCATACGAGATTTTTTCCCACTTGAGAACCAGGTACAGGATTTGAATCAAGGAGAAAAACAATACTGGAAATGCCTGCCCAAGCTAACCAAGAGGACTTTTCATTGTGAAGAGGTGCAGGGGATGGCCAGTCTACGAATTAGAAATGTCAAATGACACCACCAGAACCTTTGATGAACTTGTTCCACTGGCTGGGTTGGGGGAGGGGAGGGTAGCGCTGATGACAGAGCCACCTTTGAGTGGGATCTGCCAGAAACTGAGAGCCCCAGCAGCCGACATCAACTGCCTTAGAAGCTGTTGCTAATACTCTTAGAGAGAGGGTCATGGGAGTGGGTTATGACACTCTGCAGGGAAGTGAACATTCTGCAGGGCTTCTCCCAGGGAATTTAACGAGAATCTCCTTGCAGGGAATCCACTGGGTTTCATTTAATTCTTTAGGTAGGTGTTGCGCACTCAGTGTGTATCAGGCCCTGTGTTAGCTTCAGGAACACAATGATGAAAACCGTCTACCCTCAAGCAACATAAGCTGTAGAGAAAAACACAGTTATGACAAATCTCATCCTCAGATTTCTGGTGTGAAGATAAGACCCAGGCGAAGAGGGTCTCTCTTCTCCACACTCACAACCACCACACAACTACAACTTAAAAATTACAGTGCTTTTCATTTTCAAAAGCAAAAACTGCTTAGTTTTTCTCTCTATTCAGATGCTTTTGTGTTTATCCTCTCATTTTAAATTTCTCAGCCATTTCACTGGCATTTCAGGCAGCTGCTTTTTTTCCATGTCAGAGCAATCAACATAGGAACGTTTTTTAAAAGCAAAAAAGCATTGCAGTTACAATTTTTTTTTGGCCGGCACTCATGTGCACAATCATTTAGATTTGCATGATGGTGCTAACCAGCCAAAGTCAGCAAGGCTTTCTGAAAAAGCAGTTGAGTGAGGAACGATGGATGTGCTGTCATTTCCCATTTGTGCCCAGCTGCCTAATAATAGCAAGGTAACATTAGTAATAACATATAAGCATGGCTAGCTAGGGAATGTACACTCCAATTACCCATATTTCTAAATTCACTACGAGCAAAACGCTCACTGTTTTTCACATATGATGCACAGCTCCATCTTCAGCGGCATTAAGTCAGTCTTTGTACACTAGTCATTAGTATTCAGAATATGAAACAATCGCTTGGAACAGGAAACTCAGAAGCCAGACATTTGGCAACATCACAGAGAGTTCACTGCTGAAGTCAACTGGCAAAGGGACGCTAGACTGACAGCAACTGGCCTGTGTTGCCATGGAAACACCAGTGAACTGTGCAAGTAAATAGGTTGAGTTCTCTCACCTGCCATCACATAAATTCAGAATTTACTGCTGGTTTTTAAATCCACTATGTGTAAGAGACCTATCTATGAAGTAAACATGAGAACTCAGATTCAGAAAATCATTTACAAGCATTTGTAAAAACATCTGAGTCTTACAATATCCAAACAGAATTAAATATAAATGTACCAAATACCCAGTACATGCCAGTCTACCCCTTCATTTTAACATGTATTTATTTTGCTAAAAACTGGTTTCTAAAATACATAAATGAAGTGAAAATGGTAAGGATATAGGGATAAAATTTATTACCAAGAAAAAGTCTCAAATTCATGGTAAGGATTCAAACCACGTTTTTATTTCAACTCACATGTGTTTTAAATTTCTTTCATCATCAGTCATAGCCAAATGAGCCAAGTAAAGTTGCCTCTTGCCCACTTTAGACTCAAACAATACATCAAAGGAATTCTTCTGTCTTAATAATTATAATAATTATTACCCCTAACTTACAAACATGTAAAGTATGACAGAAGAAAAATATCTTGACTCCAGCAATTTAGGGGAAATGCCATGGTTAAGCCTCAGATTCTCAGCTTTCTTCATCCATATCTCTTCCACCTCATTCTACCTTCACTAAGTTTCTTCTTTCAACTCTTTTTTTAAAAAAATATTTATTTATTTGAAAGATAGAGTTACAGAGAGGCAGAAGGGGAGAGAAAGAAAGAGACAGAGAGAGAGATCTGACATCTGCTGGTTTACTCCCTAAATGGCCAAAACAGCCAAGGCTGGACCAGGCCAAAGCCAGAAGCTCCATCCAAGTCTCCCATATGGGTGCAGAGGCCCAAGGACTCGGGCCACCTTCCACTGCTTTCCCAGGCCATTAGCAGGGAGCTGGGTTGGAAGTGGAGCAGCATATGGGATGCTCGCACTGCAGGGGGTGGCTTAAACTACTGTGCCACAGCTCTGGCCCCCTTCAATTCTTTACAACTTCACACTAAACTATTTTTTCTCTAAAGACTACAAGAGAAAAAGATATATTTTGTTCTCAGCAGCCAATTCCTCCTTATGAACAATGACTAATATATCCATCCCTCTCTTGTCTGTGATTTCTGCATTCACGTAGCAGTAAACATTTACCAAGCCAATATCTATCTATACATCAGGTGCTATGCGCTTGCCAAAGAAGGAAATGATACAAAGATGATAAAATAGATTTGCTGCTTATGAAGAACTACTCTAGTGCATAAAAAATGGAATAAAAATAGATATACAACAATTTGCTAAAAGTAGATCAAAAGTACATGGGAGGTGCCGGTGCTGTGGCGTAGCAGGTAAAGCTGCCACCTGCAGTGCCTGCATCCCATATCAGTACCGGTTCAAGTCCCAGCTGCTCCACTTCTGATCCAGCTCTCTGCTATGGCCTGGGAAAGCAGTAGAAGATGGCCCAAGTCCTTGGGTCCCTGCACCTGCGGGAGACCTGCAGGAAGCTCCTGGCTTCTGGCTTCAGAATGGTGCAGCTCCAACTATTGTGGCCAATTTGGGAGTGAACCAGCAGATGGAAGACCTTTCTGTCTTTGCCTCTCCTTCTCTCTGTGTGTAACTCTGACTTTCAAATGAATGAATAAATCTTTTTAAAAAAGTACATTGAGAACATTATTAAAACAAATTTTGCCTAAGAAAATAGACAAGGTCAAACAGAGAGAGTAGTATTTTCACTGTATCTGAAAGAGTAAATAGGAATTTTAAATATGGCAGTTGCAAGGGCAGGTGCTAAAATATAATTTTCAAAATGTTAAAAAGAAATTAATCTTATTCAGATATAAAATGAGCATGTACCAAGTATTTTATTGGGCTCCTGCACATTTATATCCTCTAGCAGACAAAATTCAGTTGCACTGCCATGAACAGCAATCATTTATGTTGCCACAGACGAATCATTTACAAGACTATCAGTTTTCTCCAACGTTAACTTCTACCACTACAAAGTTGTAAAATAGTCTAGTCAGTAGAAAGTGAATTAACTCCGCACTCCCCTAAAGCATCAACAATCCCCAAAGGGTCCTCTATATAATCGTTAGTAATCCCTTCAGTCTGTTTCCAAGTCTTGAACAATTTTTCCTGACAGAGGCAGTCCAGATTAGGAGGGAAATATACTTTAAAAAAATAGAGAGATATGGGAGTCCCGGCAAGATGGCGGAATAGGAAGGGAGCACACTGATAGTCTGGGGAGAGATAGTTTAATAAAAGTGGAGATACTGCAGGTTCAAGGAAGAGTAGGGGAGGAAACAGCAGAAGAAACTCTTCCGGAACGCGTGACTCACAGCGGACCTGCGTGGACAGCGTGGGAGCCCACAGTTTGGGACATCAGCGGCAGACTCAACACACCAGCGCTGGAACGCAAGGTGAGCCGAACCTCAATAGCCCGAGACACCGGCAGGCAAGCGGAGAGAGGAGACTAGAGGGAACGACCCCCTGGGGGGGGGAAGTTCACAAGGCTAACTGGAAGAGAGAGAGAGAGAGAGAGAAAAAAAAAGGGTGACTGGTACGGACACGGGTTTCTCTCTCTCCGCTCACCTCTCAAGGGCGAGCAAGACAAAGAGCAGGCGCCATCTTGGACATATGTCATAAGCAGAGCGACCTCAGGTCTGCACCGGCCCTGAGCCTAGCAGAAAAACCTGACTCTGGGCGGGGCGAATTAACAGGAGATTAGGAGCTAGTAAATTTGTGGTGCTACTGAACTGAGACTGTGAAAAAAGAGACGGTGGGGGAGAGAACTCACGGAATTCACATGAGCACTCTCCAGAGACGCTACAATTCCGTAACTTTGGCAACCCAGTGGGAGGCTGAAGGAGAATTTGAGCCCACTCTGAGGGCCGAACAGATTCCCTGTGGGGATCTTGGGAAAGAGCTTCCGATCTCTGGCTCCTGTGGGTATATCATTTGCCTGCTAACTACCTCCAACTTCATTCAGCTGTGCGGAATTACTTCCCTTTTGAATCAAAAAAAAAAAAAAAAAGAAAGAAAGAGAGAGATTTACCACGCCTAACCTGGGAGTGTCACCTTTGGCACACCAAACAGAGCTCTCAGGCCACACCCATCTCAAGCCCTAAGGCTCCATCAAAAACAGATAGTCCACTTAATCTAGAGTCATAGTATAACAAGAAAAAGCACCACAGTGAAGAAACCAAATATCTCCAATATGCCAAATAACAAACGCAAAAACCGAGGTAATAAAAACAAGGAAGTCACCATGACGCCCTCAAATGAAAAAGACACCCCAATTCAAGATTATGAAGATGATGACATAGAAGAAATGCAAGAAGCAGATCTCAAAAAATTGATAAGATCATTAAGAAGTTCTCAAAAACAAATTCTGGAACTACACAAATCCTTAATGGACAAGATAGAAAATCTCTCTCGTGAAAATGAAATATTAAGGAGGAATCAAAATGAAACGAAACAACTAGTACAACAGGAAACTATGATAGTGACTGAAGTGAAGAATTCAATAGATCAAATGAAAAACACAATAGAGAGCCTTACAAACAGAATGGGTGAAGCAGAAGAGAGAATATCGGACTTAGAAGACAGAGAACAGGAAAGGATACAGTCAGACCAAAGAAAAGAAGAGGAAATTAGAAATCTGAAACATATTGTCAGGAATCTTCAGGATACTATTAAAAAACCCAACATTCGGGTTCTAGGAGTTCCTGAAGGCATGGAGAGGGAGAAAGGATTAGAAGGCCTTTTTAGTGAGATATTAGCAGAAAATTTCCCAGGTTTGGAGAAGGACAGAGAAATCCTAGTACAGGAAGCCCACAGAACCCCTAATAAACACGACCAAAAGAGATCCTCACCACGACACGTTGTAATTAAACTCTCCACAGTGAAACATAAAGAAAAGATCCTAAAATGTGCAAGAGAGAAACGTCAGATTACTCTCAGAGGATCTCCAATCAGACTCACAGCTGACTTCTCATCAGAAACTCTAAAAGCTAGGAGGGAATGGCGAGATATAGCCCAGGTACTAAGAGAGAACAACTGCCAGCCCAGAATATTATATCCTGCAAAGCTATCATTTGTGAATGAAGGTGAAATAAAGACTTTTCATTGCAAACAGAAATTGAAAGAATTTGTTGCCACTCGTCCAGCCCTGCAAAAGATGCTTAAAGATGTGTTACACACAGAAACACAGAAACACGGTCATCAATATGAAAGAAGGTAAAGGAAGGAAACCAAGGAAGGAAACCTCACAGCAAAAGTTCACAGGGAATTCAAAGCATATATTAGAACTTATCTTTGGCAAATGGCAGGGCAAAGTTACCACTTATCATTAGTCACTTTGAACGTGAATGGCCTGAACTGTCCAGTTAAAAGACACCAATTGGCTGATTGGGTTAAGGAACAAAACCCATCTATATGCTGCTTACAAGAAACACATCTTTCCAACAAAGATCCATACAGACTGAAAGTGAAAGGCTGGAAAAAGATATACCATGCCAACAGAAATGAAAAAAGAGCGGGCGTAGCCATCTTAATATCGGACAACATAAACTTTACCACAAAAACTGTTAAGAGAGACAAAGAGGGACACTACATCATGATTAAGGGATCAATTCAACAGGAAGATATAACAATTATCAATGTATATGCACCTAACTACAGGGCACCAGTTTATCTAAAAGATTTATTAACGGACTTAAAGGGAGACTTAGACCCCAATACAGTAGTACTGGGGGACTTCAATACTCCACTCTCAGAAATAGACAGATCATCCGGTCAGAAGATCAACAAGGATACAGTAGATTTAAACGACACCATAGCCCAAATGGATCTAACAGATATATACAGAACTTTCAATCCTACAGCTAAAGATTTTACATTCTTCTCAGCAGTACATGGAAGCTTCTCTAGGATTGACCACATACTAGGCCATAAAGCAAGTCTGAGCAAATTCAAAAGAATTAGAATCATACCATGCAGCTTCTCAGACCATAAAGGAATGAAGTTGGAAATTAGTAACTCAGGAATCCCTAGAGCATACGCAAACACATGGAGATTGAACAACATGCTCCTGAATGAACAATGGGTCATAGAAGAAATCAAAAGAGAAATCAAAAACTTTCTGGAAGTAAATGAGGATAACAGCACAACATACCAAAACTTATGGGACACAGCAAAAGCAGTGTTAAGAGGAAAGTTTATATCAATAGGTGCCTACATCAAGAAATTGGAAAGACACCAAATAGATGAGCTTTCAATTCGCCTCAAGGATCTAGAAAACCTACAGCAAATCAGACCCAAATCTAGTAGGAGAAGAGAAATCATTAAAATCAGAGAAGAAATCAACAGGATTGAATCAAGAAAAACATTACAAAAAATCAGCCAAACGAGGAGCTGGTTTTTTGAAAAAATAAACAAAATTGACACCCCATTGGCCCAACTAACTAAAAAAAGAAGAGAAAAGACCCAAATCAATAAAATCAGAGATGAAAAAGGAAATGTAACAACAGACACCACAGAAATAAAAAGAATCATCAGAAATTACTACAAGGACTTGTATGCCAGCAAACAGGGAAACCTATCAGAAATGGATAGATTCCTGGACACATGCAACCTGCCTAAATTGAACCAGGAAGACATCGAAAACCTAAACAAACCCATAACTGAGACAGAAATTGAAACAGTAATAAAGGCCCTCCCAACAAAGAAAAGCCCAGGACCAGATGGATTCACTGCTGAATTCTACCAGACGTTTAAAGAAGAACTAACTCCAATTCTTCTCAAACTATTCAGAACAATCGAAGAAGAGGGAGTCCTCCCAAATTCTTTCTATGAAGCCAGCATCACCTTAATTCCTAAGCCAGAGAAAGATGCAGCACTGAAAGAGAATTACAGACCAATATCCCTGATGAACATAGATGCAAAAATCCTCAATAAAATTCTCGCCAATAGAATGCAACAACACATCAGAAAGATCATCCACCCAGACCAAGTGGGATTTATCCCTGGTATGCAGGGATGGTTTAATGTGCGCAAGACAATCAATGTGATACACCACATTAACAGACTGCAGAAGAAAAACCATATGATTATCTCAATAGATGCCGAGAAAGCATTTGATAAAATACAACACCCGTTCATGATGAAAACTCTAAGCAAACTGGGTTTGGAAGGAACATTCCTCAATACAATCAAAGCAATCTATGAAAAACCCACAGCCAACATCCTATTGAATGGGGAAAAGTTGGAAGCATTTCCACTGAAATCTGGAACCAGACAGGGATGCCCACTCTCACCACTGCTATTCAATATAGTTCTGGAAGTTCTAGCCAGAGCTATTAGGCAAGAAAAAGTAATTAAAGGGATACAAATTGGGAAGGAAGAACTCAAACTATCCCTCTTTGCAGACGACATGATTCTGTATTTAGGGGACCCAAAGAACTCTACTAAGAGACTATTGGAACTCATAGAAGAGTTTGGCAAAGTAGCAGGGTATAAAATCAATGCACAAAAATCAACAGCCTTTGTATACACAGACAATGCCACGGCTGAGGAAGAACTTCTAAGATCAATCCCATTCACAATAGCTACAAAAACAATCAAATACCTTGGAATAAACTTAACCAAAGACGTTAAAGATCTCTACGATGAAAATTACAAAACCTTAAAGAAAGAAATAGAAGAGGATACCAAGAAATGGAAAAATCTTCCATGCTCATGGATTGGAAGAATCAATATCATCAAAATGTCCATTCTCCCAAAAGCAATTTACAGATTCAATGCAATCCCAATCAAGATACCGAAGACCTTCTTCTCAGATCTGGAAAAAATGGTGCTGAAATTTATATGGAGGCACAAGAGACCTCGAATAGCTAAAGCAATCTTGTACAACAAAAACAAAGCCGGAGGCATCACAATACCAGATTTCAGGACATACTACAGGGCAGTTGTAATCAAAACAGCATGGTACTGGTACAGAAACAGATGGATAGACCAATGGAACAGAATTGAAACACCAGAAATCAACCCAAACATCTACAGCCAACTTATATTTGATCAAGGATCTAAAACTAATTCCTGGAGCAAGGACAGTCTATTCAATAAATGGTGCTGGGAAAATTGGATTTCCACGTGCAGAAGCATGAAGCAAGACCCCTACCTTACACCTTACACAAAAATCCACTCAACATGGATTAAAGACCTAAATCTACGACCTGACACCATCAAGTTACTAGAGAACATTGGAGAAACCCTTCAAGATATTGGCACAGGCAAAGAATTTCTGGAAAAGACCCGGGAGGCACAGGCAGTCAAAGCCAAAATCAACTATTGGGATTGCATCAAATTGAGAAGTTTCTGTACTGCAAAAGAAACAGTCAGGAGAGTGAAGAGACAACCGACAGAATGGGAAAAAATATTTGCAAACTATGCAACAGATAAAGGGTTAATAACCAGAATCTACAAAGAGATCAAGAAACTCCACAAAAACAAAACCAACAACCCACTTAAGAGATGGGCCAAGGACCTCAATAGACATTTTTCAAAAGAGGAAATCCAAATGGCCAACAGGCACATGAAAAAATGTTCAAGGTCATTAGCAATCAGGGAAATGCAAATCAAAACCACAATGAGGTTTCACCTCACCCCGGTTAGAATGGCTCACATGCAGAAATCTACCAACAACAGATGCTGGCGAGGATGTGGGGAAAAAGGGACACTAACCCACTGTTGGTGGGAATGCAAGCTGGTCAAGCCACTATGGAAGTCAGTCTGGAGATTCCTCAGAAACCTGAAGATAACCCTACCGTTCGACCCAGCCATCCCACTCCTTGGAATTTACCCAAAGGAATTTAAATTGGCAAACAAAAAAGCAGTCTGCACCCTAATGTTTATTGCAGCTCAATTCACAATAGCTAAGACCTGGAACCAACCTAAATGCCCATCAACGATAGACTGGATAAAGAAATTATGGGATATGTACTCTTTAGAATACTATACCGCAGTAAGAAACAACGAAATCCAGTCATTTGCAACAAAATGGAGGAATCTGGAACACATCATGCTGAGTGAAATAAGCCAGTCCCAAAGGGACAAATACCATATGTTCTCCCTGATCGGTGACGACTGACTGAACACCAAGAGGGAAACCTGTTGGAGTGAGGTGGACACTATGGGAAATGGTGGCTTGATCAGCATAGCCCTGACTGTTAATGAACAACTTAATACATTATCCCTCTTAGTAGTTTTTTTTATCTGTTCTACTTAATATGACTGGTTTAGATCTGTAATTGATGCACAGTTATTCTTAAGTGTTGAAAATTAACTGAAAGGTGATCACTGTTGAACATGGTGGTGGGAATGGGAGAGGGAAGAGATGTATAATTTGGGACATCCTCAGGCTGACTTGCCCCAAGTGGTGGAGTTGGAAGCATACCAGGGGATTCCAATTCAATCCCATCGAGGTGGCATGTACCAATGCCATCTCACTGTTCCAGGTGATCAGTTTCAGTTCACAGTTGGTCATGGTGAAGGGACTGGGAGTCAAAGGGAACACATAGACAAGTCTAGTACCTGCTAACGCTAACCGATGGAGTAAATAAAGGGGAGAGTGATCCAACATGGGAAGTGAGATACTCAGCAGACTCATAGAATGGCAGATGTCCTAAATAGCACTCTGGCCTCAGAATCAGCCCTAAAGGCATTCGGAGCTGGCTGAAAAGCTCATGAGAGTATTTCAGGCATGGAAAGCCAAGACACTCTGGCAAAAGATCTCTGCGAGTGAGATCCCAGTGGAAAGAACAGGTCTTCAAAGAAGGAGGTACCTTTCTCTGAAGGGAGGAGAGAACCTCCACTTTGACTATGACCTTGTCTAAACAAGGGCTTCCATAGCCTTGGAAACTCATGACTGGAGCATAGGGAGATTACTGATGCCATAGACAGGAGTGTCAATTGGTAAAGTCAACAACAGGAGTCACTGTGCACTTACTCCTCATGTAGGATCTCTATCCTTAATGTGCTGTACATTGAGATTTAATGCTATAACGAGTACTCAAACAATATATTTCACTTTGTGTTTCTATGGGGGTGCAAACTGTTGAAATCCTTACTTAATGCATACTAAACTGATCCTCTGTAAAAAAAAAAAAAAAAAGAAAAAGAAAAAGAAAAAAAAAAAAAAAAAGAAATTATCAATTCCCAACTTGACTCTCACTGGGATTAAACATGACAATAGGTCTGCTCTGATTTCATCATCATTTAAAAAAAATCATCTATTATTTTTCACTTTATGTTTCTGTGTGGGAGCAAACTGTTGAAATCCTTACTTAATGTATACTAAGCTGATCTTCTGTATATTAAGATAATCGAAAATGAATCATGATGTGAATGGAAGGGGAGAGGGAGTGGGAAAGGGGAGGGTTGTGGGTGGGAGGGACGATATGGGGGGGAAGCCATTGTAATCCATAAGTCGTACTTTGGAAAATTATATGCATTAAATAAAAGTTTAAAAAAAAAATAGAGAGATATGGAAAAGTAAGTATCTGGCTATGACTGAAGACAAGACAAAGGAGAGCAGATGGAAGTCCATAAAATCCTGGAAAGAAGTTAACGTCACACTGGAAATGGGGGCTTAGGGCTAAACTAGAAAAGATATTATATGCCATGCAAAAGAATGTAGATTTTGTCCAGCAACAGTGGGAAGCCATTGAAGAATCCTAAACCTTAAAATGTCAAGCTAAAAGGAGCTTTCTATGTGGAAACTAGAAATGTTGATCTCACAGAAAAGAGAGTTGAACAGTGATGATTAAAGGTTAGGCAGGGTCGGGTTGGGGAAGGAGGGACTGAGCGAAGTCAGTTAATCAATACCAAACACAAATGGGAGGATCTCTCTAGTGTTCTGCTGTCAGAGAAAGGGCTACAGTGTATAATAGTTCACTGTATATTTTATAAAGGATGAGAAGAGAGGAAATCAAAGGCATCCAATCAAAGAAATGACAAATGTTTAAGGAAATAGAAACAATAATTTCCTGATTTGATCATTTATACATCATATACATATATCAAATTATCACACTGTATAGGAAAAACATATACAATTGTTATAGATTGGTTAAAAATGAAAATAAATCAGTTGTTTTTCTTTAATCATCCCTAATGCTTAATTTCTGCAAATCTGCATTTTCTCCCTTTATGGTTTGCTTTAGAGTATTTCTTAAATACTTAATTTCTTTGTTTTCTAAACTTTAAAAATGTCTGTATTGCTGAGATATAGTATACATTTTTTAACTTATTCAGAGCCCAGGATTCCTCTCTAGCCCTCTTAGTTATCTCTTGTAGTATGTAACATATTACTATTCTTTTTTTTTTAAGGTTTTTTTTTTTTTTTTTTTTTTTTTGACAGGCAGAGTGGATAGTGAGAGAGAGACAGAGAGAAAGGTCTTCGTTTTGCCTTTGGTTCACCCTCCAATGGCCGCCACGGCGGCGCGCTGTGGCCGGCATACCGCGCTGATCTGAAGGCAGGAGCCAGGTGCTTCTCCTGGTCTCCCATGGGGTGCAGGGCCCAAGCACTTGGGCCATCCTCCACTGCCTTCCCGGGCCACAGCAGAGAGCTGGCCTGGAAGAGGGGCAACCGGGAAAGAATCTGCCGCTCCTACCGGGACTAGAACCCGGTGTGCCGGTGCCGCAAGGTGGAGGATTAGCCTAGTGAGCCGCGGCACCAGCCTTTTTTTAAGTTTTAACTTACATACATAGCTCATGGATATTGAATGATTCTAATTTTTATTCGAGGAGACATATGAGAGACTTCCTATATTTTTGGGACAGTGTTATCTGAATAAAAAATATGAGCTACTTCTTGCTTATTTAGTATTATTGCACCTGATTATTCATGAAAAACATTAATTTTAATTTCACTAAGCTTTATCACAAATCTTTAAAGCTGTTTAACCCAGTGTTAATGCACATTTTATTCATAAAATGTGACACATAACACGTGCTACTTCTATTATATTCCTGTTTTTGTTTCACATCACGAAAAGACTTCCATCCATAAATGTTAACTGGGGAAAAAGTCATGTAAGCACAGGAGAATCCAAGTAATTATCACAGTATTGTTTAAAGATTATTCCCCTGAGAAAGTTTATGTTTCCATTATGTAAGAATATTGGAGTCAACTAAACAATCATCATATACTGGAAATAAAATTATTAAAAAATCAAAGAAAATGTAATTCTGAAATACAATGGTAAGGAAAAGATATTTTATTTTACTGTTGTTTATTTCAATTTCAATAAATAAAATCAAAACAGACAATAGCATTCTTTTAAAGACAAGCAGGAGGCTATTCTGTATAAGATATTTTTTTTTAAATCAAGGAAATGAAAGCAATTGTCTCGCCTAACATCACAATTTAAAATAATGCAACTGTCACACAAAAACCAGATAACCCATTTTGATAATAATGGGATTTTATCTTATATACACTAAAAGAGCAATTACCAAACTTTTTTAATTGTCACAAACAATTAAGAATTCAAAAGAACTTCATCATATCAGATTTAACATGTCAGAAATTAAACTAAAAAGTTTTAAACATCTTTATGAGTTCAAGTAACCATAATAAGTCCTAAACATTAACAGAATTAATATAATTTTATAAAAATGTAAGTATATGGGCAGGTATTTGGCGTTGTGGTTAAGACACCACTTGTGACCATATCAGAGTGCTTGGGGTCAAGTCCTGGCCCTGATTCCAATTCTAGTGTCCTGTCTATCCCTACTCTAGGAGGCAGCAAATGGTGACTCAAGTACTTGGGTCCTTGCCACGCATATGGAAGACATGGATCGAATTCCTGGGTGCTAACTGCAGCCTAGCCCAGTCCCAGCTTTTGTGGACATTTGGAGAGTGAACCAATAGATGGAAGATCTCTCTCTCTCTCTCTCTCTCTCTCTCTCTCTTTCTGACTTTCAAATATAAATAGATAAATGATGTTAATGTTTTGACTATGTACTTTTTTTTTTTTTTTTTTTTGACAGGCAGAGTGGACAGTGAGAGAGAGAGACGGAAAGAAAAGTCTTCCTTTGCCATTGGTTCACCCTCCAATGGCAGCCGATGCTGGCGCGCTGTGGCCGGCACACCGCGCTGATCCGATGGCAGGAGCCAGGTACTTATCGTGGTCTCCCATGGGGTGTGTCGCTCCCCCTCTTCGTGGAGGAACAACACAGGACCCTGCGCTGTTCTTTCGTCTGCTCGGCCCTCCCCGGGTTTGCTGCTGGTTCTTCCCGGGTTGGCTGCCGTCCCTTCCACCTCCGTGGAAGGGCGACTCCCCCTGCCACATTCCCCACTTCCGCGGGGGAGCGGCACACCGCCGGCCGGCTCTCTCGGGGGCTGCACAGGTGTTCCTTCAGATAGATGTTCCTGGTGCATGTTGTCTCTCTCCTCCTTTATAGTCCTTTTCCACCAATCCCAACTCGGCTGCCCACACGCCGAGTACGCTGCTCTCCTCCAATCAGGAGCAGGATCAGCTCCTGGAGGTCATCACTCAAGTTGGCAAGAGGCAGCTGCGTAGAAGCTGTTTTCTCCTCTCCCAGTGCCATATTGTGGGAGAGCAGATGCATAGAATAAGTCTTAATTCCAGTAACTTAGTCTAGTCCGGGTTGCTCCCCACAGGGTGCAGGGCCCAAGCACTTGGGCCATCCTCCACTGCACTCCCTGGCCACAGCAGAGAGCTGGACTGGAAGAGGGGCAACCAGGACAGAATCCGGCGCCCCGACCGGGACTAGAACCCGGTGTGCCGGTGCCGCAAGGCGGAGGATTAGCCTAGTGAGCCGTGGTGCTGGTTTGACTATGTACTTTTTAAAATGATATTGTTTTATAGCTTGCAAATTTAACTGGCTGAATACAGATAGCTAAATTCTCATATTTGCCTTCGTATTCAATCTGCCATTATATCACATACTATGCAACCTCTGGAAAACTTCATTGTATATTTGAAAGGAGGAGCATGTAAAAGCCACATAGTATCTTTACATGATCATGAAAATATCTTTAGTGCTGCAGATTTCTTTCAGGGATCTCAGGATCTTTCAGGGGGGTCTTTTGAGAACTTCAAACTGAGTATTCATTCAAAAATATTTTCTAATCTGGCCATAAGCAAACTAGTTGCATCAACTTGAGAATTCTAAATGTACTATTACATTTGTCAAAATTGTAAATATGACATAATGTGCCTGGAATCATTCTGGAAAACAAAGTATGTACTACCATGGATTAGAATTTTTGCCTTCAATATTTTAACACTAAAAAAGATTCTTAGGGAGAAGAAGTTATGGCATATAGCTTCAGTTTACTCATAAAACATATTCAAATTTTGAAAAGATTTAGTTGTCACATTTCTCAGTAGCCTTCAAACATCTGATAAAATCTTGTAACGAGGGGCCGGTGCTGTGGTGTAGTGGGTAATGCCTCTACCTGCAGTGCCGGCATCCCATACGGGCACTGGTTCAAGTCCCAGCTGCTCCACTTCCGACCCAGCACTCTGCTATGGCCTGAGAAAGCAGTAGAAGATGACCCAAGTCTTTGGCCCCTGTACCCATGTGGGAGACCTGGAAGAAGCTCCTGGCTCCTGGCTCCTGGCTTTCAAGTGGCTCAGCTCCAGCCATTGCAGCCGCTAGGGAGTGAACTGGAGAGGAAGACTTTATCTCTCTCTCTCTCTCTCTCTCTCTCTCTCTCTCTGCTTCTCTGTAACTCTGCCTTTCAAATAAACAAATACATCTTTCTAAAAAATTCTTGTAATGAGGGCCACAAGGAGAAATGTTTCAGCAATAATTATTCTCTGTGTGTGCCCCCATGTGCATGTCACCTGTGTGAGAGAGAAAAAACAGAAACCCTTACTTTGAATTCTAGATATTTCTAAGTAGAAGAGGTAAGCTTAGAACCCACAGTTCAAGCATGCTTCTACGGCCTTGGCGGACCATGCAGTCTTTCAAATTATCAACCATGTATCACAAGGAGAGCCTGAAGAGTGTAACGACTGAAACAGGGGAGGGCAAACTCTTAGTTAACTCACCCAGGCATAAGTCCAGCTTCCTAGGCTAAATTTCATGAAAGGTCCCTTTGGATCCAACAATAAGAATGTATTAAATGATGGGTCTCTGAAACTTTGAATGGAAAATATGTATTATGAAAACACTATATATGGATTTCAAAAGTTTTTCACACCAAAATAAACTTATATTTTAATTCTATCTTCCATGAATTTTGGGAAATACTTTCATATGTTTATATATAGTCTACCCTATAATAGAGTCCATGGGTTCCCAATGCACAGAGTTTGAGATACATCCTTAACATGTTAACACCACATCTTTGAACCTTTCTTTATGTTACTGAGGGCTACCAAGGGTGATGAAACCCCAATTCCATTCAATTGGCCTCATGGTTTTTTTTTTAAGTATTGATTTGACTTGAAGACAAAGTTATATAGAGAGAGGAAGATAGAGCTATCTTCCATTGACCAGTTCACTCCTCAAAATGGCCACAACGGTCAGGGATGGGGCAGACTGAAATCTGGAGCCAAGAGTTTCTTCCCGGTCTCCCACATGGGTAGCAAGGGCCCAAGCACTTTAGCCATCTTCCACGGTTTTCTCAGGTGCATTAGAAGGAGTCGGATCAGAAGTGGAGTGGCCGTGACACAAGCCAGTACCCATGTAGAATACCAGAATTGTAGGTGGTGGCTTAATGGCTTAACCCACTATGCCACAACACTGGCCCCTGGCCTCAATTTTTATAAGGAACTCATACATCTGTGAATGAGCATGGAGACCAGAGAGTTGAATAAGTATTATAAAATATAATACTCTTTATAATACAAGAAACTGTAAGGGAAGTACAGTTATAGCTATTCATAGAGAAAAGGGAGTGTTAACAATTGGGATGAGGAGAAAGAGTTGATTGGATAGACAGACATATATAGACAAACAGGATTTCAAAAAAGTAGAGAGGGAAACCACTTTTAACCCAAAGGAAAGAAATAGCTTTGACAGAGTGCAGACAGAAAACAAAACATGTGACTCACGTTTAGGAAATGGTAAAGTATTTAGTTTGGTTGAGACCTAGACTTCTGGGCAAATAGGAAGAAGCTAAAGAGAAATAGTAGAGTGGTGCCATATTGTAAGATTCTTGGGTTCCAGATACACAAATCTGTAGCTAATTCTGAGGCAAGAGGAACTTATTAAAAAAGTTTTAAGCAGTAGTCTGAAAGTCTTGCACCAGATGGATTAGAGAAGAGGCAGGTGAGTAAATGCCATTACCTCATTCAAAACAAGAAGCAATGGATGAGTATTGAACTTGAGTTCTAGCCACAGAATCATAGAGGAAAGAAACGTTTTCCAGATACAAACTATAAAATGTACCAACAGATGAATATAACGGCTAAGAGAAACAACTCAGCCTGGACTTGTGTTGTAGCACTATGGATGAAGTCACTTCTTATGATGCCAGCTTCCCATGTCTGAGTAATGGTTCAAGTCCTGGCTGACCTGCTTCTGATCCAGCAACCCACTAATGTGCCTGGAAAAGCAGTGGAATGTGGCCCAAGCACTTGGGCCCCTGCTAACCACGTGGAAGACCTGGATAGGGTTCTTGGCTCCAGGCTTCAGCCTGGTCCAGCCTAGTCCATTGCAGCCATTTGGAATGTGAGCCAACAGATGAAAGATTCACTCATTCATTCTCTTTCTCTCTCTCTCTTCTTTCGAACCCCTCTGTCATTCTGCCTTTCAAGTGACTAAATAAAAAAATGTTTTTTTTTTTTTAAAAATGACTCAGCTCTGACACTTGTCCAAGAGGGAATGGCAATATCATTAAACTAATACAAAAGTACAAAAAAGAAAAAAACTGATTTGGGGGGAAAAACGTTGAATATGTTAAATTTCAGACTGGAGGTTAGGTAGGCATTTGAAAACAGGGAACATAATCTGAGGCTCATCTTCTTTAGACATCTTAATATCTTATACCTTAACACCTTAAACCTCTGTGGAGTGAGGTAAGGGATCAGAATGAGTTATAATTAGATAATGCTTATCTAATTCAAAAGATATATTTAATCATTACATTTTCTTTCAAGAAAAGAGGTAACTGACACTATCCTATAAGCCTGTGTACAGTTTAAAATGTCTTCCACAAAAGCTGCTTTCTTTGCTGAACTGTTATCTTAATTTGAAGATTACAGAGAGAAAAGAGAAAGGAAAAGGAAAGAAAAGAGCAGAACAGGATGATATAGTACTTCTGTGTTTCTATTTTACATGGATTCTTGTAGGCCAGGCCTCCTTTTGCAAGTGAGGCTGTGTCTCACGACATGAGTTACTTAAATTATAAATAACCTATTTCAGTGCATCTATCCAAGAATAATACCCACAAGCTACTTACCCAGTGAATCGTCAAGCTTCCAGCCTAGTTTAGAATAGACTGGGGGAATAGCATGTCTGCTCTGCCGACAAAGAAGAAAGGAGATTTTCAAAGCTAGCTGGCATTTGAAAGAAAGCATGCCATTTAAAAATGAAAAACCATCTACTTTTTTCTGCTAATTTTGCTCATAGTAACTGGCATTCAATTGAATGAGTTTTTAAAAGCAACCTCTTTTGGTACTTAAATTTTTTTCAGTAGACTTCATTTCATAATACTAAAATCACTCAATATGGTAATAAATGAGTTAACATATATAAAATCCTTAGAATAGAGCTTGGCACATGGGTGATATGCAAGTATTGCTATCATCATCTTCATCATGTTCATAAATACCAAAAAATTTAAACATTGAACTTTCTTCCATTCATAAAATTGAAAATATACATATTTCCTATCTTCACATCAAGGTGAAAAAAATAGAAATCCTTTCAAATTTTAAGACTTATGAGCAAGTATTCTTTGTTAGCCCAGGTGTCTGGCCTCTATTACATTGTTATATATTTTGTAATATGCTTCCTTACTTTAAACCTCTACTGTATATTCCATAAATAAAATGAAAAATAATTGAGCTCAGATGATGGTCTTCAACATGCACACATCCATCTCTCTACCATTGCCACAGGCAAATCATTGTCAGGTACACAAAGACCAGCTGAACTCTGGCACGCAGAGCTCCGTGACTCTTCTGTGCACAAGATTGCATCAATGTCATGGGTGAAAGAGGCAAATGCTCAAGAAGTAAAAACCGAGGGCCACATTGCCTTCAGCCTTCTGCCACCTGCACTCAACCATCTGCTCAGTAACTGTGTAAAGCAGATGCTTCTACCAATACTGTTATAACTTAAAATCAACAACCTCAACTTTGCCATTCCTACCTATAACCTAGAAGTCATGTAGTGGTTAAAAGTATGCCTCTGAAGCCATACGGTCTCAGTTCCATCCCACTACTGCTCACATTCCAAGTGTGCGATCAAGGGCAAGGTACTAACCTCTCTCTTCTTCAGTGACTGTATCATCAAAGGGGGATAATGATGGAACATTCTTCATGGAATTCTTCAGAAGAATTAAGAAGTTAACACATGGGAGAAAGCCAGAGTAGTACCTGGCATATAGTAGATACTAGTAAATAGAACCTAAACACACAATGCTGTGTACCAGGCCACACCTGGGCCTTCAGATTAGTCACTGCATCACTCTTTGAACTGCTGAAGTCATGTGTCAGTGACATTCTTACTGAGTTTGTAATACCCTCTATTTTGTTTCTGATTCAAAAGTTCAGAGATTATATTTTCTGAGCATACCATCCATATAAATATATATATATATAGCAAGAAATAAATACTATTTAGTATTGACTAAGTGTGACAGTTTCTGATCAATGTGCACAGTATGCTGCCTTCACCATTAGTAACTCCTACACAAGCCACATGAGTATAACACCAATATTTGTAAAAATACCAGTATATAATGTCAGGGGAGAAGCTGATTCTAACATTTCTGACAGACTGCAAATCCACTGGAATTTTTCACCTTCCAAAGCTCAAGTCCTGTTTGTAAAAATACCATTCATTTCCTTGAGGCACTATTTATGGTGGCTTGCTCTCTGTTGTTATTTTTTTCCTAATTTCTCACTGTGTGATTTAGTGATTTTTCTTCTCAGGGAAGATTCTTTATCCCTTTCCTGCTGTGGAATGCTTTTCATGAGGCAACCTTAATTATTTACTCCACATCTCCTACTGTGGCATAGGTCAGAACCTTACTTTGAAGCTGGGCTTTTATATAGGCTGCCTATGAGAGTCCAAGGTCAGAGACAGAACCAAAGATGCACAATAAGAAGAAGGCACATTTCTCAGCACTATGTGTAGCACGGCTTTAAGTTAAGTGCACACACATACAGGACCAACCATGAGGTCGCACACATTTGTTCTCAAAAACAAACATGTCCACTAAAATGTTAACAAGCATAGCATATTTATTTTGCTTTAGTATCATAAATGTGTTAAGATCAACATAAATGACTCAATCTTAATGAAGCAACTGAAAATATAAAATATTAAGGAGGTGAAAATTGTAAATCAAATATCCTAGACGCTGGTTTTGTAAATAATCCAAAGTGAACTTGTCGCTTTACTGATTCTCAGTTCTTCCACCATGACTGAATAAATGTCTTAAATGACACCCATTTACATTATGGGAACCTACAGGAGGTTACAAAACTTGGGTTGGTCCCTAGCTAGTATTGGCAGGCAGTGCTTAATAGTCAGGAACCATTCCTATGTATATAGATAGAGTGTAGTCTCTGTACATAACACTTCTTCACTGGAAAACTAAAGCAACATGGAGCCAGCATTGTTGTGCAGTGGGTTAAGCCTCTACCAGTGACACCAGCATCCTACATGAGAGCCAGTTTGAGTCCCAACTGCTCCACTTCCCTTCCAGTTCCCTGCTACAGAGCCTGGTAAAGCAGCAGAAGATGGCCCAAGTGCTTGGGCCCCTGCCACCAATTTGGGAGACCCAGATGCAGTTACAGATTCCTGGATTCAGCCTGGACCAGCCCCAGCAATTGAGACCATTTTGAGAATGAATCAGCAGATAGAAGATGTGTGTGTGTGTGTGTGTGTCTCCACCTCTCTCTCTGTAAGTCTTTCAAATAAATAAATAGAAAATTAAAGCAAGACAATCTAGATAATCCTTAAGATCCTTCTAACTCTAAGTAGAAAGGAGGAATGACTAAATGTATTGAATCTCTGAGGTAGAGAGTATCTCAGAAGTTCAGCAGCAGAAGGAACAGTCAGTACTCTCTAATCAGTTCAAATCTTCAAAGACTAGAGTTGTATTACCATACTTCACTACACTGAAACAAGAGGAATGAAAACTGAGTTAGAGAATGGAAAATGTATTGATGGAGGAGGACAACTGAATGGACTTGGCAGATGAGAACTAGGAAATAAGAATAAACAAGTAGGAAGACAGAAGGCATGGGTAGTGGAGCTAAGTGGGAAGAAGTCATGGCAAATTAACTAAAAGGAGTGAAAGGGAGAAGCAGGGCAGGGGCCAGATGTGGAAACATAACAGAACTGGAATTATAGTATAGGGAGAAACTGCTGAAACATAGTTGCAGAGTTTAAAGACTTGAAACATTTGCCACTTAGCAAGAATGGAACCATACAAGGGGACTTCAAAAAGCTTGTGGGAGCTGGTGCTGTGGCATAGTATGGATAATGCCTCTGCCTGCCATGCCGGCACCATATATGGGTGCCAGCTCAAGTCCCGGCTGCTCCACTTCTGATCCAACTCTCTGCTATGGCCTGGGAAGGCAGTAGGAGATGATCCTTGGGCCCCTGCACCCAGGTGGGAGACCCAGAAGAACCTCCTGACTCCTGGCTTCGGATCAGTGCATCAGCTCCAGCCGAGTGAACCAGTGGATGGAAGACCTCTCTCTCTCTGCCTCTCTGTAAGTCTGTCTTTCAAATAGATAAATAAATAAATCTTTTTTAAAAAGGTTGTGGAAAATGCAATTAAAAGATAAGTTTATTTTGGTGTAAAAAATGTTGAAATCATATATGCAAGGGATCTAAAATAGCTAATGGAAAATGCATAATGTGAAAAACTATGAATGCATTTTAAAATATTTTGCACCATAATAAATATCATCTAAAATTTGTCTTTAACATGTTACTTTTTGAGACATATACAGAGAAAATTCCCATCCATTGATTCATTCCCCAAATGCCCACAAAAGCCAGGAGCTGGGAATAAAACAAGATCTCCCTTGTAGGTGGCAGGAGCCCAGGTGCTTGAGCAATCACCATTGCCTCTCAAAGCTGCACTGGTGGAAAGCTGGCACCAGGAGTTAGATTTGGGAATCAGACTCAAGTACTCTGATCAGGGACAAAGATGTCTTAACTGTTAGATTAAATGCTTTTGCCCAAATTTTTCTTTTAATTCCATTTCCTGTGAACTTCTTGAAGTTCCTTGTATGGAGTTGTCCATTTTAGGAAATCAATGAAGCTAGCCAGAATAAATATTCTTGACTGAGGGATGGAAAGTCCTGAGTCATCCTGCGGTAAACACTTGAAGCTGTGAAATGCTACTCTTACAGAAACTCAGACCCTGCTGGAGCACTTTCACTCATCTCTGACTTTGAAGTCACAGCTGCACCGGACAATTCCAAAGAAGCTCAGATATGACTTGTCTGGGCAGCATCCTAATAAAGTAGATACCACATCTTTTTTTCATTATGGCCAAGGCCTTCTCTAATTCCAGGTGAGCTTGCTCAGTCCTTGAACAAACTCAGCCTGGAAGTGCTAGAAGAGTTAATGCCCACAGTGTGACAGTCAACCAGTGAAGGTTGGCAGCCAATGTTCCAAATGCTTCCACCACAGGTCCATAACCAGATAACCCTGAGATGCGTAATTTTGCCTTCAGTAAGTCTTTTTTTTTTTTTTTTTGACAGGCAGAGTTAGTGAGAGAGAGAGAGATAGAAAGAAAGGTCTTCCTTCTGTTGGTTCACTCCCCTAATGGCCGCTATGGCCGGCGCACTGTGCCAATCCGAAGCCAGGAGCCAGGTGCTTCCTCCTGGTCTCCCATGCCGGTACAGGGCCCAAGCACTTGGGCCATCCTCCATTGCCTTCCTGGGCTACAGCAGAGAGCTGGACTGGAAGTGGAGCAACCGGGACAGAACCAGTGCCCCAGTCGGGACAAGAACCCGGAGTACCGGCACTGCAGGCGGAGGATTAGCTTAGTGAGCCGTGGCGCCGGCCACCTTCAGTAAGTCTTGACCAAATCAAACCCCAACTGCCCATGAAAGAGCTATCTTCTCCCTTATCACTCTTCCATCTCCTTCACTCTCACCCTCTGGAATGGTTTCTGAAGCATACCACAGCACCCAACTCCTTCATCTCTGCTACAGACTCAGAGGTATTGAAAGTTGGTCTCATTAGGAGAAATCTTTGAAAGTAATTACAGTAGTCAGGTGTAAGAACAACAGCAGTATTGAGAGCCATGAAGCCTGAAGTTTACTCTGTTAGCAAGTAGCAATTTGACCTTGGAAAATCAGTCAAGCTATCAATCTGTGGGTTTTACATCTATAAAATGTGTCAGATTGGATACCCTAAGTTGGTCCAGTCAATGTAGTCTTTAATTTGAAAATATATCTTCCAGTAATGAAGCCAAATAGGTATTTTTATACTACACCTTCATTGTTGGAATGTAATTTCAATATTCTGAAACTTTCATGAGAGCTTGCAAAAATCTAATTTGACTTGCATTTTTAGGAACAATGCTTACTTCATCTATTCCAGGTTCTCAAAGCCTATAATACCAAATCAAGTAGAAGAGCAGCATTTATTGCCAGAAACAATGGTATAAATTATTCAATTGCTTTGAATTAAAAAAATCATAAAGGGTGAGTTTACTAAACATCCTAAATAAACTTTAAACCTATTTTATAATTCTAAGACAGGTATATACTGGTCTTATTTATAATATAATCCCTTTATAAATGGAGCTGTGTAAAGATAAATCAGATTAATTTTAATTGCCACTGAAAATCAAAGGCTCATAATTCGATAAAATCATCTGTCCTGATCTATGATCACTAAAATGTAGCTTCAAGTAATTGTACACGTTTAAACAGCACTATAGCATGGTTTGAGTCATGAGAAACTACTTAAAGAATAGTTTCTGACAATTTTGGCTATAGATAAGAAAAACAGCAGAAAATTTTTGAATTTGTTTGTCCTGGAGATTTCTTTTCTGCATCAGCTTCTCACTTAGTAGACTGCATCTCTTATACATGAAATATTGTAGAACATTATTTAGTCACCTAGCACACATTCTGCAGACATCCTATTTATAGAACTCAGAGGATAAGGCAGCACAGAAAGGAAGTGAAGTAATGAATGTCTAACACAAATTAATTGGCAGGGAGGAGGGAAACCAACCTGACTGATGCTATACAGAAGCCTAAGAGCCTGCTACTCAAGACTGACTTCCCCACAGAACTTAAAAGGGAAGAAGAGATAGTAACTGAAAGCACTCTTGTGGCTGACTTCAATTTCTGTTCCACACTTGCTCAAATGACTAAGTACCCTGTTCTGAGAGGGCTGCTATTTGTTCCAGGGGATTTGTACTAGATAAGGATTATCCCCTATGCTACTACAGCATCTTATTAGTGACCTGCCCTTTTGCCCATAGAAGCCTCATTCTCTTTCCTGGGGAATTTAAAGTCAATAATTCTGGCTTATTTGCTCAGCACAGTCATTCCAAATTTCAAACATTCAGAACGGGAAAGAGAAAAATGTTACTTTTCAGATTTAAGAAGAAGGAGTTCATCTTGAAAAATAGCAGTCATCATAGCAGGAGATGTAGCAGAAGTCCATTGTATATGCTGGAAAGGAAATGATGTTAATGATAGTGAACATGCCCCTTGCTCTTTTCTTTATAAGTCCATCAGGAACAAGATCTTTGAAATCTCCAAGTGTGCTCTCACATTTCATGATCATTATAAGCCAAGGGTGGACAAGGCAAGGTACAAATCTGAAATAATCAGAAAAATATTTGCCAACTCTGTGGAAGCTAAGTATTGACCTAAACATTTTTGCATGCAATTAGATTTAAGCCTCGCTAAATCATGCTGAGTGTTTTGGAGAATAACCAGTACAAGATCATACACTAAGTTAGTGTCAGAATAAAAAAAAAAATGCTCCTGAACGAACAGTGGATCATAGAAGACATCAAAACAGAAATCAAAAAAGTTTCTAGCCGGCCCCGCAGCTCACTAGGCTAATCCTCCGCCTAGCGGCGCCGGCACACCGGGTTCTAGTCCCGGTTGGGGCGCCGGATTCTGTCCCGGTTGCCCCTCTTCCAGGCCAGCTCTCTGCTGTGGCCAGGGAGTGCAGTGGAGGATGGCCCAGGTGCTTGGGCCCTGCACCCCATGGGAGACCAGGAAAAGCACCTGAGTCCTGGCTCCTGCCATCGGATCAGCGCGGTGCGCCAGCCGCAGCGCGCTGGCCGCGGCGGCCATTGGGGGGTGAACCAACGGCAAAAGGAAGACCTTTCTTTCTGTCTCTCTCTCTCACTGTCCACTCTGCCTGTCAAAAAAAAAAATAATAATAATAATAAAAAAATTAAAAAAAAAGTTTCTAGAATTGAATGACAATGACAAAATACAACATATCAAAACTTATGGGACACAGCAAAGCAGTATTAAGAGGAAAGTTTATAGCAATTAGTGCCTACATCAAGAAATTGAAAGGGCATCAAATAAATGATATAACAATGTATCTCAAGGATCTCGAAAGGCAAGAACAAACCAAACCTATAATTAGTAGGGAGAAAGAAATCATTAAAATTAAAGAAGAAAAAAATTCAGAAGATCAGTGAATTGAAGAGCTTTTTTTGAAAAAATAAACAATATTGATACACCATTGACCCCACTAATAGGAAAAAAGGGAGAAGATCCAAATTAATAAAATCAGAGATGAAAAAGGAAATATAACATTGGATACCACAAAAAAAAGAATTACCAGGAATTAATACAAACAGCTATATGCCAACAAATTGGAAGGACACTTTACATGTGCCAAAACAGGCATGAAGACATAGAAAACCTAAATAGACCAATAACCACTACAGAGATTGAATCAGTAATAAAGATCCTCTCAACAAAGAAAAGCCCAGGACTGGATTGCTTCTCTGATGAATTCTACCAAACTTTTAAAGAACAACTAATTCCAATTCTTCTTAAACTATTCAATACAATTCAAAGGAAGAGAATCCTCCCAAAGTCCTTCTAAGAAGCCTGTATCACATTAATTCCAAAACCAGAAAAAGATACAAAAGAAAAAAGAGAACTATAGACCAATATCGCTGATGTACACAGATGCAAAAATTCTCAATAAAATGCTACCTAATAAAATCCATCAGCACACCAGAAAGATGATTCACCCAAAATAACTAGGATTTATCCCAGGGATGGTTCAACATACACAAATCAATAAATATGATATATCACATTTAAAAATCATTTTAAAAACTATATTATTACTTCAATTGATGCAGAGAAAGCATTTGATAAAATACAACATTCATTCATGATAAAAACCTTAATCAAATTGGGCATAGAAGGAACATTCCTCAACACTATCAAGGCAATATATGACAAACCCACAGCCAGCATCATACTGAATGTGGAAAGTTGAAAGCATTTCCTCAAAGATCCAGAATCAGACAAGGATGCACACTTTTACCACTGCTATCCAATATAGTTCTGGAAGTTTTAGCCAGAGTCATTCTACAAGAAAAAGAAATCAAAGGGATACAAATTAGAAAGGAAGAAGTCCAATTATCACTGCCTGCAGATGACATAATCCTATATACAGAAACAAAAGACTCCACTAAGAAACTATTGGAACTCATAAGAGAATTTGGTAAAGTTGCAGGATATAAAATTAATAGCTTTTGTATATGCAAACAATGCCATGGCTGAAAAAGAACTTGAAAGATCAGTACCATTCACAATAGCAATCACAAAATGTAATATGTAAATACTTTGGAACACATTTCACTAAAGAGGTGAAAGGTCTCTACAATAAAAATTATAGAACATTAAAGAAAGAAAGAAATTTATATTTATTAAATAAAAGTTAAAAAAAGAAAGAAAGAAATAGAAGATACAAAAAATGAAAAAATCTTCCATATTAGTGGATTAGAAGAATTAATACCATCAAAATGTCCATACTACCAAACACAATTTACAGATTCAATGAGATACCAATAAATATACCAATAACATTCTTCTCAAATCAGGAAAAAACAAAACTAAAATTAATATGGAAATACGAGAGAATCCAAATAGCTAAAGGAATCTTAAACAACGAAAAACAAAGCTGGAAACATCATAATACCAGACTTCAAGACACACTACAGGGCAGTTATAATCAAAACAGCCTGGTATGCCAGAGAACTAGAAATGTAGAGCAATGGAACAGAATACAAATGCCAGAAATTAATCCACACAGCTACAATAAATTAATCTTTGACAAATGAGCTAAAATCAACCACTGGAGAAGGACAGTCTCTTCAACAAGAGAAGTTTTCTATGCATGCAAAAGTATGAAACAATACTTCCATATTATAGCCTATACACAAATCAACTCAAGGGGCATCAAATATCTAAATCTAAGACCTGACAACATCAAATTATTAGAGGAAAACATAAGGGAAACTGCAAGCAATTGGCATAGTCAAAGACTTCTTAGAAAGACCCCAGAAGCAATCACATAAACAAGACTAGTATCTGCTAATAATAACTGATAGAATTAAAAAGGAGAGAATGATCCAACATGGGAAAAGGCATACACAGCAGACTCATAGAATGGCAGATGCCCAACCAGCACTTTGGCCTCAGAATCAAGCCTGAAAGCATTTGGATCCGGCTAAAAAGCCCATGAGAGCATTTCAGACATGGAAAGCTGTCTTTTGCCACAGTGTCAAAAAACTGTGGCAAAAAAAAAAAAAAATGACCTAAATGAAAGATCTCTGTAAATAAGATCCCAGCAGAAATAATAAATAATGGGTCATCAAAGAAGGAGATACCTTTCTCTGAAGGGAGGAGAGAACTTCCACTGTGATTATGGCCTTGTCTAAATAAGGTTGGCATTTGTGAACTCAAGAGGCTTCTATAGCCTTGACAGCTCATGACAAGAGCCTCGGGTGATTACTGACACTATAAATAAGAGTATCAATTGTTAAATCAACAACGGGAGTCACTGTGCACTTACTCCCCATGTAAAATCTCTGTCCTTAATGTGTTGTACTATGCGAATTAATGGTAAAACTAGTATTCAAGGCCAGCGCTGCGGCTCAGTAGGCTAATCCTCCACCTAGCGGCGCCGGCACACCGGGGTCTAGTCCCCGTCAGGGTGCCGGATTCTGTCCCGGTTGCCCCTCTTCCAGGCCAGCTCTCTGCTGTGGCCAGGGAGTGCAGTGGAGGATGGCCCAAGTCCTTGGGCCCTGCACCCAGTGGGAGACCAGGAGAAGCAGCTGGCTCCTGCCTTCAGATCAGCGCGGTACGCCGGCCATAGCGCGCCAGCCATGGCGGCCATTGGAGGGTGAACCAACGGCAAAAGGAAGACCTTTCTCTCTGTCTCTCTCTCTCACTATCCACTCTGCCTGTCAAAAAAAAAAAAAACAAAACAAAACAAAACAAAACAAAAACACTAGTATTCAAACAGTACTTTATACTTCATGTGTCTGTGTGGGTACAATCTATTGAAATCTTTATTTAGTATATAAGTTGATCTTCTGTATATAAAGATAATTTAAAATGAATCTTGATGAAGAATGGGATGGGAGAGGGAGTGAGGGATGGGATGGTTTGTGGGTGGGAGGGAGGTTATGGAGGGAAGAGCCACTATAATCCAAAAGTTTTACTTTCCAAGTTTATATTTATTAAATAAAGGTTAAAAAAAATGATCCATATAAATACCTCACTAAAGAAGATCTACAGGTGGAAACTAAGTATGTGAAAAGATATCCAGCATTGTATGTCATTAGGGAATGCTTAAATCAAACTGAATTACCACTAGAATGGCAAAAGGAAAAACTTGACCATACTAAATACTGATGAGGATTTGGGACACTGAGAACTCTCATCCATTGCTGGTAAAAATGCAAAAGGATATGACCACTTTATTTAATTTATTTGAAAGAATGACAGAGAAAGAGATGGATCTTACATCTGCTAGTTTACTCCCCAGATGCCCACAATGGCTGGGGTTGGGCCAGGCAGGGCCCCAGTGCAGGGCCACAAGCACTTGGCCATCTTCTACTGCCTTTCCAGGGGCATTAGTAGGGAGATAATTTGAAATTGGAGCAGCTGGGACTTGAACCAGCTTTCCAGTATGGGATACTGTATTGCAAGTGATAGCTTAATGCACTGCACCACACCACCAGCCCCTGGTACCAGCACTTTAAAAGATAGTTTGGCTGTCTCACAAAGTTAAGCATAGGCTAACTTTGGAATCCAGCAACAGTGTTCCTAGGTATAGAAGGGTGTTTAAGAAGTTCATGGAAAATGGAATTAGAAGATGAATATATAATTTTTTCATTACATTTTAATATCCATTCATACTTTTTTCAAAATATGTATTTCCATCAAGTTTTTGAAGATCTTTTGTATTTACCCAAATTAATAAAAAGCTTTTTGTCCACACAAACACACACACACATACACACACACACATACACACACACACAAGACCTCAGAAGCACAGACAACTAAAACACAAATAGACAAATGGGATTACATTAAGCTAAGAAGCTCCTGCACTGCAAAGAAAATACTCAACATGAAGAGGTAACCAACAAAATGGAACAAAATATTTGCAATCTGTTCAACAGATAAATTATGAATACCCAGAATCTATAAATAGCCCAAAAAATAACCAAAAAATGGGTAAAGAACATGAACAAGCAATTTTCAAAGGCTGAAACACAAATGGCCAAAAGGCAAATGAGAAAATGCTTAGGATCATTAGCCATCGGTGAAATGCAAATGAAAACCACAATGAGGTTTTACCCAGTTAGAATGGCTATCATCCAAAAACCAAAAAATAATAAATGCTGGCAAGGACATGGAGGAAAATGTATTCTAATAGACTGTCGGTTGGAATGAAAACTAGCACAACCATTATGGAAGATAATATGGAGATTCCTCAGAAATCTGGAAATAGATCTACCCTATGATCCAGCCATCCCACTCCTTGGAATTTACACAAATAAAATGAAATCAGCATATTAAAAAGTTATTTGTGACTCCATGTTTATTATAGTTTAATTCATAATAGCTGATAGGGAATCAACCCAGAAGTCCATCATGACTGAATAAAGAAAATGTGGCATAGATACACTATGGAATACTACTCAGTCATAAAAAAGAATGAAATCCTGTCTTTTGCAACAAAATGGATGCAACTAGAAACCTTTATGCTTAGTAAAATAAGCCAGTCCCACAGACAAATATCATGTTATCCCTGTTTTGTGGTAGTTAATACAAAAAAAAAAAAATGAGTAGAAATGAAATGGACATCTTGTGATTTGATTATTGTTTTAGCACTTGTTTATACTTCTGTGAACTGTAGTCTTTCTACCTCTTTTTAAAAGATTTATTTATTCCTGTTGTTGACTTAACAAATTGACACTCTTGTTTATGGCATGAGTAATCACCCTAGGCTCTTGTCATGAGCTGCCAAGGCTATGGAATCCCCCTGAGCTCGCCGACTTTGATCTTATTTCGACAAGGCCATAGTCAAAGTGGAAGCTCTCTCCTCCCTTCAGAGAAAGGTACTTCCTTCTTTGATGGCCTGTTCTTTCCACTGGGATCTCACTCGCAGAGATCTTTCATTTAGGGTTATTTTTTTTTTCCAGAGTGTCTTGGCTTTCCATGCCTAAAATACTCTCATGGGCTCTTCAGCCAGATCTGAATGCTATAAGGGCTGATTCTGAGGCCAGAGTACTATTTAGGACATCTGCCATTCTATGAGTCTGCTGTGTATCCCGCTTCCCATGTTGGATCGTTCTCTCCCTTTTTGATTCTATCAGTTAGTATTAGCAGACACTAGTCCTGTTTATGTGATCCCTTTGACTCTTAGACCTATCATTATGGTCTATTGTGACCTGAAATTGATCACTTAACTGTACTTTGGAAATTTATATCTACTAAATAAAAGTTAAAAAAAGATTTATTTATTCATTTGAAAGTCAGAGTTACACAGAGAGAGGAGAGGCAGAGAAAGAGAATGGAGAGGCAGAGAGATAGAGATGTCTTCCATCCAATGGTTCACTTCCCAATTGGCCGCAACAGTCAGAGCTGCACCAAACTGAAGCCAGGAGCCCTGAGCTTCTTCCAGGTCTCCCACATGGGTCCAAGGGTCCAAGGACTTGGGCCATCTTCTACTGCTTTCCCAGGCCATAGCAGAGAGCTGGATTGGAAGTGGAGCAGCCGGGTCTTGAACAGGCACCCATATAGGATGCCAGTGCTTCAGGCCAGGGCATTAACCCACTGTGCCACAGCGCCAGCCCTGATCTTTCTACTTTTAACTTGTTGAATATTATGTTGATTCATTAAGCCTGTGACTACAGAGTGCTTTGAAATTATGTTTTTGCAAAGATTAAAAAAAAGAAACAACGGAAGGAGAGGGATAGAAGGAGGAAGAAAAGGAAAAAGGGAAATATGATTATCTTCTTAGAATTGTACCTATGAATTACATGAAATCTGTTCTCTTTATACTAATAAAAAAGGTGTTTTTTATTTAAACCAAATCAAATTTAAACCAAGTTCACAAGTTTTTAAAGTTTCAATCTTTGCTATAATTGTAAACAAAAACTGAAAATTCTGGGGGAAAAGATTATCAAAAAGAACTCAACTGCCCAGCGCTGTGGCTCATTAGGCTAATCCTCCACCCATGGCGCTGGCACCCCAGGTTTTAGTCCCAGCTGGGGTGCCAGATTCTGTCCCGGCTGCTCCTCTTCCAGTCCAGCTCTCTGCTGTGGCCCGGAAAGGCAGTGGAGGATGGCCCAAGTCCTTGGGCCCTGCATCCACGTGGGAGACCAGGAAGAAGCACCTGGCTCCTGGCTTCGATCAGCGCAGTGCGCCAGCCATAGCGGCCATTTGGGGAGTGAACCAATGGAAGGAAGACCTTTCTCTCTGCCTCTCTCTCTCACTAACTCTGCCTGTCCAAAAAAAAAAAAAAAAAAAAAAAAAAAAAAAAACCTCAACTAATAATAGACAACGTTCACTGTCTTCAGTGCCTGGCCAGAAGATTTTATACATTAATAGAATATCAAAATTGATTTTACTTAATAGTGTATTATGTATGAAACTCATAAGTTGACTTTGAGATAATTAGGAGAGTTGAACCACTTTAGAAAATACACATTGAGAAAATCTTTGTGAACTAATGTCTATGTTAGTCTAAAAAATAATTTTCTTTATGAAACTTATGATAGTATAGGAGTATTTCTTTGGATTGTGATGCAAGATTAAACTAATACTTAGTCTATTACTGACCAATTCAAGGTAGTAAAACTGAAGAGAAGTTCAGATTTTCTTTGAAGTGGAAAGTTCCCAGAAAAGGTCTTGGAGAAGCAATATCAACATCAGAGTTTAAAAGAAGTGCAGGGGCTGGTGCCGCGGCTCACTAGGCTAATCCTCCGCCTTGCAGCGCCAGCACACCAGGTTCTAGTCCCGGTCGGGGCACCAGATTCTGTCCTGGTTGCCCCTCTTCCAGGTCAGCCCTCTGCTATGGCCCGGGGGTGCAGAGGAGGATGGCCCAAGTCCTTGGGCCTTGCACCCCATGGGAGACCAGGAGAAGCACCTGGCTCCTGCCTTCGGATCAGCATGGTGCGCCAGCCATGGCGGCCATTGGAGGGTGAACCAACGGCAAAAGGGAGACCTTTCTCTCTGTCTCTCTCTCTCACTGTCCACTCTGCCTGTCAAAAATAAAAAAAAAAAAGAGAGAGAGAGAGAGAGAAGTGCAGGGTTAAACTTGTTAAACTTGTCATAACTAACAAGATAAAAAGAAAATATTTATTTAGCACTTATTGTGTGTCAGACACTACAGCCATATGTTTATAATTATCTCAGTGCATACAACACTATCCATTGTATACTATTATGATCTCCCATTTACAGGGGATACTGAGGGTTTTTTAATGCAGTTTAAAAATGCCAAAATTATAAGACTTCTAAGTGGCAGAATCAAGATTTAAAACCACATGGTAGTCTGTCTGCAGATCCCTTATATTATATCACCTTCATAATTAGTATATGGACTCAATTTTGAATAGTTACTAGAGGAGGTGTATAATAAAGAAGGAAACAAATAAGCAGAGGAATGTTTGGACCTAGAAAAAATAATGGTGTCATCTAGCCTCTGAGAAATTATTTTGTGTTCATTTTGTTCATGTTATAATCAAATCAATTATTATAGATAGAATATATTCCACATTTATAAACATAAGAACTTCACACTCTCCATAAAATCTATTGCATAACTTCTATCATAAACAATTATTATTAATGACTCAGTTTCTCCCCATTTTTTGGATACTCCTCTTTTCAGGAATTCTTCATTGTGAATTCCTGGGGCCTACTTGCAATCTAGTAAGTTCTAAAACATATAACTTCATACTTCATACACACACACACATTCATGACCACAGAGTCACTACAAATTTGCTTTATCATAGCAAAATTTGTACATTTCAAGATTTTTTTTCATTCAGTTTACAGTCTGAACACACTCTCGTACTTTAGCCATTACACTTTTTGTGTGTCTTGACTTCTTAATTGCATCCTGTTTTGGACAAGGACTTTTACAAGAAGGAAATAGAGAGTTCAATTTAGTTCCTGATTTTCAGTTCTCCCTTGATTGTAATTTTAATTCAATTTTTTTCTGTATCTCCCAATATCCAACTAAAATTTCAAGCTGCACTGGAAAATATCCCCTAGAAACTATAAAGCACTCTATACCAATCATTGAGTCAGTGGAGTTGCACAGAACATAGAAGAGACAAAGAGTGTGCAGTATTTATTTTCAGAATAATAAAAAGTAACACTACTAGGCCCTATGGAATTTACCTTACACTACTAAAAGTCCTGGTACATTTACATGAAGTAGACCATTTAATTCACAAAGTAATCTTACGAGGAAAGCCATCACTATTATCTTTATTTTTTTAAAGGGGAAAAAACTGTTTCAGAATAACTTTCCAAAGTTATTTCATTAATAATTATTAGAGCTAATATTTAAGCCCAAAGACTTTGGCTCAATAGTTTGCTTAACCACCATATCACGATGACTCTCAAAGTTCATTTATTAACATCATCAACAAATAATATTACCAAACACAGAACCATTTAGGAGTTTTGTCATGAAAAACAGATATGCTTAGATCTAGAAAGTAAATAAAGATTTTAGTAAATCTGAATTTTAAAACAAGAATTATACTAGAAAATTGCTGTTTTATTATAGTTTTAATGTAAAGAATTTTTTAAGTAAAAATAATTTGGCATACAACCATTGTACTTTAAATCATTCCACTTTATTTCACTAGTTGAAACAATGACTTAGATTACTTATACACATGTTAGCCAGTATCAAACGGGCAAAATTAACACAAAGATTTTTAAGATTTTATAAAACAAAAATTCTAAGCAGAATTTATTCATTTGGTGACCAATATTAATTGAGTACCTAATATTCATATGTTTGTATAGAATGCTAAAGACTAGTAAGAAAATAGCCCTGTACTTAAGGATTTCTAAGTCAAAGAGAAGTATAATAGACATTTCAAAAATATAATCAACATAAAAAGCTATAATACAGGCACCAAATGAATAAATTCTGCTTAGGATTTTTGTTTTATAAAATCTTAAAAAATCTTTGTGTTAATTTTGCCCGTTTGATAACCTAGTGGATTAGTATTTTTGCCAAATGTAGAAAAAGTTCAGGAAGGTCTTCACAGATGAGTGAGTTGAAAAATAAATCTGATTTTCAAAGTCAGAGACTGGAATTAACAGACAAAGAACCTTCCATTTAGAAAGAAGCACATGAAACGACAGTTTATTCAGGAGAGAACCACTGTCTTAGAATTGCAGGGGCAGGAGATGGTAAGACTATATCATGACTTGACTACCATACTGAGGAATTCGGACTTTATTGGAGAACCCACAGGATGTCTAATGTATTTTATAAAATTTACTCTGATATTGGAATGTCTGAAATATTCCCATTATGGGGAGAGAACTGAGGCAGAGAAACCAACAGAGAAGCAATTGCTGTGGTTTGGCTTAGAGATGGCAAAGACCTAAGCCAGAGCATGGTGGTGTAGAGGAATTTTAATGGGAACATGGACTCCTATATTTTCTCCCTGCCTCTTGCAACCAATCTGAAATGTTGAGAAAGGAGGAAATCTCACAGACTGCCGGATAATAGCCCACATTCTCTTTAGGGTAATATGCCCCTGGAGTTTTAACTGTAGTCAGGTTAGACTAGATTTTCAAGATGGAATAGCTAAAATTCTACCAAATGCAGGTCTATATTTCTTTACACTGCTGGCAAACAAATTAAGCAGTAATAAATAAGAGAACTAAAAGTCTACCACATTCAGCAGGGAGATAAAATTGCTAATGAAAAATGGAATGAATTCTCTATGCTAACAATTGTATAAATATGCCTAGTAGTACAGAAAATAAACTCACTGCATTTTAAATCTGTACTGTGTGGGTATTTAACTATCTTGTCTCTTGTTCTGTTACTTTCAGCATTCCTAAATCAACTTTAAGAACCTTTTTATAACAGTGTAGCAGGAATGAATGTTATGTGCAAGGGCTCAAGGTATTTTTATTTCATATAGTAAGTAATCCATCTGGTTTAAAGTCAAATTCTTCATTAAATTTTACAAGTATTAGAAACCTTGAATATTCCAAGTGAAGTTTACCAAGTTGGAACACCTTGATTTTTTAAGCACAGATTTTCTCACCCAGAGGTTTAAAAATTAAGATTCTTTTTTTCTTTAGTCAAAGCCAAAATGCTACAGTAAAACCTCATCAGATTTTATCTTGTACTATGTGACATTTTCTCCTAAATTACTTATAGCACTACTTTCTTTTGCAAATGTTTAAACACTTGCAAGTACTACTCTTGGGTTGTATCAGTTGTATATTTGAAGGACAACTTGATCTCAATATTCTGTAGAGTGTTTAATTAGTTAAGTGGCATACTAATGGACATTTTATAATACTATTTTTTTCCTAATATGTTACTATGGTTTCAATGTGTCTCTTCTAAAATTCAGATGTCACCAATGAAAGTTTCAAAGGAGTCTTTAAGAAGTTATTAGGCCATGAAGGCCTGATTCTTATGAATGGGATTAAAGACCTTGCATAGGAGGTTCCACACAGCACTAGGCTAGCTTGCCCTTCTGCCTTCCATCATGTGAGGATGCAGTAAGAAGGTCCACACCAGACACCAAATGCAAGCACCTTGATCTTGGACTTCGCAGCCCCCAGATTGTGAGAAAATAACTTCTGTTTTTGTAAATTACCAAGTGTGTAGTATTCTGTTAGAACAGCATAGAACAGAGTAAGACACATCTCAATATTAATTAAAAGCTTATCAAAGTTTATAAACTCTATTTGTAACAAAGCCAGCTCCACAAATGTATACATATTTAAGCATATCTCAATCCACTGCCTAATTGGTTTTGAACTCATTGATCTGTTAGTTCTACCTTTTTCCATATTATTACTATGAGAGAGATTCAAAACTACTTTTGAGGAAGGCATTTGGCCTAGTGCTTAAGATGCCCACAACTCATATCAAACTACATAGGTTTGAGTCCCAGATCTGGCTTCCAATTCCAGCTTAGTGCTAATGTGAATCCTAGGAAGCATCAGGTGATGGGACATGTAGTTGGATTCCTACCACCCACTTGGGAGAAATGGATCAAGTTCCCAGATCCTGGCTTCAGTCTGACACAGCCCAGGCATTGCAGGCATTGGGGGAGTAACCCATTGAATGGGAGCTCTCCCTAGCTCTCCTTCACTCTCTCCTATTTTCTCTCCTCTTCTCTGCTCTGTTCTCCTTTCCCCTCTTCCCTCTTGCTGTCTCTCACACAAACAATATTTTTAAATGCATTTATGCTAGAAACACTCAATTGTGCTGTTACATTATAACTATATTTAAGTAGGTAGCCATTACTGAGTTATAAAAAGGCAGCTGTCCTGTACACTCTGCAGGCTGTTACTATGGCCAAGGGCAAGTTCCAAGCCAACAGCAGAGAGATCCTGGTTTGGCGCTTATGACAGAGACTTCTCTCCACATGCTATTATCACCTGTTCTCCACTGTGCCATCTGCCGTGCCCCTATGACAGATCCAGAGTCACATATCACCATTTTTTCTTAGTTTTATTAATAATCTCATCCTCTAGTTTCTATCAGTAACCTCATTTCTAACTTACCAAAATATAAACAATCAATAAATAAAATGCCCTAATATCTTTTGCTATTGCCCAATGCAGCTGTACCTGAAGATACAAAATCACAAGCAATAAAGTCAGCAAAACAATTAAACCTTACTGGGGTAAAGACTGACAGAAATATCTATATTGTAGACTTTTAATTTGTAGACTTCTATGTCCCTAAATCAGGAAAGTTAAGTTTTGTGGATAACCAAAGAGAACACACAGGAAATGGATGTGCAGATGGCTGTGTTTGTGTGTACCTGTGTCCTTATCCCTTAAGATGAGCATACACGTCCGAGAAGTCACACAAAATTGTGCTGTATTGTGTTCCTTCAGAACAATGAATATGTTTCACTTAGAGTTAGTCAATAACAATATGATGGTTATATTCAGTGTCTTTGTATTCAAGTAGAAGCTTGTGAATGGTTTAGAAACCTGCTAGCTTCGTGGACATCACATCTTAACAAGATTTATCAAGTGAATCAAGAACAGGTACAAGCAGAGGCTTTCAACATAAATTTCACCCCTGTTACTTTTCCCTTTCTCCTCTCCCACACCTGAAGGAAGCCCTGCAGCAGACTCAAATAAGTACGGGAACCACTGCCAAAGAATGCACTTTCTTTATTTATTTTTTTTTTTTTTTGACAGAGTGGACAGTGAGAGAGAGAGAGAGAGGAAGGTCTTCCTCTGCTGTTGGTTCACCCTCCAATGGCCGCCTCAGCTGGTGCACTGTGGCCGGCGCGCTGTGCTGATCTGAGGGCAGGAGCCAGGTACTTATCCTGGTCTCCCATGGGGTGCAGGGCCTAAGTACTTGGGCCATCCTCCACTGCACTCCCTGGCCACAGCAGAGAGCTGGCCTGGAAGAGGGGCAACCGGGACAGAATCTGGCACCCCGACTGGGACTAGAACCCGGTGTGCTGGCGCCGCAAGGTGGAGGATTAGCCTAGAGAGCCGAGGCGCTGGCCAAAGAATGCACTTTCAATTACATAGAGTCATTAGACATAGTCAATTAAAGCTTGGAATTTTGATTCTTTTTAAATATGAAGTTAATTAAAATACATTAAATATACTTGTTGGTGTTTCTTCTGGCTAGCAAGAGATTGTGTATAGCGACTATATCCTACCCATCTTCAACCTACAATTATAACATAATGCCTAGCATGTACCAGATACTCAATAAATAATTGCCAAATGAATAATGATTTGAAAAATATTACTAATGATAAAAGATAAATATTGAGAAGCAACTTATTTTTTATTTTTTTAACTTTTATTTAATAAATATAAATTTCCAAAGTACAGCTTTTGGATTATAGTGGCTTTTCCCCCCATAACTTCCCTCCCACCCACAACCCTCCCATCTCCTGCTCCCTCCCCCATCCCATTCACATCAAGATTCATTTTCAATTATCTTTATACACAGAAGAAGATCAATTTAGTATATACTAAGTAAAGATTTCAACAGTTTGCACTCATACAGAAACACAAAGTATAAGTACTGTTTGAGTACTAGTTATACTGTTAATTCACATAGTACAATACATTAAGGACAGAGATCCTACATGGGGAGTAAGTGCACAGTGACTCCTGTTGTTGATTTAAAAAATTGACACTCTTATTTATGATATCAGTAATCACCCTAGGTGCTTGTCATGAGTTGCCAAGGCTATGGAAGCTTTTGAGTTCGCCAACTCCAATCTTATTTAGACAAAGTCATAGTCGAAGTGGAAGTTCTCTCCTCCCTTCAGAGAAAGGCACCTCCTTCTTTGATGGCCCATTCTCTCCACTGGGATCTCACTCACAGAGATCTTTCTTTCTTTTTTTTCTTTTTTTTTTTTTTTCCACAGTGTCTTGGTTTTCCATGCCTAAAATACTCTCATGGGCTTTTTAGCCAGATCCGAATGCCTTAAGGGCTAATTCTGAGGCCAGAGTGCTGTTTAGGGCATCTGCCATTCTATGAGTCTGTTGTGTATCCTGGAGAAGCAACTTATTAATGTTGAGAATATCCTATAATAAATCTAGAAAGTCCAAGTGTGGTCACAATGTGTTTGAAACACCTGAGACAACCACCCACCTTTACAGGGAAGCTAAAAAGAGACATATAAAGATACTAGCAAGAACAACAACTTCCTCTCTCAAGCTTCACTTAAACCACCAGGAAAGTTCTTAAAGTTATTCAGGGGCCGGCACTGTGGCACAGTGGGTTAAAGCCCTGGCCTGAAGTGCCGGCATCTCATATGGGCGCCGATTTTAGTCCCGGCTGCTCTACTTCCAATCCAGCTCTCCTCTATGCCCTGGGAAAGCAGTAGAAGATGGCCCAAGTCCTTGAGCCCTTGGACCCACCCTGCACATGGGAGACCTGGAAGACGATCCTGGCTCCTGGCTTTGGATTGACACTGCTCCAGCCATTGCGGCCATCTGGGGAGTGAACCAGCGGATGGAAAACCTTGCTCTCTGTCTCTACCTCTCTCTGTAACTCTGTCTTTCAAATAAATAAAATAAATCTAAAATAAAATTAAAGTTATTCAGATCAAAGCCTTTCTCTGGCTCTTAAAAAACATAAGCCAGAAAAAATGCCACAAGAGTAGACAAGACATCCATCAGTGAAGAAACATACATTCTCATTCTCTCACTCAGGCACACACTCCCAAGACACAGAGTACAGGGAAGCCTTGGTCATTTGCTTTGAATATAGGAAATTACTCAAACATGATATAAAGCCATGCTCAAGTATAAACATCACTAGAGTCCTCTCTGCCCCCTCTCACCAGCCTATAAACTCAAGTAGAGACCCATAGAGATAAGCCCAGGCAGGAAAGCACCCATCTCTGTTGATCTCTCACAAGCTTAGGGCTTGTGAGGTGCTCCAGGAGGACACAAGGTATTCCTTGCCCATAATCAGTCCCTGAACCAAAAGGAAAACTGTTCGCAATTGGCTTCACTGCCCTGTTTGTCACCCAATAAAGAATACGTACTATGAATTTGCTCAGGCAGGTAGTCCCTGGTGTCTTTTAACCTGGGGAGACCCAAGCAATTTTTATTAAGACCAGTAAATCAATCATGAAATGAACTTCACGAAATACGATTTGTAGCAAAAGTGAAGAAATGTATGATGCGACAAATGAGTCATAAGTATAATTATCTGCAAGGCCTGTTTTGAATGAAAAGAAGCTGTACCAAACTGATTCTTCCACTGGTTTTTCCTCTGCATTTGCCTGCCTGGTAATGAAAATCCACTTACTCTTTACCTGCATCTTTCTTCATTATTTCATTTCCTCTTCTCTTTTCCTTTATCAATGACTAACTGGAATTCTGAAGCAGCTGATAATCTTACTTTTTTTTTCCTTAAGAAAGTAGGGTTAGCCCAAATAACAAAGCTCTATTTACAGAACACAATTGTTTTTCTTCAAATAATATGTAAGTATACCCCAAATACTTCGAAAACCACAAACTAGAGGTACAACAAAAAGGCATTCGAACAATAATAATGTATTTTAAGTGTATTTTACATCTAAATAATTTTAATCAAACTCTAAGTAAACTGTCTACTTGAAATAACACTTTACATTACACAATATTTAACATTTAAATGCATTAGTATCCTTTTTATAACTTTCCTTCGAAGGGAGGATTTTTAAAAAAAATATTCTAAAGATTTTCATAAACCCTTTTGTCCCTTTGGGACTAGCTTATTTCACTCAGCATAATGCTTTCCAGATTCCTCCATTTTGTTGCAAATGACTGGATTTCATTGTTTTTGACTGCTGTATAGTATTCTATAGAGTACATGTCCCATTTCTTTATCCAAAGGGACAAATATTATATGTTCTCCCTGATCGGCGACAACTAACTGAGCACCTAAGGGGAAACCTGTTGAAGTGAAATGGACACTATGAGAAACAGTGACTTGATCAGCCCTTGTCCTGACTGTTGATGTACAATGTAATACTTTATCCATTTTAGTATTTTTTTTTTGTTCTAGTACTATTGGTTGAACTCTGTAATTAACACACAATTATTCTTAGGTGTTTAAATTTAACTGAAAAGTGATCCCTGTTAAATATAAGAGTGGGAATAAGAGAGGGAGGAGATGGACAATTTGGGACATGCTCAAGCTGACTTGCCCCAAATGGTGGAGTTAGAAACGTGCCAGGGGATTCCAATGCAATCCCATCAAGGGGGCATGTACCAATGCCATCTCACTAGTCCAAGTGATCAATTTCAGTTCACAATTGATCATACTGATAGGTCTAAGAATCAAAGGGATCAACAAGCAAGACTAGTGTCTGCTAATACTAATTGATAGAATCAAAAAAGGAGAGAACAATCCAACATGGGAAGCAGGATACACAGCAGACTCATAGAATGGCAGATGTCCTAAATGGCACTCTAGCCTCAGAATCAGCCCTTATAGCATTCAGATCTGACTGAAGAGCCCATGAGAGTATTTTAGGCATGGAAAGCCAAGACACTGTGGCAAAAAGAAAAAAAAATGACCTAAGTGAAAGATCTCTGCAAGTGAGATCCCAGTGGAAAGAACGGGGCCATCAAAGAAGGAGGTACCTTTCTCTGAAGGGAGGAGAGAACTTCCACTTTGACTATGACCTTGTCTAAACAAGATAAGAGTCGGAGAACTCAAGGGGCTTCCATAGCCTTGGCAACTCATGACTAGAGCCTAGGGAAATTACTGATGCCATAAACAAGAGTGTCAAATTGTTAAGTCAACAACAGGAGTCACTGTGTACTTACTCCTCATGTGGGATCTGTCCTTAATGGGTTGTCCAATGTGAAGTAATGCTATAACTAGTACTGAAACAGTATTTTACACTTTATGTTCTGTGTGGGTGCAAACTGATGAAATCTTTACTTAATATATACTAAATCCATCTTGTGTATATAAAGATAATTGAAAATGAATCTTGGGCTGGCGCCGTGGCTCACTAGGCTAATCCTCCGCCTTGCGGTGCCAGCACACCGGGTTCTAGTCCCAGTCGGGGCGCCGGATTCTGTCCCGGTTGCCCCTCTTCCAGGCCAGCTCTCTGCTGTGGCCAGGGAGTGCAGTGGAGGATGGCCCAAGTACTTGGGCCCTGCACCCCATGGGAGACCAGGATAAGTACCTGGCTCCTGCCATCGGATCAGTGCGGTGTGCCGGGTGCGCCCGGCCGCGGCGGCCATTGGAGGGTGAACCAATGGTAAAGGAAGACCTTTCTCTCTGTCTCTCTCTCTCACTGTCCACTCTGCCTGTCAAAAAAAAAAAAAAGAAAAGAAAATGAATCTTGATGTGAATGGAATGGGAGAGGGAGCAGGAGATGGGAGGGGTGCGAGTGGGAGGGAAATTATGGGGTGTGGAAGCCATTGTAATCCATAAACTGTACTTTGGAAATTTATATTTACTAAATAAAAGTTAAAAAAATTTAAAAAAAAGATTTTCATAAACCCATAAAACATACACTATTAAGACTGATAAGGAAGAAATTTGTAGAAGGTGCCATTAAGATTCAATAAGAACATATCTTACATAACTCCAACTCTATCATAAAACAAGGAAAGAACACCACCTATCAATGACAGAGAACTCAAGGGGACACTTTTCGCTCCACCTTTATAGGACTGTAGTTTGACCAGCCTAGTTCCAGTGTGACATTTTCCCATGCCCTTCCTTCCTACAGAGAAATAGGCCAGTGCATGCCCTAAGTTTCTTAACAATTTGGAGCTTAGGGACAGTGATCCAACTCACCTAGATAAAAGCCTAGGGTCAAAATTAAACCAGATTGCAAGTCACCAAGAAGAGTAATTTTTTTGAGGAGACTCCTTAAGGCAATCCTTGCCATCTGTACTTTGAGAGTAATAAGTGGAAGGAAGTGAGTAAATTGAATGAAATGTACTGAATGATGATTGCCATTTGTTCTCAGTGAAAGCAATCCGTTTATGTCTGGTTAAAATTTATAATGCATTTGTTCACCAGCTTCCCAAGACAGAACTCACACATTAGTATAATTCTGGACATAGACTTTGCATTCAAATTGATTGCTGCTGCCTGATGGGTAGTGGTAATCAACTAATCATTATATGGCTAAAGTAACTGTCAGAAAGCAACATTTTATAATTTATAACTAAATATTATTTATGATTATTTTAGGTTATGTATTCTACTTTCTAGAAAAAAAAGTTTCTCAAATTTATTCCTCTCATAAAGAATCCCTAGTGGTTAGGATGCCTACAACCCGCATTGGAATTCTTGGGCTTGATTCTCAGCTCCAGTTCCTGACTCCAACTTCTCACTAAAGCAGACCCTAGGAGGCAGTAGGTGATGTCTCAGGTGATTGGGTTCCTTTCTCCCATGTGGAAAACCTGGATTGACCTTCTGGTTCGCAAAGTTGGCCTGGTCCAGCCCTAGCTTTTGCAGACATTTAGGGCAATGAACCAGCAATTGAGATCACATAAAATTTCAATGACTTTCAGCAGAGTATACAAAGAGACTCCCGGCGACTTCCCTGGCCCCTGCTCTGTTGCTCTGTTGGGACCGGGAAACCTCGCCCGGGAGCGGAACCCCAATAAAAGCCTGTGAATTAACTGATTCGTCTGCCTGGGAAGATTTGTTACACACCGGACACCTTGCACTACCCATCTATCATTTTCTGTATCAAGTATCCATCATGTATTTGTCTACATCTATGTAAGAAAATATTTTAATTTAACATTTCATATTTATTATACCTACCAGACTGTGTTAGAATCATCCATTTCTGATATAAACAAATTGAGATTTTCTATGTTTATAAATTTTATTGTTTTCTACTTATGGATTCGGTATTTTTATTCATATCTTGGAAGTTGTGCTTTTATATCCAAAATATTAATGATGTTCATATTTACTTGATGGGTGAATTTTGAATGTTTATCTACTTCTATTAAACCTTATTGAATTGCATTTTATTTTATCTACTATTGCTTGTATTATAGTAGCTTTTGTTTGGATAGTGATTTCTTGGCATATGTCTTTTGATTAAACTGTTTTTAGAGTATTGTCTGTATTTGTTTTAAAGCAGCATATGATTTAAATATTATGTCAATAATTATAAAAAAAGAGACTCCCCAAATCCTGAATTTAAATTAAATTAAAGAGACTCCCAAAACCTGGATTTAAATCAGCCATGTTGTTTACTGGTACATGAGTCTGTAAGTTACTTAATCTTTTGAAGCTCACATATTTTTCTTCTATAAGATAAAGGATCATAGAAGCACCAACCTCTAGAGCAGATTAGATGTATCTAACATATAAAAATACATTAAACAGTGTCTAGCACATAGTATCATGCAGATTTCCACTTTTATCATCTTTATTATTATTTCCTTCCTACTTCTCTAGTAACTCTTTTATTGGTACTCATCAGTGTTCCCAAAATCTCTTTCCCCAAGCTCTTCCCTCAAAGGATGCTTCTACTTAGTGTTCAGGCCTAAACATAGTCTCCAGCCCACATGCAGCCAGGTCTCCCACACGAGTGGCAGGAACCCAGTCACTTGAGCCATATGTGCAACTTCCTGCTGGATGTCTCAAACTGTTCATGCCCACAGTTGAATTCATTTTCTTCCTTCCATGTCTGTTCCTCCCGCAGTGTTCCTCTTCTCTAAAACTGTAACCACTACCCACACAGTCAGCTGAGCCAGAAACCAAGAATCATGTCTGCCTGCCCTTCTTCCCATCTTCTAAATGCAAACAAGTCCTGCAGATCTACCTACCTCGTGGCTGTGCCTGAGCAGCCTAATCCAGACCACCACAATGTCTCTCTAGGGCCACCTTGTTTCTTTACCATCTGTCTTATCTTTCTCTAAATGATCTTCAAAAAGCAAAGGGAGCATTCTTTGAGTTGCTCAAGTCTGGTCACATCACCAACCCTTTGTTTAAAACTTCCCTGTCATGCATTTCCACTGAGATCTGGTACCAGACAGGGATGCCCACTCTCACCACTGCTATTCAATTTAGTTCTGGAAGTTTTATCCAGAGCTATTAGGCAAGAAAAAGAAATTAAAGGGATACAAATTGGGAAGGAAGAACTCAAACTATCCCTCTTTGCAGATGACATGATTCTTTATTTAGGGGACCCAAAGAACTCTACTAAGAGACTATTGGAACTCATAGAAGAGTTTGGCAAAGTAGCAGGGTATAAAATCAATGCACAAAAATCAACAGCCTTTGTATACACAGACAATGCCATGGCTGAGGAAGAACTTCTAAGATCAATCCCATTCACAATAGCTACAAAAACAATCAAATACCTTGGAATAAACTTAACCAAGGACGTTAAAGATCTCTACGATGAAAATTACAAAACCTTAAAGAAAGAAATAGAAGAGGATACCAAGAAATGGAAAAATCTTCCATGCTCATGGATTGGAAGAATCAATATCATCAAAATGTCCATTCTCCCAAAAGCAATTTACAGATTCAATGCAATCCCAATCAAGATACCGAAGACCTTCTTCTCAGATCTGGAAAAAATGGTGCTGAAATTTATATGGAGGCACAAGAGACCTCGAATAGCTAAAGCAATCTTGTACAACAAAAACAAAGCCGGAGGCATCACAATACCAGATTTCAGGACATACTACAGGGCAGTTGTAATCAAAACAGCATGGTACTGGTACAGAAACAGATGGATAGACCAATGGAACAGAATTGAAACACCAGAAATCAACCCAAACATCTACAGCCAACTTATATTTGATCAAGGATCTAAAACTAATTCCTGGAGCAAGGACAGTCTATTCAATAAATGGTGCTGGGAAAATTGGATTTCCACGTGCAGAAGCATGAAGCAAGACCCCTACCTTACACCTTACACAAAAATCCACTCAACATGGATTAAAGACCTAAATCTACGACCTGACACCATCAAGTTACTAGAGAACATTGGAGAAACCCTTCAAGATATTGGCACAGGCAAAGAATTTCTGGAAAAGACCCGGGAGGCACAGGCAGTCAAAGCCAAAATCAACTATTGGGATTGCATCAAATTGAGAAGTTTCTGTACTGCAAAAGAAACAGTCGGGAGAGTGAAGAGACAACCGACAGAATGGGAAAAAATATTTGCAAACTATCCAACAGATAAAGGGTTAATAACCAGAATCTACAAAGAGATCAAGAAACTCCACAAAAACAAAACCAACAACCCACTTAAGAGATGGGCCAAGGACCTCAATAGACATTTTTCAAAAGAGGAAATCCAAATGGCCAACAGGCACATGAAAAAATGTTCAAGGTCATTAGCAATCAGGGAAATGCAAATCAAAACCACAATGAGGTTTCACCTCACCCCGGTTAGAATGGCTCACATGCAGAAATCTACCAACAACAGATGCTGGCCAGGATGTGGGGAAAAAGGGACACTAACCCACTGTTGGTGGGAATGCAAACTGGTCAAGCCACTATGGAAGTCAGTCTGGAGATTCCTCAGAAACCTGAATATAACCTACCATTCGACCCAGCCATCCCACTCCTTGGAATTTACCCAAAGGAATTTAAATTGGCAAACAAAAAAGAGGTCTGCACCCTAATGTTTATTGCAGCTCAATTCACAATAGCTAAGACCTGGAACCAACCTAAATGCCCATCAACGATAGACTGGATAAAGAAATTATGGGATATGTACTCTTTAGAATACTATACCGCAGTAAGAAACAATGAAATCCAGTCATTTGCAACAAAATGGAGGAATCTGGAACACATCATGCTGAGTGAAATAAGCCAGTCCCAAAGGGACAAATACCATATGTTCTCCCTGATCGGTGATGACTGACTGAACACCAAGAGGGAAACCTGTTGGAGTGAGGTGGACACTATGGGAAATGGTGGCTTGATCAGCATAGCCCTGACTGTTAATGAACAACTTAATACATTATCCCTCTTAGTAGCTTTTTTTATCTGTTCTACTTAATATGACTGGTTTAGTTCTGTAATTGATGCACAGTTATTATTAAGTGTTGAAAATTAACTGAAATGTGATCCCTGTTGAACATGGGAGTGGGAATGGGAGAGGGAAAGATGTATAATTTGGGACATGCTCAGGCTGACTTGCCCCAAGTGGTGGAGTTGGAAGCATACCAGGGGATTCCAATTCAATCCCATCGAGGTGGCATGTACCAATGCCATCTCACTGTTCCAGGTGATCAATTTCAGTTCACAGTTGGTCATGGTGGAGGGACTGGGAGTCAAAGGGAGCACATAGACAAGTCTAGTACCTGCTAACGCTAACCGATGGAGTAAATAAAGGGGAGAGTGATCCAACATGGGAAGTGAGATACTCAGCAGACTCATAGAATGGCAGATGTCTTAAATAGCACTCTGGCCTCAGAATCAGCCCTAAAGGCATTCGGAGCTGGCTGAAAAGCTCATGAGAGTATTTCAGGCATGGAAAGCCAAGACACTCTGGCAAAAGATCTCTGCGAGTGAGATCCCAGTGGAAAGAACAGGTCATCAAAGAAGGAGGTACCTTTCTCTGAAGGGAGGAGAGAACCTCCACTTTGACTATGACCTTGTCTAAACAAGATAAGAGTCGGAGAACTCAGAGGGCTTCCATAGCCTTGGAAACTCATGACTGGAGCATAGGGAGATTACTGATGCCATAGACAGGAGTGTCAATTAGTAAAGTCAACAACAGGAGTCACTGTGCACTTACTCCTCATGTAGGATCTCTGTCCTTAATGTGCAGTGCATTGAGATTTAATGCTATAACGAGTACTCAAACAATATAATTCAGTTTGTGTTTCTATGGGGGTGCAAACTGTTGAAATCCTTACTTAATGCATACTAAACTGATCCTCTGTAAAAAAAAAAAAAAAAAAGAAATTATCAATTCCTAACTTGACTCTCACTGGGATTAAACATGACAATAGGTCTGCTCTGATTTCATCATCATTTAAAAAAAATCATCTATTATTTTTCACTTTATGTTTCTGTGTGGGAGCAAACTGTTGAAATCCATACTTAATGTATACTAAGCTGATCTCTGTATATTAAGATAATCGAAAATGAATCTTGATGTGAATGGAAGGGGAGAGGGAGTGGGAAAGGGGAGGGTTGTGGGTGGGAAGGACGGTATGGGGGGGAAGCCATTGTAATCCATAAGTCGTACTTTGGAAATTTATATTCATTAAATAAAAGTTTAAAAAAAAAAAAACTTCCCTGTCATAACAGAGATGGCCCACAAAGCTCTTCATAACATAATCCAATAGTTCTAGAGTCTTGCTCTTTATCCCTCTCTCCCTTGTGCACAGTGCAACTCTTCAACTATCCATCACCTCTCAATCCTCACATATGCTATTTCCTCAGCCTGGAACATTCTCCCACTCCACCATTCTCTTCTTTATCTGACTACTCCTACCCAACCATCTTTTCTCAAACAAAGAGATTCTCTGACAACTAACCTATCTGTAGTTCCCTAGCCATATGCTCATTTTGGAAAATATTATAATCTTCAACAATACTTTCTCATACTTCATTCAAATATTGAAAGTAAATTCACACTGGCACCATGGCTCACTAGGCTAATCTTCAGCCTGCGGCAACGGTGCCCCGGGTTCTAGTCCCGGTTGGGGCACCAGATTCTGTCCCGGTTGCTCATCACAGCTCTCTGCTGTGGCCCGGGAAGGCAGTGGAGGATGGCCCAAGTACTTGGGCACTACACCCGTGTGGGAGACCAGGAAGAGGCAACTGGCTCCTGGCTTCGGATCAGCGCAGCGCGCCAGCTGTGGCAGCCATTTGGGGGGTGAACCAACGGAAGGAAAATCTTTCTCTCTTTCTCTCTCTCTCTGTCTAACTCTGCCTGTCAAAAATAAATAAAAATAAATAAATAAATAAATAAATAAAATTTTAAAAAGAAAGTAAATTCATAAATAAATTATATTACAAACTGATATATGTTATGTAGGGAAGTAACTGTTTCCTTCACCATGCTACAATCTCACAGAGATCTTTTCCAAACTCAGTGGGTAGAATAACTCTTAAATCTGTATGTATGTGTTTGTGTGTACATAAATCCAAAGAAAAACAGAAATATATCATCAATGCCAACTGAAATAAGTACAAGGAAAGAGGAAGAAAGAAAGCATACTTTTCTGTCAGTACTCACTTGCTGTGGTCTCTGAGAGCCTTGACTGACAACACCCATCCCCAACACCAACCCTGCACCACCAATGTCATCCCCATGGTTCTGATGAAGCGTAATTCATAAATGGCTGAGATAGGGGGCCAGTGCTGTGCCATAGCAAGCTAAGCTTCTGCCTGCGGCACCAACATCCCATGTGGGCACTGGTTCATGTCCCAGCTGCTCCTCTTCAATCCAGATCTCTGCTTATGGCCTGAGAAAGCAGTGGAGGATGGCCCAAGTTCAAGGGCCCCTGCATCTGTGTGGGAGACCCAGAAGAAGTTGTTGACTCCTGGTTTCAGGCTGGCTCAGCTCCAGCCAGTGGGGCCATTTGGGGAATGAAACAGCAGATAGGAAACCTTTCTTTCTGTCTCTCTATCTCTCTGTCTGTAACTCTGCCTCTCAAATAAATAAAAAAATAAAACCTTTTTAAAAAATCAACGAGCCTTTCATGTTTTCAGCCTACTAAATTCAGACTATTTTTTAAATGGCTGAGATAATCCCTCATATATGTTTTGATTTGGCAAAAAATATTAAAATTTCTTTACATGTTATACTGTGGTACACATTAAACTCTATGCAAACTAAAAGGTCACAAAGTTTTAGAAGCTAAAGGTAAATACCACCCATACAAAATATGTAAAAGATATGAATATACAAACACCATGTGCAATCATGTGAAAATTATTTTGTTAAAGAACATTTCTCTTTTTTTAAGATTTATTTATTTATTTTAAGGCAGAGTTACAGAGAGGTAGAGGCAGCTAGAGAGAGAGAGAGAGAGAGAGGTCTTCCACCTGCTGGTTCGCACTCCAGATGGCCTCAATGGCCAGACCTGCGCCAATCTGAAGCTAGGAGCCAGGAACTTCTTCTGTTTCTCCCATGTGGGTGCAGTGGCCCAAGGACTTGGGCCATCCTTTACTGTTTTCCCAGGTCATAGTAGAGAGCTGGGTCAGAAGTAGAGTAGCTAAGACTTGAATCGGCGCCCATATTGGGGTGTCAGCACCATAGGCGGCAGCTTTACCCACTACACCACAGCACGGGCTCCAAGAATTATTTTTAAAATTTAAGATTTGTCCATAATTATTGTGCCTAAGTAGTTCAGGAAATGAAAGACAACCAGATAAAATTGCTAAAGACAGAAATGATAGACTAAAATAACATGACTTTTTAAAATCTTTTTACATTTTACCTCTTGCTCTCTTTCTCTCCCACCCCTCCTTCTTCCTTTTTCTTACTCTTTATCAAGGTCAAATAATAAATGGGTAAAGAAGAAAATACTATACAATAACCTTTCCAAAACAACTAGGATATGAAATTCATCCTATAAGTTAATGTCAGATAATTTCTAATTAACGACAGAATCAGTTTTATGGAAAACAAATAATTGTAAAAGTTTCATTTGTTTTCTTGATGCGTGTATTTGGGGAAAACTAAAACACCATGAGTTTGAGGCTACATTGTCAGAAAGAAGATCTTAGCTTACACTCTCAACCCCACTTTGTCCTGTAAGTAATTCTTGAGCACTTGTGTAGACGATTGATCAGGCATTAGGGATATCCAAGGACCCAGGAATATGGGATCCTTGTCCATTTCCTCCATCTGATATGCAACATAAGTTATTTATTCATCAGGTTTGTTATCTGTCTCCTTCTACCAGAACATAAGGACCAGGACGTCAGGGATGTCTCTTCATCATATTCATTATCATATTCCCACGTCTAAAAGAGGACCTAGCACGTGGTACATATTCATTGAATAAATAAATGAAGTCCAATATAATCATGGGATTGGTATAGTACGTAATGGTACACCCAGATTACCTGTACCTCCAATTGGTTCCGTTTCATTGAGAGAGAAAGTTTGCAATGGGTTAAATTCAGAAATGGTTTTCTGCACTAGTGACGAGAGCTGCTTGCTCGGTTTGATAACCTGAGAAGTGCTGGTCCTATCCAGGTTCAGACAGATTTCTCAGAAGCTGCTCCATGTCTCTATCCCCACTTATATGACTGGATGTCTAGGAGAAGGCCTGTGATAAGTCCCTTTGTGTTTGACAATCAGAAAGAAGAAACTGCCTCACCCAGACAGAGAATGAGGAGAGCGTTGAGAATTCTGGAGGACACCTGTACCCACCAGGACCAGATAAGCTCAGCGTGCTTGCATCCTACGAGGAGGCACCGTGGTAAATCACCTCTGCCTCAATACCTGCCTCAGGAGCTGGAATAGAAGACCCATTGGCACTCAGCTTATAGCGAAAGGAAAAGTCACAGACTCCCCAGGACATCAAGGCCAAATAAAAATCATCTAGAATCCTCTACCTGCTACTCAAGGTCCCACTGATTTGCCAAATAAATGTCAAAGTATTCCAAACTATCAGTATTTTATCACCTACAATGCTTTTCTACTGTTTGCCTTTCTCAAGCTGTCCAACTGCCAAAATTCCATGTTCCTCCATTCCAATCTATACACTTTCCTTAAAACACAATGTAACTCAGCCTCTTCTCTCTGTCTCCCTTGAGTACACTAATTCCACACTGCTGTTCTCAAGGTTCTGATGGGAATTATGAGAATATTGTCTTGGATTGCTGAGAAGTTGAAAATCTGCAAAACACATTTACATATATTATCTCACATACCTAAATAAACAGCAGGGCACTGTTTTACAGACACATTTTTCCTAGTACTTCCTAGCTCTATACTCTTTCCTCAGCATGTTCTTCCCAGTCTTGGCAAGTATCACCAGTAGTAGTAATATATGTGCTAAAAGTTGGAAACAAAAAGTTTATTTTACTATGTTAAAAAGTACCCCAGGTTGGGGCCAGCGCTGAGGAGCAGCAGGTTAAAGCCCTGGCCTGAAGTGCCAGCATCCCATATGGGCATCAGTTCTAGTCCCAACTGTTCCTCTTCCGATCCAGCTCTCTGCTGTGGCCTGGGATAGCAGTAGAAGATGGCCCAAATCCTTGGGCCCTTCCACCCATGTGGGAGACCCGGAAGAAGCTCCTGGCTCCAGACTTTGGATCCGTGCAGCTCCGGCTGTTGCAGCCGTCTGGGGAGTGAACCATCGGATGGAAGACCTCTCTCTCTGCCTCTCTGTAACTCTGTCTTTCAAAATAAATAAAATAAATCTTAAAAAAAAAAAAGTACCCCAGGTCATTTCTCATGCCAACAGCTGAGTTCTCTTGTTATTTCAATAATGAATCTGGTAATGATCCAAGGCAAGCCAGTTTTTTTCAAAGTTTTAAACATGACAATAAAAATATTTTATGCTCTGCCCTTGCCACTCAATCCACTCAAAAACTATGAGACACACGATACGTGCCCATTATATAGATAAATAAACTAAGTCTTACAAGTGTTGACTGGGATGGGTGTTTGGCACAGCAGTCAGATGCCTCCTGGGATGTGCGCATCCCACATTTGAGTATGTGGGTTACAGTTTCAACTCCCATAACATATGGGATAGTGCTCATCATCCAATTCTGGCTTCCTCCTAATGTGCACCTCCTAATGTGCAGGGGATGAGGTGATGGCTCGGGTACTTGGGTCCCTGCTAATCATGTGTGAACTTGTGCTGAGTTCTTGGCTCCTGATAACAGACTGCCCAGGCTCACTGTTTTAGGTATTTAGGGAGTGAATCAGTGGTCTGTCTACATCTCTCTCTCTCTCTCTCTCTCTCTCTCCCTCTTTCTCTCTCTCTTTCTGTGTGTGTGTGTGTGTTTCTACCTTTTGAATAAATAAAAAATAAAACGGAAAAAAATATTGAATTTTCCTAGGACAAGCAAAATGGGATTTTGAATCCTTCTGTGTGACTTAAGCTGAAGCCCTTAGGCACCCCACTCTGCAGTCAGGCACTATTATGACCCACAGAGCAGAACAGCAGGGCTGCAGTACAACAAGAAGTCATCCAAAATGTCACCAGGGTCATTAGGTGTACAATTGCCTAGGGTCTCAGGCAGAGTTGTGAGCAACTAAGGGAACCAGCTGGAAAGAGAAGAAGGGGCTGAAACTAAATAAGACTAGAAGTGTTTATGTAAAACATGCTGTCACCTCATTCCCAAGTCAGTGAGATCTTGTCTTAGGCAAAATGAACTGGAAGCTTCACTTTTACACATACCCACTGAGGTTCCAGATATTCCTTGTAAGACATCGCTTCATCCTTTTTTCTCCTTTAATGCTACCTACTAAGCTTCATTTTAAGTTGGTTTAACTAGGTTTATCTGACCTTACAAACAAATCTAGGGCTTGAAAGAAAGCAGGAAAAAGTGAAAGTCTATCATCAGCCTAACCGTCTGATTGCGTTCTCGAGATACTTTGCTCAACTTTTTTATTTTCATAAGAGACAGCAGAGCATAGTGGGTATGTGCATAGATTCTGTTCCTCCATTCATTCACTGTGGGACCTTGGACATGTTACTTAATCTGTCTGCGCCTCAGTTTTCTCATCTGTACAGCAACAAGGACAATGGCCCCTAGTTCACTGCAAGGTATCGTAAAGAATAATGAAATAACGGCCGGTGCCGTGGCTCACTAGGCTAATCCTCCGCCTGCGGTGCCAGCACCTTAGGTTCTAGTCCCGGTTGGGGTGCCGGTTCTGTCCCGGTTGCTCCTCTTCCAGGCCAGCTCTCTGCTGTGGCCCGGGAAGGCAGTGGAGGATGGCCCAAGTGTTTGGGCCCTGTACCCCATGGAAGACCAGGAAAAGCACCTGGTTCCTGGCTTCAGATCGGCAGGAATAATGAAATAACATGTTTCAAGATAACATATGGGATAGTGCTTGGCCCAAAGTAAGTTCTCTACAAGAATTTTATTATAATTATTATGTAATGCATGTGTCATTAGAATTATGAAATTGATAGCTAACATTCAATGAGTAGTTATGTTAAGTACTTTCTACTTATTGCTCATCGAATAAATGCGGACTTACCATGTCACCTGGTTTATTCAAGCTGATATTCAGAATTCTTGTCTGAATAGACAGCAAGGGCCCTCGAGATATTAATATTGAAATTAATAAGCTAGCTGATTTCAATGGGACAAGAGGAGACAAGACAGACACCACTGCAGCCACCATGCAGCACTGCCAGCTGCCACACCAAGATAGGAAGAACTGCCCCACCACGCGCAGTTTTACCTAAGAGGGAATTCCAGACACTCACTGACTTTTACTTCAGCCAGAAGAGCTGACTGGTCTGAGCAACTGTGGGGCTTGGAGCAGGAAAACCTCTTGTTTCCTTCCCCTCCCCACAGCACACCTCTGTTCTCCCACCAGCACATAGTGAGAGTCAGGGCAATGTGTGGGACAACGGACAGATCTCACGCATCCTTCAACTGTGGGAGTTTTGGAGTACATCCACACACTCTATGTGAGCAAGAGGAATTCACCTTAGCTTCTGGGGTCTAACATCAGAAACAGCCTATAAAAAAATCTGATCCCTCCCTGTTTGATCTGGGTAAAGACTCCATTAGACTCTGCAATGTCAGGACTGTAACAACTCATTGTAAATTTCTCAGCGCCACTGGAACATACCCTCATGAACAAAGGGAAGAACATTCCACTTCTGTAGACTCATACTCTCCAGAGTAAAATCTCCTGGATACCTGTAGTCACCCTAATGGACTGGAACAGGGTTCAGTTCATCTCCACTAACCCTAGGACTAGAACTGTTAGTATTAAAAGACACATCAACAGTTGGACTCTCCTAGCAGGACCTAAGGAAGGGTCTTTTTGTATCATACAGTCCTAGAGCCACAGCAATTGGTGCCATAATCCCTGACATCACTCAGGCTTGTAAGTAAGGCAAGGGGGCAACCACCCTTGTCTCCCCCAGCACCAAGAACAAGGCCCTGGCTATCATATTCACCAGGCAGACTAACAGTGAACTCTCTGTAGACCAAAGATACACACCCAAGGAAATTCATTCATCTCAAAGCCACACTTCTTTTTTTTTTTTTTTTTTTTTTTTTGACAGGCAGAGTGGACAGTGAGAGAGAGAGAGACAAAGAGAAAGGTCTTCCTTTTGCCGTTGGTTCACTCTCCAACAGCCGCCGCGGCCGGCGCGCTACAGCCGGCGCATAGCGCTGATCCGATGGCAGGAGCCAGGTGCTTATCCTGGTCTCCCATGGGGTGCAGGGCCCAAGTACTTGGGCCATCCTCCACTGCACTCCCTGGCCACAGCAGAGAGCTGGCCTGAAAGAGGGGCAACCGGGACAGAATCCGGCGCCCTGACCGGGACTAGAACCCAGTGTGCCGGTCAAAGCCACGCTTCTATCCATATGAACTACAGCAGACGAGTCCACTGTGTCAGTTATAAACAGCTGATATTGATTAGGACAAAATAAATCACTCAGAGGCTACATACACTCCTGAGATCACCTAGAACCAAAGCCAAAAACAACAACCCAAGTGATACCCTGCATTCTAGCTAAACCATGAACTCTTCTCCAATAAAATCTACTTCATAAAGAAGAAGGGACAAATATACTAAATGAGCATAGGGACACAGGAGACATGAAGAAACAAGATAGTATGACGCTTCCAAAAGAACACAATACTCCTCCAGAATTAGATCCTGAACTGAAGAAAATCCATGAAATGACAGATATACAAATACAAATAATGATTGTAAGGAAACCTAATGAGTTGCAAAAGAATACAGATAGACAGATTAGAGATGAGAAAATAAATGAAAATATCACTAAGAAGATAGAATTCATTAAGAAGAACCAAATAGAAATTTTGGAGATAAAATCTTCAATCAGTGATATAAAACATACGACTGAGAACTTCAACAGTAGAATAGACCAAGTGGAGGAAAGAATTTCTGATCTCAAGGACAAGAATTTTGAAATAATCCAATCAGACAAAAATAAAGAGAAAGGAATTTAAAAGAATGAACAAAGTATATGTAAAATATGGGATATGATTAAATGACCAAATATTCAAATTATATATATATATATTATTCTTGAAGGAGAAAAAAAGAAAAAAGCATTGAGACCCTGCTAAATGAAATAACAGCTGAAAATTTCCTAAGTCTTGAAAGACACATGGACAGCCGGATACAAGAAGCTCAGAGAACCCCAAGCAGACTCGACCAGAAGTATTCTTCTCCAAGGGATTCTGTCATCAAACTGCCAAAAGTTAAAGACTAGGAGAGAATCCTAAAGACAGTAAGAGAAAACCACCAAGTATATAAAGGAAAACCAATTAGATTAACCTCAGAAATCTTACAGGCCAGAAGAGAGTGAAATGACTTATTCAACATCTTTTTTTTTTTTTTTTTTTTTTTTTTTTTACAGGCAAAGTGGACAGTGAGAGAGAGAGACAGAGAAAAAGATCTTCCTTTTGCCGTTGGTTCACCCTCCAATGGCAGCCGCGGCCGGCGCATCGTGCTGATCCAAAGCCAGGAGCCAGGAGCCAGGTGCTTTTCCTGGTCTCCCATGGGGTGCAGGGCCCAAGCACTTGGGCCATCCTCCACCGCACTCCTGGGCCACAGCAGAGAGCTGGCCTGGAAGAGGGGCAACCGGGACAGAATCCTGCGCCCCAACCGGGACTAGAACCCGGTGTGCCAGCACCGCTAGGTGGAGGATTAGCCTATTGAGCCACAGCGCCAGCCCCATATTCAACATCTTAAGAGTAGAAAACCTCCAATCAATAATATTATATCCAGTGAAGTTTCCTTTTAAAATGAAGGAGAAATAAAGTATTTTCCAGCTAAGCAAAAACTAAGAGAATTCACCACCACCAGACCAGCCTTACAAAAAATTCTGGAGGGTGTCCTGCATTAGAAGTAAACATCATTAAAACATATGGCACCACCAAACAAAGACATGACACTAAAACAAAACTATAGACCTATATCCTTACTGAATATAAACACAAAGATTCTCAACAAAATACTAGCAAATCAAATTCAAAACCACATCAGAAAGTAACATATAAAGTGAAATGAACACTACGAGAAACAGTGACTTGATCAGCCCTTGCCCTGACTGTTGATGAACAACTTAATATGTTATCCTTCTTAGTATTTTTTGTTTGTTTGTTCTACTTAATACTTTTGGTTGAATACTGTAATCAATACACAGTTATTCTTAAGTGCTGAAATTTAACTGAAAAGTGATTGCTGTTAAATATAAGAGTGAGAATAAGAGAGGGAAGAGATGTGCAATTTGGGACATGCTCAAGCTGACTTACCTCAAACGGTAGAGTTAGAAACATACCAGGGGATTCCAAGTCAATCCCATCAAGTCTCTTGGCTCTGGTGGCATGTACCAATGCCATCTCACTAGTCCAAGTGATCAATTTCTGTTCACAATTGATCATAATGATAGGACTAAGAACCAAAGGGAGCACATAAACAAGAATAGTGTCTGCAAATACTAGCTGATAGAATAAAAGAGGGAGAGAACGATCTAACATGGGAAGTGAGATACACAGCAGACCCATAGAATGGCAGATGTCCTAAACAGCACTCTGGCCCCAGAATCAGCCCTTAAGGCATGCGGATCCGGCTGAAAAGCCCATGAGAGTATTTCAGGCATGGAAAGCCAAGACACTCTGGGGGAAAAAAAAAACCTAAATGAAAGATCTCTGCAAGTGAGATCCCAGTGGAAAGAACGGGTCATCAAAGAAGGAGGTACCTTTCTCTGAAGGGAGGAAAGAACTTCCACTTTGACCATGGCCTTGTCTAAATATGATCAGAGTCGGTGAACTCAGGGGGCTTCCATAGCCTTGGCAGCTCATGACAAGAGCATAGGGTGATTACTGATACCATAAACAAGAGTGTCAATTTGTTACGTCAACAACAGGAGTCACTGTGCACTTACTCCTCATGTAGGATCTCTGTCCTTAGTGTGCTGTACATTGAAATTTAATGCTATAACTAGTACTCAAACAGTATTTTTCACTTTATGCTTCTATGTGGGTGCAAACTGTTGAAATCTTTACTTAATGTATGCCAAACTGATCTTCTGTATATAAAGAGAATCGAAAATGAATCTTGATGTGAATGGAAGGGGAGAGGGAGTGGGAAAGGGGAGGGTTGCGGGTGGGAGGGACGTTATGGGGGGGAAGCCATTGTAATCCATAAGCTGTACTTTGGAAATTTATTTTCATTAAATAAAAGTTAAAAAATTCATATGGAAACACCAAAGACCCAGAATAGCCAAAGCAATTCTGAATAAGAAAAGTCAAGCTGGAGGCATCACATTTCCTGACTCAAAGAATAGTACAAAGCTATAGTAAGTAAAACAACATGATACTGACATAAAAACCGATACATAGATCAATGGACCAGAATACAGAGTCCATAAATCGATCCACATACATACAGGCAACCAATTTTTGAGAAAAGTGCTCAGACCATGCAGCGGAGTAAGGATAATATCTCCAACAAATGTTACAGGAAAAACTGCATGTGTAGAGGAATGAAATTAGATCCATACCTCTCACAATAAACAAAAACTAAAGATGCATCAAAGACCTAAATTTAAGACCTGAGACTGCAGTTGCTAAAAGAAAACAGGGAAAACACTCTAAGACATTGGTGTAGGGGATGATTTCTTATACAAGACCCCCAAAGCAGAGGCAAAAAAACAAACTAAACAAATCAGACTATATCGAACTCAGAAGCTTTTGTACAGCGAAAGAAATGATCCATAGAGTGATGATACATCGAACAGAATGGGAAAAATATTTGCAAACCACCTATCTTACAAAGCATTAATATCTCAAATAAATCAGCAACTTATAAAACTCAGCAACAACAACAAAACCAATCCAGTTGAGAAATGGATAAAGGACTTCAACAGACAGTTCTCTAAAGAAGAAATACAAATGATCAACAAATATATGAAAAAATGCTCACATCACTAGCCATCCTGGAAATGCAAATCAAAACGTCAATGAGATATCACCTCACCCTGTCAGAATGGCCAAAATAAACAACACAGAGAATAACAAATGCTTGTGAGAATGTGGTCACTGTTGGTAGCAATGTAAATTAGTGCAGCCACTGTGGAAAATGGTGTGGAGATTTCTTAAAAGACTGCAAATAGACTTGCCACACCATTCAGCAATCCCACTACTGGGTATATACTCAAAAGATTTGAACACAAATGTATCAAAGAGATACCTGCACTACCATGTTTATAGCAACATCATTCATAATCACCAAAATTTGGAATCAACCAATGTGTCCATAATCAGATGAAAAGATAAATAAAATGTGGTATATATTATACACAATGGAATATTACTCAGCTATAAAAAGAGTGAAATTCTACCATTTGCTTCAAATGGACACAACTAGAAGATATCACGTTAAGTGAAATAAGCTGGACACAGGAAGACAAATACTGCATGTTCTCCCTTATATGTGGGAGCAAAAATTTAAAACTAAACAAAAAGAAAGAAAGAAAAAAGACAGAAATGTCTGTGTATCAGTATTGCTGCAAATACAGTTTTGTAAAACTTTGTTTTATACCTTTGTCAAACTACTATAGTCTTAGTGATGTGTGAGCACTTTAAAATTTACTGCATATAGGTGAAATGGTCATTTTTCCATTCAATTATTGTTTATAACCATTGTCTCTATTTCCACTATAAAGTGGGCACTTTTTGTTTCCTACTTGTTAAACTTATTTGGTAAAATATTAAGCCTTTTTACTATAATGTAAAAATTATGTTATCTCAAAAACTAAAAAAAAAAAAGAAAGGAAAAAGGAATGAGGGTGGGAAGAGGGGGAGAGAGGAAGGGAGGAAGGAATTATCATTATGTTCTTAGAACTGTATCTACAAAGCTCATTGATTCTGTTAAAAATTAACATCAAAAAAGATCAAAAGAAAATCTTGCTAACAGATGCTCTGCACCATGTATTGCTCTAATAACTTTACATCTCTTCCATCATTAACTTTCACAACTACCCTATGAGCAGATGCTTTTTAAAAAATATACTTATTTGAAAGTCAGAGTTACAAGAAAGAGGGAAAAACAGAGAGAGAGAGAGAGAGAGAGAGAGAAATCTTTCATCTGCTGGTTCACTCTCCAGATGCCACCATGGCCAGGATTAGACCAGGCTGAAGACAGGAGCCAGGAACTTCTTCCATATCTCCCACATAGGTGGCAGGGGCCCAAATACTTGGGCTATATCCCACTGCTTTTCCCAGGCCATTATCAAGGAGCTGGATTAGAAGTGGAACAGCCAGAACCCTAACCGGTGCACATATGGATGCCATCACTGCAGGTGGTAGCTTTACCCACTACGCCACAATGCCCACCCCATAGAGATGATTTTTATTGTTCCCATTTTCAAAATGAGAAAACCATGGCACAAGGGACAGGCACTAGGTAACTTGGTCAAGATCTGACACTTACCTTTATGGCTAACATGAATGTACCCCATACTAAAAGGTAAATAAAGCAGAGGTGCTATATTTTGATCTCTGTGATGTAATACCAGATAGAGGATTCCAATTTTCAAAAATAAAACTGCCTCCTTGTATGTTCATCTAACAGTTTCTTAGTCAACATGGTTAAGAGAAATATAAGAGGGCAGGGAGAGAAGCAGTCAACACTGGAATCATAAAGGAAGGAATTGATTAAATGCTAACATATTCTGATTCATCTTACTACTCAATCATTTTCCCATCTCTACTAGCATCTATTTTCAACAGTCATTTTCAATCTATTTATGCAATTTGAATAGAACATAATTCACCATTAAGAACTATGGATGAATTTTCCATAGGAAGTAAAACCATTGCCTCCATTTGGTTCCTGACCCAAAGAACTTAAGAGACATTTAGGGGAAAGATGGTGACTTAATATCCATTCTCTGAACATGTAACAAAGCAGGCAATTTGCCAGTGGACCCACAGCAAAATATGCCACCAATGATGACTCATGATTCATAGGGTACCAAACAGAATCCCAAGCTGGCCTGACCAACTCTGGAAATCTTTGTGACAATTAGCAGCATAAGCCTGCATTTGGTGAGCAGAACACTGGTTTGGTTTGCACCCCACCCATTCTTGAGTTTTAGCACCATAAATAAGGGCCCAGTGTGAGTTCCCAGAGAATCCTGATTCAAAGGAGATAACACAGGAAGGTACTTTTAGAAGAAAAGTTTCTGTTACAGATCTTCAGAACACATTGACTGCAGGGGTCAAAAAGGAAGGTGCAAGCAAATTTTCTTGACCAGATGATTGTGCAGGAGGATGGCAATGTGTCATGAGAAATAATATGGGTCAATGGTTAGGGCAAAGTTACTGGATCCTTTATATTCACAACAGATAAAGTCCTTGACTTGCTAGGACAAAAGAAAGCCCAATAAGAAGATGTAAAGGGGAAATGAACAAAAGGTAGAGTTTTTGTGTATTTTTCCAAGGTAAAGAGAAGACTGATGATCAATTGTATGGCCACAAGTTAACTACTGGTGGACAAACAAGGAATGAACAAAGAATGAAAAAGAATCCTGATTAGGAGAGGAGAAGACAGGATGATAATGGTAACAAAATTTAACAAAAACTAGCAGTTACTCAACACCGGACACTTTTATGACTTACTCACACGACCTTCACAATAGCATTATGAGCTTAGCATCATTATTAGTATCACTTAACAGATGAGGAAACTGAAGCTGACCGGGTTATGTGATTTAACAAGGATTATAGGAAAAATAATTGGATTTCAACCCAGCTAGTCTAACTCTGGAGTTTATGCACTTTAGTACCATACTGTATGGCTATGGGTTAAATTAATGGAACTAGTCCAAAGTCAACCAGGACGCAGATGCAGGTACTGGAGGCATCCTATGTTGTTGTCCCACTTCCATTTGCATGGGGAAAAGTCAGGATAATGATGCTCCCGAGAGTGACGGAATATCTGACTGGAAGAGAGGGATGGAAATCACGAAGTACAGTGAAATTCAAACACTCCTAAAATGACTTCTCTACTAACAGAAAAACTGCTTATAATAAGGAAGATTCATAATTAAAAAAATGGAATAGACTTCCGTGCCTGGCTTCATCTTCCTTCTCTGGACTTGACTGAGAGAACAGCCTCGCTGTGCAGGCATTTTGTGGTAATGACTTTACCATTATTAACACTGACAGTAGTTCCAGGAGGTGTCCCGTATTTACACAGCAGCCTTCGACAAAGGAGCAAAAGCACCTGGCAAACATTCTCATTTTTATTATTGATGGCTGAGATTAATAAAGTGCCTTTCTGTCAAAGAGCTCATTAATCCTTACACAGACTCCGGTGACACAAATGGGCAAGCCATCCATTTCTACATTTTACATATGGAGAAACCAGTGCCCAAGGACCTGCGTGTAATTGCTTAGCAAGAATGTGGCTGGGCCTGGAGTGAAATCATAAAGAACCAGCAGCTTTCTTCCCTTGAGAGAAGCCCGATCTCATTTATAGCTTCTTATCAGAAACATGGAGGCTTTCTATGTCTTCTGGATTCCTCTCCACAGATTTTCACTGCCTCTGCTTCAAGCTGGATTCTAACTGCTTCCCTCTAATGCTCACTCTGCCTCTATATGTCTCTCAGCCAACCCCCTTCGCCATCACTGCCAGATGTTTTTTCAAACCTGCTTTGGCAACAGAGGCTCTCCAGTGTCTATAGAAACAAATCCAGATTCCTTCATAGGTCATTTAAGGCCTCTTTCAGTCTGGCCCCTGTCTATTTCACCAGCCATCTCTTCTATGCATAGATCACACAGGCCTCAATGTCTGCAGTCCAAATCCACTCTGCTCCTTGCTCCTTCTGCTCCCTCTTCTGGGAATTACCTTTCCAACCCCAACACCGGCTACAAGGAATATGTTCACAGTTCCATGCCAACGCAGACCCTTTCATGTATCCCTCCTGGCACCTAGGTTGGCAAATCTGCTCCCCCCAGTTCTTGCCACACACATTTAACAAGACACACTCCACCTAGGACCATGGTGACTGAAGAGGCTACACCTGTCTTATGAGAATGTTCTGTCATGGAGAGTCAGAGTCCACCCTCTAGCAGGCAAGGGCTGAGAGTGAGAAATCAATCCTCGCCTCCCGGAGGCTTACAGTCTGGCAGCCTTTTTCATGGAGAGTTCCTTACCTCAACGGCAAAACACACTGCTTCCTGAATTTTCCCAAGAGTGGCACATAATAGTGACATTTTAGATGCATTAAAGAGATGTTAGCTCATTACATGCAGTGGTTCTCAAAGTACAGGATAAAGACCCCTGTGGGGTTCCCCAAAGAAGTCAAAATGAATTCCAGAGAATATAAAGACCTGGCTCACCATTGCCACTCTCATTCTCAAGCAATCTGCAGAATTTTCCAAAGGCAACACAAGGTGTGATATAACAACAGACTGAAGCAAGGAATTCAACTGCCCACTGTTAAACCAGTCTTTAAACAGATTTTCAAAAATATCATGATGCCACTTTGTCACTAAATTGTTTCTCTTTTGTGAAGAGTAGTTTTCATTAAAAACTTTATTTAGGCCGGCGCCGCAGCTCACTAGGCTAATCCTCCGCCTTGCGGCGCCGGCACACCGGGTTCTAGTCCCGGTCGGGGCACCGGATTCTGTCCCGGTTGCCCCTCTTCCAGGCCAGCTCTCTGCTGTGGCCAGGGAGTGCAGTGGAGGATGGCCCAGGTGCTTGGGCCCTGCACCCCATGGGAGACCAGGAAAAGCACCTGGCTGCTGGCTCCTGCCATCGGATCAGCGCGGTGCGCCGACCGCAGCGCGCCAGCCGCGGCGGCCATTGGGGGGTGAACCAATGGCAAAAGGAAGACCTTTCTCTCTGTCTCTCTCTCTCACTGTCCACCCTGCCTGTCAAAAAATAAAAAAATAAAAATAAAATAAAAAAACTTTATTTAGGGGCCACCATTGTGGTACAGCAGATGAAGTCCCTACTTGAGACGCCGGCATCCCCTATCAGAGGAGTCTCTTCATTAGCTAAGGCCACCCCCACCAAGATACCTTACCTGGCCCTGACCACTTAGGTATCATCTCATGCTTTAATTTAATCTGTGCAATTTAATTCACATAATTTTTGTAATTAAAAAGAAATTTAGACATCATCTTTTACAATTCTCTCAGCCACCACTGATGCTCAGCTAGGGTAACATTTATTCAAAGGCATATTGATTCCTAGAAGATCAGTTATGAAAATCCATCATCAAGATCTCTATCTTGGGCTGGCGCTGTAGCACAGCAGGTTGAAACCCCAGCCTGCAGTGCCAGTATCTCATATGGGTTCCAGTTCAGGTCCCGGCTGCTCCTCTTCCAATCCAGCTCTCTGCTATGGCCTGGGAAAACAGTGGAGGATGACACAACTCCTTGGGCCCCTGTACCCACATAGGAGACCTGGAAGAAGCTCCTGGCTCCTGGCTCCTGGCTCCTGGCTCCTGGCTCCTGGCTCCTGGCTCCTGGCTTCAGATCAGCTCAGCTCTGGCCATTGTGGTCATTTGGGGAGTGAACCAGCGGAATGGAAGACCTCCCTCTCTCTCTGGATCTACCTCTCTCTGTAACTCTTTCAAATAAATAAAATAAAGCTTCAAAAAAAATCTCTTTCTTTTCCAGAGACTATATAACTGAAATTTTAAAATAATCTTCTAAATTCTTATACAGTATTGTGTTTCAGGTAGTATAGATTTCCTCCTCATATAAAAACCTTTTCTGTGTATTTTATCCCTTCAATGTCCTGCTATTTCCAAGTGTGGACATTATCTATGATCCATTATCACCAATTCACACCTTAACTGAAGTTCACCAGGTAAGCAAGCCAAGCAATTTGCCTCTTAACATTTCTGTTTTGACAGGAACAGTGATAGTCTCCCACCAAAGGAGCAAGTGGGAATTAGACACATTATATCAGGTTAGAAGCAGAGATAGTTGAGAATAGGAGTATCTTTTGGCTCCTTATATTGTAACACAGTCAGACATCTATACACACAAACAAAACTAGAAAACAAAGCCAATAAATGAGATCTTACTGAATATGAGACACTACATCATTAACCCGAACCCTGGTTGGCAAAATGATACTCAAAAAACCACATGACATGTTATATTTGCAGAAACTCACAAAAGGTGAAAAATAGCTTAAAGCATTTCTACCCACAATTTTCACATACTTTTTTCTTAACATTTTATTTCAAACTTGGGGGGGGGCATTCTTGTGAATACAATATTGTTTCATACCTATATGAGAAAGCATCTCTTACTATGTCCTCACAGGTGGAAGAGACTTGCTAGTTCCTTTGTTCTATAATATATGTGGGTGTGTATATGTGTCTGTGTGTACATATACACATATATGTATATTGTATAGCATAGGGCACCAAAGTCTATACACAGTATTCCTAATGATCTCCAAGTAAGAACGGTAGGATACTTTGATTAAGCCAGTCCCAAAGGGACAAATATCATATGTTCTCCCTGATTGGTGACAACTAACCAAGCACCAAAAAGGAAACCTGTTGAAGTGAAATGGACACTATGAGAAACAGTGACTTGATCAGCCCTTGTCCTGACTGTTGATGTACAATGTAATACTTTATCCATTTTAGTATTTTTTTGTTCTAGTTAATACTATTGGTTGAACTCTGTAATTAACACACAATTATTCTTAGGTGTTTAAATTTAACTGAAAAGTGATCCCTGTTAAATATAAGAGTGGGAATAAGAGAGGGAGGAGATGGACAATTTGGGACATGCTCAAGCTGACTTGCCCCAAATGGTGGAGTTAGAAACGTGCCAGGGGATTCCAATGCAATCCCATCAAGGGGGCATGTACCAATGCCATCTCACTAGTCCAAGTGATCAATTTCAGTTCACAATTGATCATACTGATAGGTCTAAGAGTCAAAGGGATCAACAAGCAAGACTAGTGTCTGCTAATACTAACTGATAGAATCAAAAAGGGAGAGAACAATCCAACATGGGAAGCAGGATACACAGCAGACTCATAGAATGGCAGATGTCCTAAATGGCACTCTGGCCTCAGAATCAACCCTTAAGGCACTTGGATCTGGCTGAAGAGCCCATGAGAGTATTTTAGGCATGGAAAGCCAAGACACTGTGGAAAAAAAATGACCTAAATGAAATCTTTGCGAGTGAGATTGCAGTGGAAAGAACGGGGCCATCAAAGAAGGAGGTACCTTTCTCTGAAGGGAGGAGAGAACTTCCACTTTGACTATGACCCTGTTGGAATAAGATCGAAGTCAGCAAACTCAAAAGGCTTCCGTAGCCTTGGCAACTCATGACTAGAGCCTAGGGAGATTACTGACGCCATAAACAAGAGTGTCAAATTGTTAAGTCAACAACAGGAGTCACTGTGTACTTACTCCTCATGTGGGATCTGTCCTTAATGTGTTGTCCAATGTGAAGTAATGCTATAAGTAGTACTGAAACAGTATTTTACACTCTGTGTTTCTGTGTGGGTGCAACTGATGAAATCTTTCCTTAATATATACTAAATTGATCTTCTGTATATAAAGATAATTGAAAATGAATCTTGATGTGAATGGAATGGGAGGGGGAGCGGGAGATGGGAGGGGTGTGAGTGGGAGGAAAGTTATGGAGTGTGGAAGCCATTGTAATCCATAAACTGTACTTTGGAAATTTATATTTTCTAAATGAAAGTTTAAAAAGGAAAAAAAAATAAATAGAATCATACAGAATGCAAAAAAAAAAGGAAAGTAAAACAAAATTTACACATCAACCAAAAACAATGCTGATAAATGAGAAATTAAGGTAATTTTTTCTGCCTGTGAGATTTCACAAACAATATAGGTTATCACCCAACTTATTTAAATAAGTTTGTAGACTCTCTGTCAGCTGCTTTCCAGATTGTATCCACAGATATAATTTTCTGGTAACTTTATGTAGCCTAGTAATTTTCCATGGAAGTTTCTCTAGCTATGTTTTATTTTCTCCTTGTGTCAATATTTGTTTTGCCTCTGTTTTCTATCTCCCAGTGTATGCCCCTCCTTCTGATTCTTCTTTCTTTCATCAATCATTTAACAAATGTTTTTGCAGTGCCTTCCAATGATCAGGCACTGTGATAGGTATAGAAAATTCAATGATAAATAAATCTGTCTCAAGTTTTTCACTAGCAAAGCTAGGGAAGCAAGATAGATGCAAAAAGAGACAAATAATGGATGGTGAAGCATTGTAATAACACAGTGAGGTAGATAGGCAAAGCTTCCTGTGACAGCACTAAGAAGGAATGCCAAATGGGAGGGATCAGAGATTTACAGGAGGAGATAACATCTGATGAAATCTAAGGTGAATCTAAGAACTACCTCTCAAATTTTAATGGCAGGAAATCTATGCAGAATCGTGTTAAAACATACGTTCTGAGTTAGTGAGGTCTACATAAGACTTGAAATTTCTAGCAAGTTCCAGAAGATGCCCATGCTGCTTATCTCTGGACCATCTTAGAGTAGGAAAGGTTTTAAAGAATGGCAAAGACTAAGTGCAGCTGTTACTCCATTTATCAGAATTACATCCTGATAAACCCCATTGTAAATAGAAAACATCACAACTTGAAAACGTACTTAATACACTTAACATACAGAAGAACATCATAGCTTAGTCTAGGCTACCTTCAATATGGCCAGAACATTTACATTGGCCCCCAGTTGTGCGAAAACCCTCTAACACAAAGCCTACTTCATAATAAAGTGTTGAATGGCTCACGTGGCTGACTGGGAGCCATGGCTCCCCACTTCTGGCTAACATCACAAGACTATTTTTACACTATACAGCCAGCCCAGAAAAAGATCAAGACTCAAAATTCAAAGTATGATCTCTACTGGAAGTGTATCATTTTTTGCACTCTACAATAGTAAAGTCAAAAAGGCCCAAGTTGAACATCATATGTCAAGGACCATCTGTAACGGATGGACAGGGTAAATACAGGTGAATTCTACAGTATGAAGTAAATCAGGGGTAAGAAACACCTGAGTGTGTGTGTGTGTGTGTGTGTGTGTGTGTGTGTTTGTGTGTGTGTGTGTGATGAATTTAAAGCAAACTGGCATACTCAGGTAACTGAACACATCATGAATCTAAAATGGGAGTGGATGAGTGTATGGTACAATTTAAGTGGAACACAAACTATCTGATGGACAGTAGAGTACCTTAAAGAACCTCCAAGCAGGTAACAACTACAAAACAAAGAATCTGGCTTCACTGGCACAATCAAGGACAAGAAGAAAAATAGATTAAGAAATCATGGACAAGAAGAAAAATAGTAAAAATAGATTAGGGTCAAAGAGGACTGACTTGAGAAATGTTGAGGAAATAAAAGAAGTTGACTGTATTTTCACTTATTAATTTGAAAATCAGGCCATTATTTCTTAGCATTTTTGAAGGCCTGATGTCTATTCTTAACCTGACACTTAGTGCATGTGATCTTGAAAAAGCCATTTATCATCTTTTAGTAACTGAGTCCTCATCTTAAAAAAATAAGCGAGGAATTGACCTAAATAAGCACTGTGCTTTCTTTAAACCCTAAAATTTATGAACCTATGAGGTAAATTCATCTCCTATTAAATCATAGAATCATAAAGTATATTTTTAGGATCTAACACAACACCTAAACTATAAAATATACATTGTGTGAAAAACATTGAATCTACCTAGCCAACAGGTATTAAACTTGAGATTTATTAAATCCTCCCTCTTCCTCACACAGCACATTCATTACCAAGTTCAGTTGTTTGATATGTATTGCCTACTGGCAATTCTTTGATTTATGTCCTTATTACCTTTTAACTGTATCCCTGCAATAGCACCTCCAGTGTTCTCTCTGGCTCAATCTAATCCTCTTCCAAACACTCTCTGAGAAATTGAAGAATTCTGGAGTCAGAAAGACCTAGGCTTGCATGCTAAGTCGACTATTTCTTAACTGTATGACTGCCAGTAAGTTATTTAACCTCTCTAATTTTCCTTATCTGTAAACCATAGGAATTATATGAAGATTAAATGTTTCTAAATTGTTTAGCATAGTGCCTATCACATGGTAAGACCTCAACACAGATTACTTAATATTTTGAAAGACACATATCAAAAAGAGTTGAGTCAGTACTTCACAAAAGATAGGGTATAAATGACAGTGACAGAGTAAAAGAGTTATATTATAAAGATCTCTCAGTACCACTAAGGAAAATTAAAAGGCCAACTAAAAAATGAGAAAAGATTTTTCATTAGTTATCAGCAAAATGCAAATTAATACTTCTATGAGTACAATTATATATTCAAGTGCTGATGGGGATGTAGAGTTTTCAGATACTGCTGCTGGGAGTGCAAAATGATACAACCAACTGGGAACAAGACTTCGGAATTACTTAATAAAATGAAAGGTGTGCATATCCGAGACTTAGCAATTCCTTCCCTGATATCCTAGAGAAGTTCTTGCACATATGTTATTGAGTCTAGGAGCAATAATGTATATAAGCATAAAACTGATGTTTTATGCATATACTTATATTAGGTAAACAATATAGAAACAAGCCAAATGTTCACCAATAGCTAAGGTATTTTGGTATATTCATAGAAAAAAATACTATACAATAATTTACATGACTAACACATGTAGGAATAAAGAAGAAGCTCAAAGTATTTAGCAAATACTCATGCAAAAAGAATATGAAGATGGCAATTACAAATACATAGAATTGAAGCATAGACTAAAAGTAAGAGTTATAGTATTGAGAAACACATATAGATGGAAAGCTTACAGAGAAAAGCAAGGAGTAACCTGACAAAGGCAGGATAGCAGTTAGTGGTTGCCTTCAGTGAGGAAGAAAATGCATGAGAAATGAAATGGACACACAAGGAGTTTGCTGGGGGCCTTTTCCTTAATATCAGTGGTAGTTACATGATGTTTGACTTATAATTATTCTTTAACTTGTACAAGCTTTATATACCTTAATGTGTCTGACATATTTCACATCTAGAAAATAAGTTGATCATGTGATTCTCCTATTTAAAATCTTTTTTTAAAGACTTTTTTATGATTCATTTGAGAGATAGTTACAGATCGAGGGAGAGACAAAGACAAAGGTCTCCTATCCTCTGATTCACTCCTGAAATGGCCACAATGGCCAGAGCTGGGCCAATTTGAAGTCAGGAGCCAGGGGCTTCTTCCGGTTCTCCCACATGGATGCAGGGGCCCAAGCACTTGGGTCATCTTCTACTGCTTTCCCAGGCCATCACAGAGGAGCAGCCAGGACATGAACCGAACTGGCACCCATATGAGATGCTGGCACCACAGGTGGAGCAGACTTAGCTCACTAGGCCACAGTGCTGGTCTAGTTAGAATTAAAAAGGAGAGAATGATCCTACATGGGAAGTGGGATACAGAGCAGACTCATGAAATGGCAAACACCTTAAACAGCACTCTGGTCTCAGAATCAGCCCTGAAGGCATTCAGATCTGGCTAAAAAGACCATGAGAGTTTCACAGGCATGGAAAGCCAAGACACTGTGGCAAAAAAAAAAATGACCTAAATGAAATATCTCTGTGAGTGAGATCCCAGCAGAAAGAATGGGCCATCAAAGAAGGAGGTACCTTTCTCTGAAGGGAGGAGAGAACTTCCACTTTGACTATGGCCTTACTAAATAAGATTGGAGTTGTGAACTCAAGAGGCTTCCATAGCCTTGGCAGCTCATGACAAGACTCTCGGGTGATTACTGACACCATAAATAAGAGTGTCAATTATTAAATCAACAACAGGAGTCACTGTGCACCTACCCCTCATGTAGGATCTATGTCCTTAATGTGTTGTACTATGCGAATTAATGGTAAAACTACTACCCAAATAGTACTCTATACTTTGTGTGTCTGTGTGGGTGCAGTCTGTTGAAATCCTTACTTAGTATATACTAAATTGATCTTCTGTATATAAAGATAATTTAAAATGAATCTTGATGAAGAATGGAATAGGAGAGGGAGTGGGAGATGGGATGGTTGCAGGTGGGAGGGAGGTTATGGGGAGAAGAGCCACTATAATCCAAAAGTTGTACTTTGGAAATTTATATTTATTAAATAAAAGTTGAAAAAAAAGAAAAGTAAAAAAATCATAATAATAAAAATAAATAAAATCTTTTAAAAGAACTTCACTCTGGAATAATATCCAAACTCCGTAGCCTTATCAAAGAAGCCTCTCATGATTTGTCTCCGTTGTCCCCTGCCACTATAATTTATGCCCTAGCACAGTAGATGATACTGAGTGTCCCACACATAATTTGGTACTGTGCATTAATTCCTCAAGCTAAGTTCTTAACATGTTTAATAATCCACTAAAATATCACTTTTTTTTTTGGACAGGCAGAGTTAGACAGTGAGAGAGAGACAAGAGAGAAAGGTCTTCCTTTTTCTGTTGGTTCACCCCCAAAGTGCCCACTACAGCCGGCGTATTGCACCGATCTGAAGCCAGGAGCCAGGTGCTTCCTCCTGGTCTCCCATGCAGGTGCAGGGCCCAAGGACCTGGTCCATCCTTCACTGCCTTTCCGGGCCACAGCAGAGAGCTGGACTGGAAGAGGAGTAACCAGGACAGAATCCGGGGCCCCAACCGGGTCTAGAACCCAGGGTGCTGGCGCCGTAGGCAGAGTATTAGCCTAGTGAGCTGAGGCGCTGGCAAAATGTCACTTCTAAGATGGGTGCTTGGCCTAGTAGTTTATATGCCAGTTAAGATGTCCAGATCCCCTATCAAAGTACCTGGGTTCAAGTTCTAGCTGTGTATGTTGACTTTCCTCTTGTCCCTATCTCAAATAATTTTTTTTTTTTAAAAAGCACTTCCTCTGAGAAGCCTTCCTGGACTTATCCCCTCCACATCTGTACTAGATTGTGTGCTGCACTTCCTTTGGCATCCTGTATCTACCTACCTCTGTGACAGTAAATTACAAGTACCACATTATTTAGAATATTCCTATCCCATTAATAGCACATTTTATTATAAATCTCACACTCATGAGACTGAAATTTCCTTTAAAGCAAGAACTTTCTTTCAACTATCCCTAAAACTGAGCATGATATCTACATCACAGATTCTTAATAAATGTTTACTTAATGAATACAAGATTACAATGAGGACAGCACAATAAATGTGTTCTACGTCACTAGGAGTAACATGTAACTCCACAAATGAGGTTCAGCCCATGTAAGATGACCCTTATTTTAGGTCAAAAATGGTTGATTATTGATAATTATACATGATTCCTTCTTTGTAACCAACACTCATTGAATAAGTGTTGATTAAGCACAGTACAGTGAAGACTATTAGATCAGCTTTCTCAATATAATCACAGGCCACTATAAAAAATCGTGTTGTGAAACTATACAATGGATGTCATCAAGACTTTGCAGTTATAAGCCATGCACTAACTCACAGAGCAGCCTACCTATTACAGAATTCCATAAGCCAGTAGACACTGATCACTAGCTCAAAAGAGCTTCTTTTGGAGTCTTACAAGCACTATTGTCATACTCTACTTCTCAAAAACGCTATTTGACAGATTATAACTCATTCATCGCTGCTGGAGTCTATTGACTATTGACTTTGGTGACTAAGAAGCATCAAGCATTTGATTTAAAAAGATATTTTAGCTGTGTGTTCTCCTATTTATATAAAATAGTAAGTTATAAAAGTTTTATCAACTAGACAGAGCAACTGAATTGGATTTTAATATTTTGTATTGAACAAAAGAATTTATAAGCTAAAATGCTCACAAACTTAGCTTTATGAAACTGTGATGTGATTTTCTTCCTTTATTTCTGAAACCCTAAATATTAAGTGCATGTGTATGTGTATGTGTGTGTGTCTATGCAAGTATTTCTGAAAGAAATTTATCATCATAATATAGCTCAGAACCATATTTTCTGTTAAAAGATTAATCAATAAAATAGTATTATGCTGCAAATAGGAAAATCTGCTTAAAAATAATGTATCCAACTGTTACTCTGCCATATGAAATTATTAATTGTAGCCATCTTACATAGACTGATATTGTCATCCACAGGGGCCATATCATGGTGCATCTCAAGACCTTGTACTGCTATAGGTGTTATCATTAGTACCACATCATCAATTAAACATTCTTTCCCATTGATTTTCTCTTTTTTAGTTGACATTATTTGGAGCAGTATCTTTTCTGATCCAAATGTTAAATATGCAATATCTCAATTGGCTATGCAGCTCACTGGTTTCATGCTAAGGATCGTTTTTAAACTCATAACTCACCACTGCTTGTAAGGTTTCTCATCGATAGGAACTGGGTCTAATTCAACAGCTTCTTGCATACATTGCCATAACGAAGATCTGAGATGGTCCTGCTGTTGGTATTTCTCACACTAGCCTAAAATCAAAGCAAGAACACAGATGGGTTTTATTTTAAGATTTAAATGAGAATTGCACTTGCACTTTGAAAAAACGAGACTGACATCAAAGACAATTGGTTCCCAGGTGGCAGGGTACAAAGAGAAGAAATGAAGCATCTCAGGGTGTATAACTCAGTTCAGAATTTACCACAAGCACAAATATTTTGGTGCTACCAATACCAGATTATGTGGGCAGTTTAAAGTCTGTACATATGCCTAATTAGTAACTGTTATTTGGATTGTTGGGATATTTGTTTTTGTGATAGACATGGATTTGGTTTTGTAATGTAAGCCTCACTAGCAGCCTCACCTGAGGCAGCTCCACTATTACAGCTGTCTGCATATCCTCCTTCTCATATAAGATTTCAATGGAACAATGGGTTATATTTTTAGCAATAAAAGGAAGAGAGAAATTTATAAACCTCTGATATGTATAAAATAAACTGAAGTCGATCTGAAGTTAGAACGAGACCTGTAGTTATGTTCTGTCATAATATGACCTAGTTACACACCTACTTTTTCAATCTTATTGCACTTTACTTCCCAATATTAGAGTGGACCAGATTTTCCATAACTGTACCAGTTCCCAAGGTTCCACCCATTGTAAAAATGTAAGGTTTTGATTTCTAGTTTGAAAAGTATGGGCACCATCCTCAGAATCAGCCTCCTCTCTGCTCTCAGTAAGAATATCTTTCCTGGCCAGATGCTCACAAACACTCCTTTGTAATACCCATCCCACCACCCTCTCCAACCCCAATCTCTACCCCCAATATGGCCTCCATTCCCACTTGCCACCATGTCAGAGGAGATAAATTTGTCCTCTGAATTTGTATTTCATCTATTGTCAAATCACTCACTCATATGGGCCTTTGACCATATGCCATCTTTACTGTTATGTAACCTCATGTCCCCACATGTCTCTAAGCTACATACGGCAGAAACTTTGTTCTAGCTTCTTTTTTTTTTTTTTTTTTTTGACAGGCAGAGTGGACAGTGAGAGAGAGAGAGACAGAGAGAAAGGTCTTCCTTTTGTCTTTTATCGTTGGTTCACCCTCCAATGGCCGCCACGGCCAGCACACTGCGGCCGGCGCACTGTGCTGATCCGAAGCCAGGAGCCAGGTGCTTCTCCTGGTCTCCCATGCAGGTACAGGGCCCAAGGACTTGGGCCATCCTCCACTGCACTCTCGGGCCATAGCAGAGAGCTGGACTGGAAGAGGAGCAACCAGGACAGAATCTGGCGCCCTGACCGGGACTAGAACCCAGTGTGCCAGTGCCACAGGCGGAGGATTAGACTATTGAGCTGCAGCGCCGGCCTGTTCTAGCTTCTCAATCTCTTCTGCTCATAGAACTTAGCAGAGAACTCTGTACATGGGTGACATTCATTCAATGAGACTTTATTTTGCCCCTACTATGTGCCAACAGACAACATTAGTCCCTGACAGAGGTAGCAATTTCGTAGAGAACACAAGTAACGTGGGAACAGGTGATTACTGTACTACATGGTAACTGCTGACATGAAGCTTTGTTCTATAGACACCGGAAACACATTTCCAAATAAATAGGCCTAAGATCTCTATTCACCATCGGTGTTTTCAAATCTTATTTCCAATTTGCTTTACGAAAGTCATTCTCAGGAAGCATCTAGAGCATTCAGTCTGGTTAACATCCACAAGCCAGGAGTCAGCTTGGCTTCTAAGAAGTCAAGTCACTAAGGTGAATTCCTAGCACTATTAAGCTAATGCTGTTTTTGCTTTGGTTTTGATTCTTCCTATTATACAAAAAAAAAGCGAGATAAATAGAGAAATATCACTTGTAACTGTACAGATCATTCAGCAAATGCCTCATTGTCCTGAAAGGGAGCATTGCCTTAAATCTGCAGGGTTTCAGAGTGGCTGTGGTTAGGAATGCTTCCAAGCAGACTTAAGTGTTTTTTCTTCTACTCTAAACTTGAATTTCCATTCCTAGAAGTACTATTTCTATAAGCCTGTGAGCTTCATGTATCAGAGTCACAGATAACAGTGAAGGAGGCCATAGTGGCATATTATGGATCCACAACATCTGTTGAACTAGAAAATCCTTTACCAAAAATGGGCATGAGTTTGAGGTCTACTTTTCAAACCTATAATGTTTCTCTCTACTTAGGGATTTTCATTATTACCTGATGCCATTGCTTGGCATTTCTAACAAGATTCACAATGAGAAATGAAGATTCTCTCCATTAAATACAGAGGAAAATTTAAAAAAAAAAAAAAACTGGTAACCAAAACATAAAGGTATTTTCATTTTCCCCTTCTTTGTCTTGATTTGCTCATAAGGATAAAATGGATTCAGACCCGAAAGTCTGGAGTCAAATTTTTACAACTTCACTAGGAAAACACGTACACATAGGTCAATCTCTGGAACCTGGGCACCAATCATAAATCATGTTTTCTCTTCCAAACAATCAAACTGCAGCATGATCTTTTATCTGAATCAGTAGCACAGTGTCTCATCTCAGACTTATGTAATGCAACAAATATATCCAATGTGCTAAAGAAACAGATGAATCTCTTCTGCCTTTCCTGCATCTCCCCCAGCAGTCTGAGGCCCAAGTTTTTCCCCAAGTCCTTGATCCTCATAAGAAGGTGCATGCATAATAGATGTGTGTGTGGTAGGAAGGCGGCACTCAGCAAGCCTGCAGCAAATGCAGCCTTGTACTCATTCTTGCTGTTACTGGACACTTCTGTGACTCTTTTTTGCATGATTGTTGCAGTGCCCAACCAAAAGCTCAAAAAGAGATTGCAAAAGGAAACTGAACTGTCAATGAGGAAAAGATTTAAATCACCCATGTATTTGCCTATTATTCTAATTGCAGGAAGTCTCTTTCACTTTGATTTTTATTATTCTGATAAACAACCAAGCAATCATTCAATTCTAACCCACCAGCAAAGTCCTTTAGCTGCCAGTGTGACCTGAGGCCAGAACTAGAGCAAGAAGGGAAGCCATTGGTTAACAGAAGAGACATTAACAGACAAGAATGAGGACATTAGCAGACAAGAAAACTCCCAGTTGGTCTTCCTCATCATTGACATGGGAAGATTTTGTAACTAAGCTTACAGCCTAAGAAATAGATTCACTGACATGAAACCACGATAAAACTTTAAAGATATATGTGTGCCTTTAAACATGGGGAGCTCTTTCATGTTATCTAAAGAAATTCCTTTTACATATGATATTCCTGAAGGATACACTAACAAGGGAAATCCCATGAAATGTCCTGTAAATTTTAAATACTTATATGCTATTGCACCCACACACTCCCGATTCACTCTAACCTTGAAAAATATGGACCACGTACTATGAAACCTTTAAATACTGATAGCTACAGACGTACCAGACAATGACAGCAAAAACCACACTCAGTCCCTCTGGGATCTGCTCATAAACATCCCCTTGCAGCGAGGCAAACACACTCCTCCCAGCAGCAGATGCTGCTCTTGGGGGGAGCAGGCAGGAAGCTGGAGGCAGCTGATGTCTCCACTCTGCATCTCATTTCTTATCGCCTCATCACCAAGAATCTTTGTACTGAAACTGTGAAGATTTTGTAAGAACAGGAAGCCCCTCAAATTAAAGATACTTTAATTTGCACCAGCAGGAGGGAAGGATATGTAAATGAGGAAACAGGAAGACTAATAATTAAGGTCATGCCACCTTTGTCATCTGATTTTCTAGTTTCATTGTGGGGGAGCAAAAATCCAGTTTGCGCCATGTGATCAAGGAAGATAACCCAAGACTTTCTGTCCATTCTGAGAATAAGCTCAAGGTAAAGAAGGGAGTACATACGAGGGGCAGCAGAATCGCTCCATTCAAACTGTCCAGCCCTAAGACCCAGGGGTCAGAAGCCTGTGAGCTCACTCAGGAGCCCTGCTACCTATACTCACAACATGCATGCTTACCTAAAGCAGAAAATTTACAGAAGACTCCCTGGGCGAAATGGTCACCACTGCAACCATTTTAGACCATTGGTCAGCATTCTGTGGGATATTCCATGGTCCAGCAACTGGCAGGGAGAAACTGGACCTTGGGCTGGCAATGCCTGGTGTACCAACACCCATTTTCCTTGTGTCTCAGCGGTGGCCTGTCCCATATGACTTAGCCTGCCTCTTTCCCGTCAGCTCGTGAAAGTTACCATCAACACACCAGAAGCAGACAGGGCTGCTGTATAGACATTGCCAGGCTCTGCAGCAAAGGCTGCCCATGTAAACAGCCCTGTGACCGCTCCAGAGCCTACTGCCATGGGACAAGCCATTCTTTTCCTGTGGCTGCAACTGCCGTACCTTGGGAAGTTATTTGTTTAAGGATGTAAAAACAGAGACTCTGTCTTCAGATTCAAAGGAAAAAGGATAAATAAATATATATATATATATATATAATTTTCTTGGACTATCTATATAACCTGACTTAGTTGAAGATTTTCCAATATATCACATTTATTTTCCTGAAGGCACAAATACCAATATTCTGATAAACTGACATGCTCACTGACTATGATACACCTGTATTCTTTTTTTTCCAAAATAGCTCTGACATTTCTAGGGGACACAGTATCCCAGTATAGAATACCTGGGAATCTTGCCATTAAAAAACAATGAAGAAGAAATCTGCCTGGTGTGACTAGGAGATCACTTTCTTAAAGTGACCCCTTACCTATGTGACTGCAGTGTCAACGATTCGTCTTATCTCTAGCCTGACCCCTGTTCTGTGCTCCCCTTCCCATCCCAGATTTAGCCTGGAGTTGCTCTGCAAGAGTAGTGCCATTGCTTTTGCACCTAAAATACATATAATTACCATCCCTTACTTAAACATAATTCCAAATATTTATTTAAGTTATACCTCTCAGGGAGTAAACATAAATGCATACTAAAAGACATGATTTTTTTTAATGTTTTATGGAACCCATAGCAATTCTCAGAAATGGTACTGAGGTCAGCACTTCTGACAAGCACAGCTGTTTTCTCTCTTCTCCTCCTCCTCCTCCTCCACCCCCCAGCGTATTTGCTCCTCAAGATCTTCCCTTCTATAGCTGTGCATTGGTCTAAAGTCCCCTGGTCACAATAAGAATGCTCCCTCCCACCTTCTGTCACCCCTCACTCCAAACAGCAAGGCTTCAACACGCCCGAGTCTAGGAAGAGGTGTGCGGCACAGAGGAAAATGCTGGTGGTTTCTGGCCTTGGAGAGTTCGCTTGATTCACCTGCTTCCCACCCCATCTCCCTGCCCACCTCCCCACTTCAACTCCCCCTCCCACCCCACCAGGAGCAATCACCCCACCCTCCAAACCCAGGTCGGAGCCGAGAATGAGCAAATAGACACCTACCATTCCGTGCCTGAGAACTAGGGTCCTGATCCGGCAGTCTTTGCCCCAGAAATCCTCCCTACTTGCTTCTCATTAACCACATTCCGAACTGTGACAAGGAGGAGATTCCTTAGAGGTGGGCAAATGGTTTAAAATTAATGATGGACAGGTGATTTCCAAGAAAGCCCAATCTTAAACTCACTCACACCCCTAGAAATTGAGGGGTGAGGCAAAAAAAAGAAATTTGTAAAAATGAAAAAAGAAAAGAAAAAGGTAAGCATGTAATAAGCACCACCCACCCCCATAAAAATAAAAAGAGAAGGGGAGGTTTAGAAAAGAAAAGGAAAAAAAAGATGACGACGAGGACGAGTGGCTTGCTGAATCACCCTCTTTCACTGCCTGGAAACCATTGTGCAGCGTGATGCTGCCGGTACCATTGTGGAACCTACCAGAGGAGACGGACAGAGGGCTTGGGGAATGGGGTTTCTATGGCAACCGAAAGGAGCACACATGACGTCAAAGCCCAGAGAGGTCTAGGGAGGGGTACAAGGGGGGAAGAGAGAGGGGAAAAAGTCTATGTGCGGCTACAAGCTCCAGCGTTTTCTGCTGAAATGAGGACCGGGCAAAATGTAAAAGAACGGGGTGCCTTGGAAGCCGGAATCTGCAACTCCATCCGGGAGCCTTCTGCACAACACAGAAAAACAATTTCCTCGGCGCAGCTCTGTCCCTTTGCCCTGCAGCCCTGACTGAGGAACAAATTCGCAAATTCGCAGACGGAAAAAAATATTCAAATGCAGGCAACCTCTGCTTTTCACCTCTCTGGAGCTTTTTGTAAACAGCAGGAAGACCCATGCAGTAACTCCAAATATCAAAACAAGCTAGATGCACAATCACGTCGGGGGAGAAGGGAGCACTAGTCTTGCCTGGACCCCAGGGTCGTTTGCACCGCACTCTTCCCCTTCCCTGTTTGCTGTTTTCCTAAAAATCCTGATAAACAACCACTAAACCAAACTCACCAGACTAATGCTGAGCTTGCAATTTGAGTGCAGAAAGAAAATACTGATTATTTAACAAATCAAGATTTTTTTTTAATTGCAGATAATTCCCTGGAAAACTGGTACAAATAACATTATTACTATTTGCTGCAAATATCTCAAATTTTATTTAAGTAATTTGCTTTGTTTTTGAATATTACAAGGGTATTTTAAGTCTCCAGAGAATTTTATATCTATAAATAGTTTCTTGCAACAAGAACAGTCCACTAGTTTTACTAAAAAAAAAAAAATTAAGTTCATCAAATTTTTTAAAATCTTGTTGTACATAAGGAAAATTTTCACTATGTAATTTGCTGAAACCAACTCCAGCCCTTGGATTTCTCAAATTACATGATATGATGCAATTCTTTGTTCACTTAAACACCTTTGGGGTGGGTTTCTAACTATTGCAATCCAGTCCTAGGGCTGGGTTTACACAAATCCAAATGGTTTTAGAGCTATCCTACTTATATGAGTCAGGGGCTTTCTCCATATGTTAATGGAAAAATCATAACAGTCAACACATAAACTTGGTAGTAATTGTGGACAGTGAAGTACATCATAAACTGCATGGGACCACAAAAGTTTTTAGTGTTTTTGTTATTGTTACTGCTGTTTTGTTCAGAAAGAAAATTACAAATATATATATACATATATATATATATATATATATATGGTGAGCTTTCTGTCATTTTAGTCCATTGGACAAGTTTTTTGATGTCTCTTTGCTCTAATTTCAAATTCAAAAAAGTTGATTACCTTTAGTCTTCACAATTAGCCTACCTCTACAAGAAGACTGCTTCTGGCAAAAACATGGATTGATGGCCAATTTCATTATCCAAAGTAACTGGCATTTGGCATTCTAGTTTTTAAATTATTGTAGTTTAGGTTTAGATATAAAAAGTCAATTCCCAATAATTTAATATTAATGTGGAAAATAAACTTCAACTCTTCTCTCATTGTAAACATAAATATTAATTCAAGATGAATTGTATACCTAATATAAAAGCTAAAAGCTAAAAAGCTAATAAAATATCTTTTGGAAGAAAGGATAGCTTTCGTATCTTGAAGTAAGCAAAATTTCTGAAGACACAGAAAGTACTCACCATAATAGAAAATACAAATAGATTTCACCAAAATTAAAAACTTCCACTTATCCAAAATCATCATTAAGAAAATAGATAGATCTTTCTCTCTGTCTCTCTCTCTCACTGTCCACTCTGCCTGTCAAAAAAAAGAAAATAGATAAGCCACAGACTAGAAGGAAATATTCTTTATATACATCTGAAAATATTATTGAGACTCACAGATTTAGATGATTTTAAAAATCTCAATTCAATAAAAAACAATTTGAGCAGGCATTTGACAAAGGAAGATTTATAAGTGACCAATAAGCACATGAAGAAGTATTCAACAGCATTATTCAAGAAACAAATGCAAATGAAAACCACAATGAAATATCATTTCATACACACACACACACACACACACAAATGGCTTAAATTAAAAAGACTAATGCCACCAAATATTGGCAGGGATAAGGAAAAATCAGAACTCTCATTCATTATGTGGGGAAATGGCTTGTCAGTTTTTATAATGATAAACATATACCTCCAGTATGACTCAACAATTCTATTCATAAATTTTACCTAAGAGAAATATAAATGCACCAAAAAAAGTTGTACATAAATGTTTCTGTCAGCTTTATTTGTAATAAACAACCCAGTGTATATAAAAAAAAAATAGAGAAGCAAATTATGGCCTATTCACACATGTGTGTTGTCTGTGATAGACCACTACTCAGCAAAAGAACAAGAAGGGCAATGAGGAACAGGTTAAAATCAACCCTTTCCATCCAGTAGATATTGATTCTTGATAACATTAATTACACAGAGATACATAGCAACCTTGGTAGATTTGGAGGTAGATTTTATCATTCTCAAACTACTCATTTCAGTAATAGTTACATTATTAAAATTGTCATTTATGTCTGGGCAAGGCCAAATCCAGGAGTCAGACACTCCATCTTGGTCTCCCACATGGGTAGCAGGGGGCCTAAGTACTAGGGCCATCTTCTACTGCTTTCTCAGGAACATTAGCAGGAAGCTAGATTGGAAGTAGAGCAGCCAGGACTCAAACAGCACTCCAACATGGGATGCCAGTGTTGCATGCAGTGACCCCCTGTGCCACAATGCCAGCCCCATTACAGTTTAGTTTTAAAAATCAACATGTAAAGGAGTTCCTATTCATTACTGGACAAAACAAAACATTCCTAATGCATTTCTCTATTGGCACTGTCAATCCAACACAATATGTGTGAAAGCCTCTACCTCAAAGAAATTTTTATTAATGAAAAGAGAGAAAAGATACCTATGGTGATTATTGTGTTTGCCATGTAATGTGCATGTATGTAATTACACACACCATATAAACTCTTAACAAAAATGTCCCCTTCCTTTCATTTGGCATTTACTCTACTGTGTTTTGCATTGCTCTAACTTTCTGAGTATATCTTACTTTATGCATCTTTATTTCTCACTGTCTTCCCTGGAAGTTCTATTACCCGGAGCTGAGCATTTCATCTTACACAAGATGAAATAAATATTTGTGACTGATTATAATTAGATATGATTTATCATTCCTTTTCCAGCTAATAAACTTTTTATATAAAATATTATAAAGTATTAAGTTCAGCAATACCCATGTTAAAACAGATCATTTCTATTACAATATTGCATATCTGAACTTTGTATTGAGGTATAAAAACACCTTCACTGTTTCAAACTGTTTAATGTGCTTTCAAGTAAAAATGTACGAGTATTTAACCTAGAAAGATGACTTGATTTCTGTCAGTACTATCAATAAGGGTTTCTGGAGGGGCCAACACTGTGACCTATTGAGTTAGGCAGCCACCTACAACACCCACATTGCATATGGGTGCCAGTTCAAGTCCCAGATGCTCCACTTCCAATCCAGCTCCCTGTTAATATGCCTGGGAAAGTAGCAGAAGATGGCCCAAGTCCTTGGACCCCGGCACCCACATGGGAGATCCAGACGAAGCTCCTAGCTCCTGGCTTTGGCCTGGCAGTTGCAGCCATTTGGGGTATGAAGCAGCAGATGGAAGACCTCTCTCTCTCTCTCTAACTCTGAATTTCAAATAAATTAAATAAATCTTTTTTAAAAAGTTTCTGAAAGATTTTTAAATTATTTGGTGAACGTAAGTTCCTATTTTCAAAAACAGAGTTGTATTTAGTATCCCTCTCTGTAAGTCTCTTAAGTTGGTGGCATGTGCGTTGTCTGTGATAGAAAGATAGATGCAGGAATCTCTTTTGTTCTCCAAGCAAAGACATCTCCCTGTCCTTATTAATACAAACCTTGGGATGTTACATATTCAGTCCAAACCACTAAAACATGCAGCAATAATAGACGAATCCACAAAACAGTATTTTGAGTGAAAAATATGAGTATACACTAATATATTCACTTATATGAAGTTCTAGAACAGAAAACACTCTTTTGTGGTGATAGAAATTAGAACTCTGATTGCCTGATGGAGGCACGCGTTTGAGGACTGTATTGAGAGTTGGGGGAAATGTCTATAGTGATGGAAACGTTCTGCTCTTGATAGAGCCAGGAGTTACCACATGTGCCAGGCGTTGTGTAACTCTTTAGATATGTGCATTTCACTCTGTCTGAATCAAATTGCTGGTAAGACACTTTTAAAATCTATTCTCAAAAGGAAAACTTGCTATGGTGAGCATTTGGCAAAGAAGTTAAGATGCCCACATCCTATATGGTGCCCTTGTTCAAATCCCAGTTCCTCTTCTGATTCTGCCTTCCCACTAATGTGCACTCCAGGAAGACAGCCATGATAGTTCAAGTACTGGAGTTCCTGACATCCAGATGGGAAATCCAGATGGAGTTCCAAGCTTCCGGCTCAGTCCCAGCTGTAGTGGGCTTTTGGGGAATGAGACAAAGGATGCAAGCTTGCTCCCTAGCTCCTGCGCTCTCGCTCTCTCTCTCTCTCTCTCTCTCTCTTTCTCTTTCTCTTTCTCTTTCTCTTTCTCTTTCTCTTTCCTTCTCCCTCTCTCTCTCTGCCTTTAAAGTAAAATGAAAATAAACTTCCAATTTCTCCGTGACCTTGCTAATAATTGTTTTTTAAAAAATTGGGAAAATGTTGAGTGAGCCAATAAGTTAGAGTTCTTAAACACACAATTCTGGTCCGAGGACCTGAATATTAATTTTTCAGACCTAAACAGACCCAGCAATAAAAAAAAAAACCAGATTTACAGTCACCAAGATCTTAAGAGACCCAGCAAACCCTCAAATGAGACAAACTAGTGAGAAAGGAGAGTCACATAAACAAGAACAAGTAGATTCCTAGGTTCTGCTGTGGGAATTCTCATCAGAGGGTCAGGATTCAGATTCTGGAGAAAATAAAGGTGCTGAAAAACTGGCTTTCCACACAGTAAATGGCAAGGGACTTGGGAACAGAGCAACATACAGGAATCAAGTCGGCGATAATTGGAGGGCCAAGTGAGAGCCCGATATCTGACCCCAAGTCTCAAGTGCATTTATGGAGCTAGTAATAAACCAACTAAGATCCTAAGGTCTCTTACCAAAATGAGCTCCAAGATAGGGAGCTTGATTTGCCAAACACTTCCCAGGCTTTAGCACTGAAATTCTTGCATTCTTGCATCCCAAGAAACCTCTAAATCCAAGGCAAAATCCTGGGGAGGTTTGTTGCCCTTGGCCATGGTCTAGAATAGATTTGGACCCTCAGAGTTAAAAGGCCCTAGCTGTCAACAAAAGAGGTTTGCAAAGGAAAAAAAAGATCATGATTTCTTTGTAGTGACTTCACTAAAGAGGAGTTGTGGAGTGGAGAACATTTTCACTGCCAAGAGCTATTTGGATATTTATAACATTAATGCACCATACAAAATCACCAACTGAAAATTTAGCCTGTTATTTGGCTGGAATTGTGGCATAGCAAGGAAAGCCACCACCTGCACTGTCAGCATCCCTTTGGACACTGGTTTGAGTCCCAGCTGCTCCACTTCCATTCCAGCTCCCTGCTAATATGCCTGGAAAAGCAGCAGAAGATGGTACAAGTGTTTAAGCCCCTCCACCCACGTGGTAGATCCAGATGAAGCTCCTGGCTTCAGCCTGGCTCAGCTTTGGCTGTTGTGGTCAACTAGGGAGTGAATTTTGTCTCTCCATTTCTTTTTTTTTTAACTTTTATTTAGTAAATATAAATTTCCAAAGTACAGTTTATGGATTATAATGGCTTCCCCCCCTCTCCATAACTTCCCTCCTACTTGCACCCCTCTCATCTCCCGCTCCCTCTCCCATTCCATTCACATCAAGATTCATTTTCAATTATCTTTATATATACAAGATCGATTCAGTATATATTTTTTTATTTCGAGAGAGACAGCTCTTGTTTATTTATTTATCTGTTTCTTTTTTTTTTTTTTTTTTTTTTTTTTTTTTTTAGGCAGAGTGGATAGTGAGAGAGAGAGACAGAGAGAAAGGTCTTCCTTTTTGCCGTTGGTGCACCCTCCAATGGCCACCGTGGCCGGCGCGCTGCAGCCGGCACACCGCGCTGATCCAAAGGCAGGAGCCAGGTGCTTCTCCTGGTCTCCCATGGGGTGCAGGGCCCAAGCACTTGGGCCATCCTCCACTGCACTCCCTGGCCACAGCAGAGAGCTGGCATGGAAGAGGGGCAACCGGGACAGAATCCAGCACCCCGACCGGGACTAGAACCCAGTGTGCCGGCGCCGCTAGGTGGAGGATTAGCCTAGTGAGCGGCGGCGCCGGCTCGATTCAGTATATATTAAGTAAAGATTTCATCAGTTTGCACCCACACAGAAACACAGAGTGTAAAATACTGTTTGAGTACTAGTTATAGCATTACTTCACATTGGACAACACATTAAGGACAGATCCCACATGAGGAGTAAGTACACAGTGACTCCTGTTGTTGACTTAACAATTTGACACTCTTGTTTATGGCGTCAGTAATCTCCTTAGGCTCTAGTCATGTGTCTCTCCATTTCTGTCTCTGTAGCTCATGACTTTCAAATCAACAAATAAATCTTTTAAAAAATTAGCCTGCTATTGATTTATTGAATTTCAAGTCCTGTCTGCAGTTGCCTGGGCAGAACCAAACTAAATGATTTTGCAGGCTTTCTATTGCCCATGGCCTAGATGTTCCCCACCCCTGGTAGATCATTACACATGAATTAGGATGGCGGCAAGAGGAGTTAAAGGTTTGACAAACTCAAGCCAGATCGTGAAATCTAACACAACATAACTTGGTGGGTGAATGTGAGAGACTGTACAGCATCAATGTCAACTTGTTGAGTATTGTTTACTATCATTTCACAGATAGATAAGAATGCCTTTTCTCAGAGAATCAGGCATGTATCTTTCATGATGCTATTAGAACATAACGTTTCCCTAAATGTGTTCTACTTGGGAAACACTTATCCTTTCTAAAACTATTCCATAACATTTCAGAAAAGGCAGGTGTTTGGCCTGGTGGGTAAGATTTTGGTTAAAACATCCACACACCTGCATGTTAGAGTGCCTTGGCCTGGTGGGTAAGATTTTGGTTAAAACATCCACACACCTGCATGTTAGAGTGCCTAGGTTCAATATCCAGCTCTACTCCTGACTCCAACTTCCTGCTAATGCGGGCCCTGGGAAGCATCAGTGATGGCTCAAGGGCATGGGTCCCTGCCACTCCCATGGGAGACATGGGCTGAGCTCCCAGCTCCTGGCTTCAGCCTGGCCCAGAACTGGGCACTGCAGGCTTTTCAGGAGCAGGCCAGAAGAAGGGGGGCTCCATTTCTTTATGTCTCCTGTGTCTCTCATTCTCTCTTCAGCAAATAATAAAATAAATAAATAAACATTTCAGAAATATCTCCCTTCTGGAAAGCCATATTGCATTTAGTAAACTAAATGGCTAACAGACCCTATGGTAAAGAATGCTATTTAAGCCAGCGCCACGGTTCACTAGGCTAATCCTCCGCCTTGCGGCGCTGGCACACTGGGTTCTAGTCCCGGTCGGGGCACTGGATTCTGTCCCGGTTGCCCCTTTTCCAGGCCAGTTCTCTGCTGTGGCCAGGGAAGTGCAGTGGAGGATGGTCCAAGTGCTTGGGCCCTGCACCCCATGGGAGACCAGGAGAAATACCTGGCTCCTGGCTTCGGATCAGTGCAATGCACCAGCCACAGCGCGCCGGCCGTGGTGGCCATTGGAGGGTGAACCAACGGCAAAGGAAGACCTTTCTCTCTGTCTCTCTCTCTCTCTGACTGTCCACTCTGCCTGTCAAAAAAAAAAAAATGCTAGATGGTTTCCGGCAAGATGGCGGAATAGGAAGGGAGCACACTGATAGTCTGGGGAGAGATAGTTTAATAAAAGTGGAGATACTGCAGGTTCAAGGAAGAGTAGGGGAGGAAACAGCAGAAGAAACTCTTCCGGAACGCGTGACTCACAGTGGACCTGCGTGGAGAGCGTGGGAGCCCACAGTTCGGGACACCAGCGGCAGACTCAACACACCAGCGCTGGAACGCGAGGTGAGCCGAACCTCAATAGCCCGAGACACCGGCAGGCAAGCGGAGAGAGGAGACTAGAGGGAACGACCCCCGGGGGGGGAAGTTCACAAGGCTAACTGGAAGAGAGAGAGAGAGAAAAAAAAAAAAGGGTGACTAGTACGGACACGGGTTTCTCTCTCTCCGCTCACCTCTCAAGGGCGAGCAAGACAAAGAGCAGGCGCCATCTTGGACATACGTCATAAGCAGAGCGACCTCAGGTCTGCACCGGCCCTGAGCCTAGCAGAAAAACCTGACTCTGGGCGGGGCGAATTAACAGGAGATTAGGACCTAGTAAATTTGTGGTGCTACTGAACTGAGACTGTGAAAAAAGAGATGGTGGGGGAGAGAACTCAAGGAATTCACGTGAGCACTCTCCAGAGATGCTACAATTCCGTAACTTTGGCAACCCAGTGGGAGGCTGAAGGAGAATTTGAGCCCACTCTGAGGGCCGAACAGATTCCCTGTGGGGTTCTTGGGAAAGAGCTTCTGATCTCTGGCTCCTGTGGGTATATCATTTGCCTGCTAACTACCTCTAACTTCGTTCAGCTGTGCAGAATAACTTCCCTTTTGAATCAAAAAAAAAAAAAAGAGAGAGAGAGAGAGAGAGAGAGATTTACCACGCCTAACCTGGGAGTGTCACCTTTGGCACACCAAACAGAGCTCTCAGGCCACACCCATCTCAAGCCCTAAGGCTCCATCAAAAACAGATAGTCCACTTAATCTAGAGTCATAGTATAACAAGAAAAAGCACCACAGTGAAGAAACCAAATATCTCCAATATGACAAATAACAAACGCAAAAACCGAGGTAATAAAAACAAGGAAGTCACCATGACGCCCTCAAATGAAAAAGACACCCCAATTCAAGATTATGAAGATGATGACATAGAAGAAATGCAAGAAGCAGATCTCAAAAAATTGATAAGAACATTAAGAAGTTCTCAAAAACAAATTCTGGAACTACACAAATCCTTAATGGACAAGATAGAAAATCTCTCTCGTGAAAATGAAATATTAAGGAGGAATCAAAATGAAACGAAACAACTAGTACAACAGGAAACTGTGATAGTGACTGAAGTGAAGAATTCAATAGATCAAATGAAAAACACAATAGAGAGCCTTACAAACAGAATGGGTGAAGCAGAAGAGAGAATATCGGACTTAGAAGACAGAGAACAGGAAAGGATACAGTCAGACCAAAGAAAAGAAGAGGAAATTAGAAATCTAAAACATATTGTCGGGAATCTCCAGGATACTATTAAAAAACCCAACACTCGGGTTCTAGGACTTCCTGAAGGCATGGAGAGGGAGAAAGGATTAGAAGGCCTTTTTAGTGAGATATTAGCAGAAAATTTCCCAGGTTTGGAGAAGGACAGAGAAATCCTAGTACAGGAAGCTCACAGAACCCCTAATAAACACGACCAAAAGAGATCCTCACCACGACACGTTGTAATTAAACTCTCCACAGTGAAACATAAAGAAAAGATCCTAAAATGTGCAAGAGAGAAACGTCAGATTACTCTCAGAGGATCTCCAATCAGACTCACAGCTGACTTCTCATCAGAAACTCTAAAAGCTAGGAGGGAATGGCGAGATATAGCCCAGGTACTAAGAGAGAAAAACTGCCAGCCCAGAATATTATATCCTGCAAAGCTATCATTTGTGAATGAAGGTGAAATAAAGACTTTTCATTGCAAACAGAAATTGAAAGAATTTGTTGACACTCGTCCAGCCCTGCAAAAGATGCTTAAAGATGTGTTACACACAGAAACACAGAAACACGGTCATCAATATGAAAGAAGGTAAAGGAAGGAAACCAAGGAAGGAAACCTCACAGCAAAAGATCACAGGGAATTCAAAGCATATATTAGAACTTATCTTTGGCAAATGGCAGGGCAAAGTTACCACTTATCATTAGTCACATTGAACGTGAATGGCCTGAACTGTCCAGTTAAAAGACACCGATTGGCTGATTGGGTTAAGGAACAAAACCCATCTATTTGCTGCTTACAAGAAACACATCTTTCCAACAAAGATACATACAGACTGAAAGTGAAAGGCTGGAAAAAGATATACCATGCCAACAGAAATGAAAAAAGAGCGGGCGTAGCCATCTTAATATCGGACAACATAAACTTTACCACAAAAACTGTTAAGAGAGACAAAGAGGGACACTATATCATGATTAAGGGATCAATTCAACAGGAAGATATAACGATTATCAATGTATATGCACCTAACTACAGGGCACCAGTTTATCTAAAAGATTTATTAACGGACTTAAAGGGAGACTTAGACCCCAATACAGTAGTACTGGGGGACTTCAATACTCCACTCTCAGAAATAGACAGATCAATAGGACAGAAGATCAACAAGGATACAGTAGATTTAAACAACGCTATAGCCCAAATGGATCTAACAGATATATACAGAACTTTCAATCCTACAGCTAAAGATTTTACATTCTTCTCAGCAGTACATGGAACCTTCTCTAGGATTGACCACATACTAGGCCATAAAGCAAGTCTCAGCAAATTTAAAAGAATTAGAATCATACCATGCAGCTTCTCAGACCATAAAGGAATGAAGTTGGAAATTAGCAACTCAGGAATCCCTAGAGCATACACAAACACATGGAGATTGAACAACATGCTCCTGAATGAACAATGGGTCATAGAAGAAATCAAAAGAGAAATCAAAAACTTTCTGGAAGTAAATGAGGATAACAGCACAACATACCAAAACTTACGGGACGCAGCAAAAGCAGTGTTAAGAGGAAGGTTTATATCAATAGGTGCCTACATCAAGAAATTGGAAAGGCACCAAATAGATGAGCTTTCAATTCACCTCAAGGATCGAGAAAACCTACAGCAAACCAGACCCAAATCTAGTAGGAGAAGAGAAATAATTAAAATCAGAGAAGAAATCAACAGGATTGAATCAAGAAAAACATTACAAAAAATCAGCCAAACGAAGAGCTGGTTTTTTGAAAAAATAAACAAAATTGACACCCCATTGGCCCAACTAACTAAAAAAAGAAGAGAAAAGACCCAAATCAATAAAATCAGAGATGAAAAAGGAAATGTAACAACAGACACCACAGAAATAAAAAGAATCATCAGAAATTACTACAAGGACTTGTATGCCAGCAAACAGGGAAACCTATCAGAAATGGATAGATTCCTGGACACATGCAACCTGCCTAAATTGAACCAGGAAGACATCAAAAACCTAAACAGACCCATAACTGAGCCAGAAATTGAAACAGTAATAAAGGCCCTCCCAACAAAGAAAAGCCCAGGACCAGATGGATTCACTGCTGAATTCTACCAGACGTTTAAAGAAGAACTAACTCCAATTCTTCTCAAACTATTCAGAACAATCAAAGAAGAGGGAGTCCTCCCAAATTCTTTCTATGAAGCCAGCATCACCTTAATTCCTAAGCCAGAGAAATGCAGCACTGAAAGAGAATTACAGACCAATATCCCTGATGAACATAGATGCAAAAATCCTCAATAAAATTCTCGCCAATAGAATGCAACAACACATCAGAAAGATCATCCACCCAGACCAAGTGGGATTTATCCCTGGTATGCAGGGATGGTTTAATGTGCGCAAGACAATCAATGTGATACACCACATTAACAGACTGCAGAAGAAAAACCATATGATTATCTCAATAGATGCTGAGAAAGCATTTGATAAAATACAACACCCGTTCATGATGAAAACTCTAAGCAAACTGGGTTTGGAAGGAACATTCCTTAATACAATCAAAGCAATCTATGAAAAACCCACAGCCAACATCCTATTGAATGGGGAAAAGTTGGAAGCATTTCCACTGAGATCTGGTACCAGACAGGGATGCCCACTCTCACCACTGCTATTCAATATAGTTCTGGAGGTTCTAGCCAGAGCTATTAGGCAAGAAAAAGAAATTAAAGGGATACAAATTGGGAAGGAAGAACTCAAACTATCCCTCTTTGCAGATGACATGATTCTGTATTTAGGGGACCCAAAGAACTCTACTAAGAGACTATTGGAACTCATAGAAGAGTTTGGCAAAGTAGCAGGGTATAAAATCAATGCACAAAAATCAACAGCCTTTGTATACACAGACAATGCCATGGCTGAGGAAGAACTTCTAAGATCAATCCCATTCACAATAGCTACAAAAACAATCAAATACCTTGGAATAAACTTAACCAAGGACGTTAAAGATCTCTACGATGAAAATTACAAAACCTTAAAGAAAGAAATAGAAGAGGATACCAAGAAATGGAAAAATCTTCCATGCTCATGGATTGGAAGAATCAATATCATCAAAATGTCCATTCTCCCAAAAGCAATTTACAGATTCAATGCAATACCAATCAAGATACCGAAGACCTTCTTCTCAGATCTGGAAAAATTGGTGCTGAAATTTATATGGAGGCACAAGAGACCTCGAATAGCTAAAGCAATCTTGTACAACAAAAACAAAGCCGGAGGCATCACAATACCAGATTTCAGGACATACTACAGGGCAGTTGTAATCAAAACAGCATGGTACTGGTACAGAAACAGATGGATAGACCAATGGAACAGAATTGAAACACCAGAAATCAACCCAAACATCTACAGCCAACTTATATTTGATCAAGGATCTAAAACTAATTCCTGGAGCAAGGACAGTCTATTCAATAAATGGTGCTGGGAAAATTGGATTTCCACGTGCAGAAGCATGAAGCAAGACCCCTACCTTACACCTTACACAAAAATCCACTCAACATGGATTAAAGACCTAAATCTACGACCTGACACCATCAAGTTACTAGAGAACATTGGAGAAACCCTTCAAGATATTGGCACAGGCAAAGAATTTCTGGAAAAGACCCGGGAGGCACAGGCAGTCAAAGCCAAAATCAACTATTGGGATTGCATCAAATTGAGAAGTTTCTGTACTGCAAAAGAAACAGTCGGGAGAGTGAAGAGACAACCGACAGAATGGGAAAAAATATTTGCAAACTATCCAACAGATAAAGAGTTAACAACCAGAATCTACAAAGAGATCAAGAAACTCCACAACAACAAAACCAACAACCCACTTAAGAGATGGGCCAAGGACCTCAATAGACATTTTTCAAAAGAGGAAATCCAAATGGCCAACAGGCACATGAAAAAATGTTCAAGGTCATTAGCAATCAGGGAAATGCAAATCAAAACCACAATGAGGTTTCACCTCACCCCGATTAGAATGGCTCACATGCAGAAATCTACCAACAACAGATGCTGGAGAGGATGTGGGGAAAAAGGGACACTAACCCACTGTTGGTGGGAATGCAAACTGGTCAAGCCACTATGGAAGTCAGTCTGGAGATTCCTCAGAAACCTGAAGATAACCCTACCGTTCAACCCAGCCATCCCACTCCTTGGAATTTACCCAAAGGAATTTAAATTGGCAAACAAAAAAGAGGTCTGCACCCTAATGTTTATTGCAGCTCAATTCACAATAGCTAAGACCTGGAACCAACCTAAATGCCCATCAACGATAGACTGGATAAAGAAATTATGGGATATGTACTCTTTAGAATACTATACCGCAGTAAGAAACAACGAAATCCAGTCATTTGCAACAAAATGGAGGAATCTGGAACACATCATGCTGAGTGAAATAAGCCAGTCCCAAAGGGACAAATACCATATGTTCTCCCTGATCGGTGATGACTGACTGAACACCAAGAGGGAAACCTGTTGGAGTGAGGTGGACACTATGGGAAACGGTGGCTTGATCAGCATAGCCCTGACTGTTAATGAACAACTTAATACATTATCCCTCTTAGTAGTTTTTTTTATCTGTTCTGCTTAATATGACTGGTTTAGTTCTGTAATTGATGCACAGTTATTCTTAAGTGTTGAAAATTAACTGAAATGTGATCCCTGTTGAACATGGGAGTGGGAATGGGAGAGGGAAGAGATGTATAATTTGGGACATGCTCAGGCTGACTTGCCCCAAGTGGTGGAGTTGGAAGCATACCAGGGGATTCCAATTCAATCCCATCGAGGTGGCATGTACCAATGCCATCTCACTGTTCCAGGTGATCAGTTTCAGTTCACAGTTGGTCATGGTGGAGGGACTGGGAGTCAAAGGGAGCACATAGACAAGTCTAGTACCTGCTAACGCTAACCGATGGAGTAAATAAAGGGGAGAGTGATCCAACATGGGAAGTGAGATACTCAGCAGACTCATAGAATGGCAGATGTCCTAAATAGCACTCTGGCCTCAGAATCAGCCCTAAAGGCATTCGGAGCTGGCTGAAAAGCTCATGAGAGTATTTCAGGCATGGAAAGCCAAGACACTCTGGCAAAAGATCTCTGCGAGTGAGATCCCAGTGGAAAGAACAGGTCATCAAAGAAGGAGGTACCTTTCTCTGAAGGGAGGAGAGAACCTCCACTTTGACTATGACCTTGTCTAAACAAGATAAGAGTCGGAGAACTCAGAGGGCTTCCATAGCCTTGGAAACTCATGACTGGAGCATAGGGAGATTACTGATGCCATAGACAGGAGTGTCAATTGGTAAAGTCAACAACAGGAGTCACTGTGCACTTACTCCTCATGTAGGATCTCTATCCTTAATGTGCTGTACATTGAGATTTAATGCTATAACGAGTACTCAAACAATATATTTCACTTTGTGTTTCTATGGGGGTGCAAACTGTTGAAATCCTTAGTTAATGCATACTAAACTGATCCTCTGTAAAAAAAAAAAAAAGAAAGAAAAAAAAAGAAATTATCAATTCCCAACTTGACTCTCACTGGGATTAAACATGACAATAGGTCTGCTCTGATTTCATCATCATTTAAAAAAAATCATCTATTATTTTTCACTTTATGTTTCTGTGTGGGAGCAAACTGTTGAAATCCATACTTGATGTATACTAAGCTGATCTTCTGTATATTAAGATAATCGAAAATGAATCTTAATGTGAATGGAAGGGGAGAGGGAGTGGGAAAGGGGAGGGTTGTGGGTGGGAAGGACGGTATGGGGGGAAGCCATTGTAATCCATAAGTCGTACTTTGGAAATTTATATTCATTAAATAAAAGTTTAAAAAAAACATATATTATAATTTTATTTAATTATTATTATATACAATAAATATCTACAATATATAACATAATAAAATATATTATAAAACATTTAAAAAAATGCTATTTAAATCTCCCAAAATTATATGTCAAATGTAGTTTTTTTTACTACCTTTTCTCTTTCTATTGGAATGGGAACTAGCTTATCATATCTTCACTGGAATGAATTTTTTAAATGAACATTTCCTAATAAGAGTCAACACTGTGATTTTTAAACATCATGCAAGAGAAGGGATCTGCCTCTGCACTTACTTCTCTTTTAAACCAGTAGACATTATTTTCTGGAGCACTTCTAGGTCAGCAGGAAGGTAAAGAGAATTCCAATATACTCTGCCCTGCTCCCCACAATTTCCTGTGTTATTAACATCTTGCATTACAGCATTATATTTGTAACAATTGGTGAGCCAATATTAACACATTATTATTAAATAAAGGTTACATTACAGTTCACTCTTTGCTTTATATAGTTCTATGGGTTTTGAAAAATGTATAATGTCATGTTGCACTCATTTTTAATTTTCTTCTTGCTTGTGGGTCAATTTTACATTCAAAAAAACAATTGCACTGACAGCAAAAGAAAATAGATAAAATTGGTTTCCCTGAAAGTTTTGGAAAGGACAATCCTGTTAGAATTCAATGGCAGAAAATGGACTTTGAAGCAACTTTTATTAAGCTTATAAAAGTATTGATTTTTTGCTGGGAACCCCCATAATCAACAAAATGATGTCCCTTTGTGGTTAAACATACTCTGATTCTAATGCAGAAGGTCTGCTTCAGTGAAAAATAGTTACACACAGCTTTTCTGTATCCAGTAGCCTTTGGTTGAAGGTCTGGATTTAGTGCCCAAATAATAATAGGGGCAAAGGTCTATTTAAAAATAACATCAAAAGCACTTAATCTTCCTCAGGTAACACCAGCTTAAAAATCTAATTAGCATATCTGTCTTTTGAACAACAATGCTAGTAGAAAATTGCCTTGTCTGAGATCCCAGCAGAAGCTGGTTTGGGAGATAAAGAAACAGTTATTTTTGCAAATATCCTAGGGTTTACCCACACTTTAATCCACGCACATCTGTAGCAATCCCAATTTGCCTTCTCCTTGCTTGACTGTAGGAGCCCAGAAGCCTGACAAAATCATGAAGGGACCATGGGTCCCATCTGAGTGTGGTCTAGAAACTCAGCTTCTTACTGCTCTGCAGCAACCTGCATCGCCATTAGAAGGGCAACTCCCTCCTGAGCCTGCTTTTGCCATCAATGTGCTCAAAACTGGGGCTGGCATCGTGGTACAGTCATTAAGCCACTGTGTGGGATGCCTGCTTCCCATATTGGAGTACTAGTTTGAGTCAGGACCTCGGCTTCTGACCCAGCATCCTCCTAATATATCCTAGGAGGCTCACATGATTGGGCCCTTGCCACCTGCATGACAGATTCAGATGGAGTTCCAGGTTCAATCTGGCCCAGCCCTGGTGGTTGCAGGCATTTGGGGAGAGAACCAGTAAATGGAAGGTTCTCTCTCTCTCTCTCTCCTCTTCTTCTCCCTCTCTCCTCTCTCCCTGTCTCTCTGTTGCTCTACCTTTCAATTAAATAAATGAACATTTTTTAAAGGCAGTTCTGAGGCAGGCAGAGACAAAATGTGGACCTAAAATTGTATAAATTTAAAATGAAAATTGAGTAATATTCACTGTCACTAATATATTAAATTTATGTTAGACCACCTATTTTTAAACTTGACATTAGAAGACTTTTGGAATCATGTAATTAGTACATTCTTTATCTGTCCAATGAAACAATAGCACAATAGTAGTAGTAATACATGCTGATGGCAACCAAACACTCAAAAGAGCAATAATCATATTTAAGATTTGATAATTTAGTCTTACAGTTTTAAGCCAAATATGCATCAGCATAGATTTGTACATACAGCAGTCTGTTGGATTTTCAAATCATTCACAAACAAAATCCTTACAGTATCCTAAACTTGCCCATATTGCAATATTATCTTCAAGAGGAAGATGGGAAACAGGAATCTGATTTTGAAAATTGTTTAGATTTATGGAGATGGAGCCTTGATGATAGTAATTAAATTCAAAGTACATCTTGTATGTGTACAAGATATTCAAAAGGATGTTTAAATAATGCATACATATTTTAAAGGTTATCGGATACGTGTCTATGAAGTGACAAGAGTATTGGATTCCTTGGCAGATTTTATTTAAATCCCAGCTATGGTGCTTCCTGTCTCTGTGACCTAAGTTTACCACATGGTCCCTCCATCTCCAATTTAGTCACTGACATAATAACACAAAGTTACACACTTTTCAAGAGAAACAGGTTAAATAATGTGTGTGGTTGTGCCTGGCACAGCCTTTGTTTATCGTCCCTCAATAGCTATTGAACATTCAACTAACCTATCTGCAATTAGAAATGTAACCCACATCCAAATTTCCTGAGGCAACTTTGCAAATTGTGGGCATTGTCCAATGATCCAGAAATATTTACTGTATGTCACTTGAAGAACATACACAAGAGGAGATGCACTTAGCCATGAAGGATGTGGCAGTGCTGAAGGAACGCTATACAACTAGGAACAAACTTGAAGAAATTTGAGCCTACCTGCCACTCCACACTTGAGATACTATTCAGAATGTCAGCTATTCTCATCAGAAATTTTCCAGAGAAAATTCAGCCATTTGGTCAGCAGATGCATAGATATATACTCTCCCAAAAGAAACAGAGATCTGGAGCTGGCGCTGTGGCATAGCAGGTAAAGCTGCCACCTGCAGTGCCAGCATCCCAAATGGTCCCTGGTTCGAGACTTGGCGGCTCCACTTCCCATCCAGCTCTCTGTTAGGGCCTGGGAAGGCAGTAGAAGATAGCCCAAGTGTATGGGCCCCTGCACCCACATGGGGAACCCAGAGGAAGCTCCAGGCTCCTGGCTTCTGATCATTCTGATCAGCCTAACTCCAGCCATTGCAGTCATCTGGGGAGTGAAAGAGCAGACGGAAGACCTCTCTCCTTCTCTCTCTCTCTCTCTCTCTCTCTGTCTCTCTCTCTGCCACTCTGTAACTCTACCTTACAAATAAATCTTTTTTAAAAAAGAGTTCCAATCATAAATAAATTAAATAAGCAAAAATAGTACAGCTGTTGATGTTGTCCAAGATTCTTAAAATTTAATTACAATTAATTCAACCAGCCAATCACCAAGTAGCATGAAGTACAAAACACAGTGCAGGAGATTTAGAAAAGAAGTCTGAGATATGGTTGTCATCAAAAAAGGAGTTCATTATGTCATTGTAAGACTAGACCTCTTGACAAACAATCTACAAATAAGTCCCTAAATAAAGGATAAAAACAATAAAATTTTAGTTTGGACAGGGATACAAACTAAAAGTATCAAACTCAAATTCTCTATCTGTTTTGAAAAGCAGTAGGATCCAATAAAAATGGAGATCTAACTCTCATTTCCATTACACCTATCTACCTTTGAGATGTCGAACAGTTAGTAGTTCCGTAGATTTTATTGTCCACATCTAAAATGAATCAGGTCTAGAGGATGTGGTAATTGTGGTTCTGTTACAAAACTGAAGAGAGAAACTTAAGATGATTCTTAATTAATGAATCGGATTTGGAGAGTAAAGAGATAATATTTCCCTAGTTGAAGAGAAGTAAAATAATGAGAGAACTGGAAAATGTTCAGCAGATTGCCTTCTAACCAAAATATGCAAACAAAACATTTATATTGTAAATAAAATTGGCAGTGAGAATGAGATCCACTGCTGAAGCTCGGTCTAGATTTTTGAGTCTTTTAATAAATATTACCTTATTACAGTAAAGTCAATCAGTTACACCAACATCATCATAAACAGCTTTGTTACCATTCAGCTGCTAAATATTGAGAACATACTGGACCAGGCACTGGGCTAGATATACAGACATCAGCTGTAATCTCACGACATTTGTTTACTATTATCTCATTAACATATATGGATCATCTACTAAATGCCTAGACACATGCCATATGACTACAATCTTCACTACTTTATAAGGTAGACAGGATTAGTCCCAAAGGGACAAATATCATATGTTCTCCCTGATCAGTGACAACTAACTGAGCACCTAAAAGGAAACCTGTAGAAGTGAAACGGACACTATGTGAAGCAATGACATGATCAGCCCTTGTCCTGACTGTCGAGGAACAACTTACTATTTTATTCCTGTTAGTATTTTTTGTTCTACTTAATACCATTGGTTGAACTCTTTAATTAACACACAATTATTCTTAGGTGTTTAAATTTAACTGAAAATTGATCCCTGTTAAAAATAAGAGTGGGAATAAGAGAAGGAGGAGATGTATAGTTCAACACACGTTCCCTGGGACTTACCCCTAAGGGTAAAGCTAAAAACTTGCCATGAGACTCCAAATCTCATTAAGTTGGCAGGTACCAATGCCATCTTACTAGTTAAAGTGATCAGTTTCAATTCATAACTGAACATAAAGATAGGATTAAGTACTAAAGGGATCACATAAACAAAACTAGTCGCTGCTAATACTAACTGATAGAATTAAAAAGGAGAGAATGATCCTACATGGGAAGTAGGACACACAGCAGACTCACAGAATGACAAATGCCCTTAACAGTACTCTGACCTCAGATTCAGCCCTTGAAGCATTTGGATCTGGCTAAAAAGCCCATGAGAGCATTTCAGACATGGAAAGCCAAGACACTATGGCAAAAAAAAAAAAATGACCTAAATGAAAGATCTCGGTGAGTGAGATCCGGGTGGAAAGAAGGGGCCATCAAAGAAGGAGCTACCTTTCTCTGAAGGGAGGAGAGAACTTCCACTTTGACTATGGCCTTGTCTAAATAAGGTCGGAGTTTGTGAACTCAAGAGGCTTCCATAGCCTTGGCAGCTCATGACAAGAGTCTTGGGTGATCACTGATATCATAAATAAGAGTGTTGATTGTTAAATCAACAACGGGAGTCACTGTGCACCTACTCCCCATGTAGGATCTCTGTCCTTAATGTGTTATACTATGTGAATTAATGATAAAACTACTACTAAAACAGTACTTTATACTGTGTGTGTCTGTGTGGGTGCAGTCTGTTGAAATCTTTACTTTGTATAGAATTGATCTTCTGTATATAAAAGTAGTTAAAAATGAATCTTAATGAAGAATGGGATGGGAGAGGGAGTAGGAGGTAGGATGGTCTGGGGGACCTGGAATGGGCAGGAATGGCAGGTGTTATATTTGCTATAATCCAAAAGTTGTACTTATGAAGTTTATATTTATTAAATAAAAACTTTCTATAAAAACTTTTTTTAAAAAGGTAGACAGGATTACTATCCTTACTTTATACACAAGAAAACTAAAGCTTAGAGTTCACATCACCTGTTCAGGATCACAGACGACCACTAGATATGTGTGGATTTAAATCTCTGCCTATATGACTGAAGTTCCTACCTTCTGAGAGGTTTAGGGGGAAAACTGCTGATGAATTTAAGTAACAAAAGTCATGTCTCCAGTGGAAGATCTCTGCCACAGTCAGAATGGGAGCACTGAATCACTGCTCATTGTTCTTGTCTCGTGTGGTACATATGGGAAATTGGCAGCTACAACCTTGTAGGCTAAAGCAGAGACACCTCTAAATAGGTGTCCTTCAGAGATGTGGCATGCCATGACTTTCTAGAATGTGACATGACTGGAAACTGCTGAGAAACAGCGGCAGCTAATAAAACACACGAAATGGTGCTCCACTATAAGGAACGCGACTGCCCTTTTTTGAGCAAAAGCTTTAGGCCAACTGTGAATTTAAGAGACAGTCTCTTCAACTCCTTAAACTGAAAGCTCACTTTACAGATGCGATATAGAAAGGATGTTGGCAGTAGTCCTTTCACACAGCTGTGCACTTTGGACACATCACCAATAGAAATGACATGCAATGGTGTTATGAATGCGTGTATACACACACTAAGCAAGCACACAAGCATGTATTCATACAGTCAACAAATAGTCATTGAGTATATACTATACACGGTAAAGACAAAAACTTGTTCAAATATTCCTCCTGCTCTTTCTAGGAGCTCAATGTCTGTCTTCTAGACATGGATATGAATGATCATAAAGAAAGGTTTTTAATTGCTGACATTATAGTGAATGCAACAATGCAATGAAAGTTTGGGGAAAAAAGATTATTTCTAGCTGGGATGGTCAGGGAAGCTTTACAACACACACACACACACACACACACACACACACCATAGTCAGCAATGTATTTTGTGGGGAATTTCTAGAAATATAAAAGGGGCCAACGCTGTGGCGTGGCGGGTAAGGCCGCCGCCTGCAGTGCCAGCATCCCATATGGGCACTGGCTCAAGTCCCAGCTGCCCTGCTTCCAATCCAGCTCTCTGCTATGGCCTGGGAAAGCAGTGTAAGATGGCCCAAGTCCTTGAGCCCCTCCACCCGGTGGGAGACATGAAAGAAACTCCTGACTCAGATCTGTTGCGGTCAACTGGGGAGTGAACCAGCAGATGGAGGACTTCTCTCTCTCTCTGCCTCTCCTTCTCTCTGTGTGTAACTCTGAATTTCAAATAAAATAAATAAATCTTTAAAAAAAGAAATATAAAAAAGGGAGAAGGCTAGGGTAAGGAAGAGAACGATGACCAAACATTCATAACACAATAACTTAAATGGGCCAAGTTACTCACTACCACAAATAATGCCAAAAAATTGCAACACATTCCAGTGTTCAACTTTGGACAAACAGAAATCAAGTTCAACTCCCAAAACATATAAAATTAAATTAATGGAAACAAGATGTTCTTACAAAAACATAACGGTCAACTAGAAACTACTGACTCCATGTATGGTACCTCCTTACAGTTTATGTGAACCTCACATAATTTTCTGTAATGATCTGACTTTATTGTCATTCTAATGAAATATATGTATCAATAGATAGATATAAACTATAAATGAACTCCCTCAGTTCCACAATAATTTAACACTAAAAAAGTGATTGACTACTAGATGACAAGCATTGTACTATAGCCTTTAACATCAATTCCTCTATCCTGGATATTACCCCCTTGTACTGATTAAATATATTTCACACTCAATTTGTAAGAAGAACTGAGACATGCCAATTCAAATTCCAGTAATCCTTCAACAACATCACATGCTTCCAGTATAAAGGAAATTACTCTACTTTTTGATAATCACAAGGCTTATCACTGGATCTAATCAAATACTAATAAGAAATATCTTTATTTTTTATTTTCCCAGCACAAAATCTGAAATATACTCCAGGATATCAAAAACAAAACATATAACCCTAAGAAAGTCATTATTTTGACTCAGTGAGTCACACTACAGTGTCTTGGTTTTTTTTTTTTAATAGGTTATGAGCTTCATAAGGTAGGAATTTTTATTGATGTTTTTGTTTTTGTTTTTTATAGGTTATGAGCTTCATAAGGTAGGAATTTTTATTGATGTTTTTGTTTTTGTTTTGTTTTATTTTTTTTAACTTTTATTTAATGAATATAAATTTCCAAAGTACAGAATATTGATTACAATGGCTTCCCCCCCCATAACGTCCCTCCAACCCACAACCCTCCCCTTATACACTCCCTCTCCCCTTCCATTCACATCAAGATTCATTTTCAATTCTCTTTATATACAGAAGATCAGTTTAGCATACATTAAGTAAAGATTTCAACAGTTTGCTCCCACACAGAAACATAAAGTGAAAAATACTGTTTGAGTACTAGTTATAGCATTAAATCTCAATGTACAGCACACTAAGACAAAGATCCTACATGAGGAGTAAGTGCACTGTGACTCCTGTTGTTGACTTAACAAATTGACACTCTTGTTTATGGCATCAGTAATCACCCTAGGCTCTTGTCATGAGCTGCCAAGGCTATGGAAGCCCCCTGAGTTCACTGACTCTGATCATTTTTAGACAAGGCCATGGTCAAAGTGGAAGTTCTCTCCTCCCTTCAGAGAAAGGTACCTCCTTCTTTGATGACCCATTCTTTCCACTGGGCTCTCACTTGTGGAGATCTTTCATTTAGGGTTTTTTTTTTTTTTTTTGGCCAGAGTGTCTTGGCTTTCCATGCCTGAAATACTCTCATGGGCATTTCACCTGGATCTGAATGCCTTAAGGGCTGATTATGAGGCCAGAGTGCTCTTAGGACATTTTCCATTCTATGGGTCTGCTGTGTATCTCACTTCCCATGTTGGATCATTCTCTCCCTTTTTTATTCTATCAGCTAGTATTTGCAGACACTATTCTTGTTTATGTGATCCCTTTGGTTCTTAGTCCTATCATTACGATCAATTGTGAATATAAATTGATCACTGGGACTAGTGAGATGGCATTGGTACATGCCACCTCGATGGGATTGAATTGGAATCCCCTGGTATGTTTCTAACTCTACCGTTTGAGGTAAGTCAGCTTGAGCATGTCCCGAATTGCACATCTCTTCCCTCACTTATTCCCACTCATATTTAACAGCAAACACTTTTCAGTTAAGTTTCAGCACTGAAGAAGAATTGTGTATTGATTACAGTATTCAACCAAAAGTATTAAGTAGAACAAACAAAAAAAATACTAAGAGGGATAACATATTAAGCTGCTCATCAACAGTCAGGGTGAGGGCTGATCAAGTCACCGTTTCTCCTAGTGTTCATTTCACTTTAACAGGTTTCCTTTTTGGTGCTCAGTTAGTTGTCACCTATCAAGGAGAACAAGTGGTATTTGTCCCTTTGGGATTGGCTTATTTCACTCAACAGAATGTTTTCCAAATTCCTAACAGGGATCACTTTTCAGTTCAAATTTAAACACCTAAGAATAATTGTGTGTTAATTACAGAGTTCAACCAATTGTACTAGAACAAAAAAAAATACTAAAATGGATAAAGTATTACATTGTACAACAACAGTCAGGACAAGAGCTGATCAAGTCACTGTTTCTCAGAGTGTCCATTTCACTTCAACAAGTTTCCCCTTTGGTGCTCAGTTAGTTGTCGCCAATCAGGGAGAATATATGATATTTGTCCCTTTGGGACTGGCTTAATTCACTCAGCAGGATGTTTTCCAAATTCCTCCATCTTGTTGCAAATGACTGGGTTTCATTGTTTTTGACTGCTGTATAGTATTCTATAGAGTACATGTCCCATAATTTCTTTATCCAGTCTACTGTTGATGGGCATTTGGGTTGGTTCCAGGTCTTAGCTATTGTGAATTGAGCTGCAATAAACATTAATGTGCAGACTGCTTTTTTGTTTGCCAATTTCATTTCCTTTGGGTAAATTCCAAGGAGTGGGATGGCTGGTTTGAATGGTAGGGTTATATTCAGGTTCCTGAGGAATCTCCAGACTGACTTCCATAGTGGCTTAACCAGTTTGCATTTCCACCAACAGTGGGTTAGTGTCCCTTTTTCCCCACATCCTCGCCAGCATCTGTTGTTGGTAGATTTCTGTGTGTGAGCCATTCTAACTGGGGTGAGGTGGAACCTCATTGTTGTTTTAATTTGCATTTCCCTGATGGCTAGTGATCTTGAACATTTTTTCATGTGCCTGTTGGCCATTTGGATTTCCTCTTTTGAAAAATGTCTATTGAGGTCCTTGGCCCATCTCTTAAGTGGGTTGTTTGTTTTGATCTTGTGGAGTTTCTTGATCTCTTTGTAGATTCTGGTTATCAACCCTTTATCTGTTGCATAGTTTGCAAATATATTTTCCCGTTCTGTCGGTTGTCTCTTCACTTTCCTGACTGTTTCTTTTGCAGTACAGAAACTTCTCAATTTGATGCAATCCCAAATGTTAATTTTGGCTTTGACTGCCTGTGCTTCTGGGGTCTTTTCCAAGAAATCATTGCCGGTACCTATATCTTGCAGGGTTTTTCCAATGCTCTCTAATAATTTGATGGTGTCAGGTCGTAGATTTAAGTCTTTAATCCATGTGGAGTGGATTTTTGTGTAAGGTGAAAGGTAGGGGTCTTGCTTCATGATTCTGCACGTGGAAATCCAATTTTCCCAGCACCATTTATTGAATAGACTGTCCTTACTCCAGGGATTGGTTTTGGACCCTTGATCAAATATAAGTTGGCTGTAGATGTTTGGATTGATTTCTGGTATTTCAATTCTGTTCCATTGGTCTATCCATCTGTTTCTGTACCAGTACCATGCTGTTTTGATTACAACTGCCCTGTAGTATGTCCTGAAATCTGGTATTGTGATGCCTCCGGCTTTGTTTTCGTTGTACAAGATTGCTTTAGCTATTCGAGGTCTCCTGTGTCTCCATATAAATTTCAGCATCATTTTTTCCAGATCTGAGAAGAAGGTCTTCGGTATCTTGATTGGTATTGCATTGAATCTGTAAATTGCTTTTGGGAGAATGGACATTTTGATGATATTGATTCTTCCAATCCATGAGCATGGAAGATTTTTCCATTTTTTGGTATCCTCTTCTATTTCTTTCTTTAAGGTTTTGTAATTTTCATCGTAGAGATCTAGGTGGAAATGTAGGCATCATGAAGTTATGGCCTACTGTTTAGTGAACACTTTGAAACCCATAAGAGGTTTTCTAAAACCTGTGGAGTCCAAATCATCATTTTAAGACTGTGAAAAAGAAATAGCAATTTGTAGGCAGCTTAATTTTGCAGTCAAAATGACACATGCAAGTTGGTTGTGGAGTAAAACCTACATTGCTGAAGTCATGTCCCAGGCATCCCATCATCCCCAACAGTTAGCTTACTGCTTGGTAGAAAAATAGGGAAAAATCACATTTATTATGGTCATATCATCAATCATATCCACCGTATGGTAATTACCTGGATTTCTCTAGTGTTTCATGAGAACCAACCATTCACTTTCCCAAGGCTGATTCTCAAGTAAATTTTCTCGCAGATTACATTTTGTGAAGAGATAATTTAAATTCTATATAACTCCCTCCTAAACTGAACCACTGAAGGGAAAACCACTGCATTCAAAGCTTTGCAACCATAGGAGCCCAATCCACAGATTACTTCCTGGCCCTTTCTTGGCAAGGGGCGGGGGACAGCGTTGGGATACAGGGTCTCTGTTCCAGACTCAGTGAGAAACAACAGCTTTGTTAGCAGGCATCCACTACAAAGGATGAGCATATCCCTCATCAGTCAAGCCCTTACGTACATCTGCATTCTGCCGCGGCCAGTCCTTGGCTGTGAGATAGCTATCCTAGAGGCTTTGAGGAGGTCTTCAGTGAAGAGGCAACACTTCTCAAGACTGTGGTCTCATCAGGGACACACCAGCACTCTGATGTGAGGCACATCCAGAGTTTGCAGTTAAGGTGACTCTGGCAGGGCCCTGGAGGACAGGCGGCTGTGGCTCTGCCAGCTTCCAGGATAGCTCTACTGCTCACTTGCCAGAAGACTTAGGCTTCTAGAAGAAAAGATGATTCGCCTAAGTCTTGCAGAGAAGCTGACCTGGTAATGAGAACAGCACAGCGGCTGGGGCTGCCAGCAGCACCTTCTACTATGCTTCTGCTGGGATGAGTTTCCCTGCCTGGTGCAGACCCAGGTGGGAGAAGAATAGAGCCAGAAAAGCAGGAAAATCAAATATCTTACTGAGTCAGGGGTTGGAGGATTCCCCCTCATCAGAAGGTAACTTTGCTGACAGCAGGAAGCTTTTCTGTCTATTTATAGCCATATACCCCATACCTAAGGGAGTTGGTTGTAAACGTACAGTGCATTTTTGTTGAGTGAATGAATAATGGATGCATCAGTAAATCACTGCAACAGAAAAGTATGAGCAACATAAGGGGTAAAGGTTTTGAAAACTCCCAGCTTCTTCTGTTGCTCCCCTGTAGTCTGCTCTCTTCAGAGCTGTTGTGGTGATGAACTCTATCATGTCACGTCCCCTGCCTATGCAAAACCTCACCAAGGGCTTCAACACCCTGGGAATAAAATGCAAATTCCTTATCATGGCCTGCCAAGCACCGCAGGCCAGGACTCCTGGCTCCCATTCTGACCTCATTCCCCACCCTTCTCTCCTTCACAAGCCTGTCTGCTGTTTCCCAGAGGAGTAAGGTATGCTTCCACCTTGTGGCTTTGGCTCTCACTGTTCCTCCTGCAACTCTCTTGCACAACCTGTGCATTTTTCACACCCCAATTCATTCAGGACTCAGTGAAAGGTCTTCCAGAGGGGCCCTTCCTACAAGTCCCCCTAAAACAGTACCCACATCGCCTCTATCCCTTACTCTGTGGCTGCTTTTTCTTTACAGCACATCCCCTTTTCCACAATACTCCGTGTCTATCTTCATTTTCTCACTCCACCTCTGCAATGGATGAGGATAGTATGATATTGTGTTTAGCAGCAGGCCCTCAGCACCTAGACAGGTTGTAGGCACAGTATAGAAACAGCTGATGAATGATTGAATGCAGCATCATTCAAATTCTGATATCCTTGGAAATTCTATAAAGAGAAGACATTTTTCAGTTGCTAAACTCTATCTGGTACTCCTTTGGTACCCGACACTAGGATAGCTCTTGTAGAAAGCAGAGGGGAGAGACAAATAATCCTCTCCTTTATGAGCCCCAGACCTCAAGAAGTTTGGGCAGAAATTAAACATGCTCCATGAATTGCCACAGGCAATATCCAAATGGTTAGAAGAAGACTGTGCTGCTGGCCGGCGCCACAGCTCACTAGGCTAATCCTCCACCTTGCGGCGCTGGCACACTGGGTTCTAGTCCCGGTCGGGGCGCCAGATTCTGTCCCGGTTGCCCCCCTTCTAGGCCAGCTCTCTGCTGTGGCCAGGGAGTGCAGTGGAGGATGGCCCAAGTACTTGGGCCCTGCACCCCATGGGAGACCAGGAAAAGCACCTGGCTCCTGCCATCGGATCAGCGCGGTTCACCGGCCACAGCGCGCAGGCCGTGGCGGCCATTGGAGGGTGAACCAACGGCAAAGGAAGACCTTTCTCTCTGTCTCTCTCTCTCACTGTCCATTCTGCCTGTCAAAAAAAAAAAAAGAAGAAGAAGAAGAAGACTGTGCTGATAGGAGGAGAAGACTTCATGGAAAAAGTGACAGTTGGATGTGGGTTGAACAAACTTTCCTCAAGGAAGAGGCAGCATCAACATGTTCAAGGCAGCATAGCCCAGTCTGGTGGGTTCAGGTGGCACAAAGTAGTTAGAGCACAAGGGCAGTAATGCATACGTGATGAGAGTTGAGGCTTCATAGAGAAGCAAAGAACTGATGGCTTTTTCCCCATGTTAAGGATCTGAGACTTTATCCTACAGCCCAAAAAATCATCCTGAAGAATCCTCCTTGGATGGCCTCACAGGATCATTACTTTAAGGTATAAAACAATGAAACTAAATCTCTAACACCATGCATCAGACCTCTCCTACCAGCATTATCATATTGTAAAACTTACTCTGCAGTGGAGGAGTACCTAAAAAGGAACATAAGAAAAAAAAATATTCACTGGAGACTGATGCTATTTGATTTCTTTTCATTTTCTTTGTTGCTTTCTCAATGTCTGTGCTAGTCCCCAATTTTATAATTGCCATCCCTCTGTGAAGGTCTGATTTCCCTGGCATCAACACTTCCTTGCAAGTGCAGAATCATGACCACTTGCTCAGCCCTACACATTTAGCAAAGAGAACAGGCCAATCACAGATAAGAATTGCCACTGACAGATTTTGGCCATTTCAGTCTTAACGTTTCAGGCCTCTGGTTATGTTTTTCAGTCACAAACCTTAAGTGCATTCATCCAGCACACTTGTTTCCAATTTTTTAAAAAACGAAGGGGTCAGCGCTGTGGCGTAGAGGGTAAAGCCACCACTTGCAGTGCTGGCATCTCATGTGGGTGCCAGTTCGAGGTCCACCTGCTCCACTTCCAATCCAGCTCTCTGCTATGGTCTGGGATAGCAGTAGAAGATGGCCCAAGTCCTTGGGCCCCTGCACACATGCGGGAGACCCGGAAGAAGCTCCTGGCTTCAGATTGGCACAGCTTTAGCCATTGCAGCCATCTGGGAAGTGAACCAGCAGATGGAAGACCTCTCTCTCTGCCTCTTTCTCTCTGTGTGTAACTCTGTCAAGCAAATAAAAAAATCTTAAAAAAAAATCCTTTCTCATTTTCCTCAACAAAATCTGACACAGTATGGTATTTGAAATCTGTAGAGCAATGTTTTATTAACAATAAGAATGTATATTATGATTATTTAATATGTACCATTTTAGTAAAAGTATTCAGTGGGCACAATATGGCTATTTTAATGAGCCAGACATTTTCAATCCTGACTTGTGGACAATAATTGTGGTCCTGTCATTACTAGTGTGAAATTTGTTTCTGTAGTTTGTGGACCCAATTATTAGTTCTTGAGTTTCAAAAAGAAAAAGGGAAATAGAGAAACCAAAGCAGAGCTAGAAACTTCAAGTTTACAGCTCATTTAAATGTCTAAGTAGGTTAGAGGTTGCAAACTCACCATTCAAGACTTCATACAAGAGTCAGAAAGCCAAAACCAGATAAGTGCATTGTGTGTGTGTGTGTGTGTGTGTGTGTGTGTGTGTTTTAAGTAGTGGTCATAATTTAGCAACTGAAAGATTTCATTTAGGGGTCAGTATTGTGGTGCAGTGTATTAAGCTGCCACCGACAACACCAGCAGCCATGTGAGCACTGCCTCAAGTCCTTGCTGCTCTACTTCAGATACAGCTCCCTGCTCATGGAGGGAAAGCAGAAGAAAATGGGCCAAGTTGCTTGGACCTTTGTACTCACATGGGAGACCCAGATGGAGTTCCAGGATATTGGCTTTGGCAAGGCCTAGCCCAAGCTATTGCAATCATTTGAGGAATAAACGAGCAGATAGAAGATCTCTCTCTTTCTGTCTCTCCCACTCTCTCTGTAACTTTTTCCAAAAAAAAAAAAAAATTCTTTTAAAAAAATTAAAAAGAACAAGTTCATTTGAAAATCTGGATTTCTATCTTTCCTCGTGATTTCTGTGGATCTTGCAGTACCGGGGCTACCTTCCAACCAAGCAACTACTATAGCTACTTTGCTGTATCCAGATGGTCTCGTCCATACACGCTTTCCATTCACTACCCTCTTGGCCCAACATCTTTTAAGTGGTATCCTCAAGCCTTATTCCAAAGACAACAAGAAAAGCTTTATTCCATCCTCTCTGCCTCTACTCTATCACTCTAATCCAAGCTCCTACCAGGCCATTGGTGGCCCACTGCAGCAACCTCTTAAACATTCTCATCATAGGGCTGCCCTCTCTGTGCAGATCCTGATTGCATGTGTCCTTGGTTCCATTCCTTGCCCTTTACCTGCATTTTCCAATCATGTTGGCTATCTTTCGATTGAGTTCAGCCTGTGGAAGGCGCTACAGAATATTGGAAGGTGGGAGAAAGGAAGAAGCCAAGGTTTTTGTTTCCCTCCCCCTCAGCCTATGTGATGTCTCTGGCAGGAGAAGCCTCTCTCCCATGGCTCCAGCTCCTGGAATCCTTAAACAGGCTGTCTCTTCTGCCAGAAAACACTTGCAAGATTCAGGGCCCCAACAGGAAACAGATGGCATCCTTGAAAAGGATAATTTGAGGTGCATTTATTTACTAAGTCTCTATTTACAAATATGGAGGTATACAGGAGCCACAAGGCATACTAC